>NC_136924.1:18165241-18580241 GCF_949752795.1 Hyperoodon ampullatus
AGGAGATTCTAGTAATAAAATATCCACACAAATGCAGTGTGGAAACTGACCAAGAGAGTCCAAAGTTAACATGCTATAAATGTACAATGTAGGCATTTACACCAGGAAGACTGTTGTATACAGTTTCCTAGAGCAAAATGATCTCAATAAACAGTTACGAGGCTTTCTTAAAAAGTCTGACTCTTAAAGTCCAGATTGAATCATACTGAATCCCCATCTGCTCATTAACTTTTGTGAGAGATCAACTAAAAGGAAAGGGAGTATTCTCTCTTAGGACCAATTTTCTTATAAGAATCTAAAATTTTGAGCTATGAGATGTATTTCCCAGTCCACCCTTTATTTGAACAGGAAATTAGACCTGAGTTTTACAATCATTACACATAGTACTTCTGAAATAAGAACACTATAAACATATTGTTCCTTTACCATAGACCAAAGTGATGAGATTATACACGTTTGTCCAACAGAATAATGATGATTCTTAATTGCACTCAAATCAAACTAAATATTGTGCATAATACATTCATGCTAAAATGACATGGAAGGGCAGATTGGTAGTTGTCAGTGGCGTGGGGTGGGACGGAGGAAGTGAAGGTGGTCAAAAGGTACAAGCTTCCAGTCGTAAGATAAATGTCATTGGGATATAATGTACAGCATGGTGACTATAGTTAACAACGCTGTTTTGTATATTTGAAAGTTGCTAAGAGAGTAGATCTGAAAAGTTCTCATCACAAGAAAAAAATTATAATTGTGTGATGATGGATGTTTACTAACCTTATTGTGGTAATCTTTTCACTATATACACGTATATCAAATCATTATGTTGTACACCTAACCTAAAACTAACAGTGTTATATGTCAATTATATCTGTTTTTTTTAAATTTATTTATTTAATTTATTTATTTTGGGCTGTGTTGGGTTTTTGTTGCTGTGCGTGGGCTTTCTCTAGTTGCTGCGAGCGGGGGCTACCCTTTCGTTGCGGTGCGCAGGCTTCTCATGGTGGTGGCTTCTCTTGTTGCGGAGCACAGGCTCCAGGCGCGCAGGCTTCAGTAGTTGTGGCTGGCAGACTCTAGAGCGCAGGCTCAGTGGTTGTGGCGAATGGGCGATCTTCCCGGACCAGGGCTCGAACCCGCGTCCCCTGCATTGGCAGGCAGACCCCCAACCACTGCACCACCAGGGAAGCCCCTATATCTCAGTTTTTGAAAATAGAATAAGGGACTTCCCTGGTGGTCCAGTGGTTAAGAATTCACCTTCCAACATAGGGGACACGGGTTCGATCTCTGGTCGGTGAACTAAGATCCCACATGCCGGGGAGCAACTAAGCCTGCACACTGCAAATAGTGAGCCCACGCGCTCTGGAGCCCACACGCCACAACTAGAGAGAAGCCCGCACGCCACAACTAAGACCCGATGCAGCCAAATAAATAAATAAAAATTTTTTAAAAATAAAAATAGAATGAAATGGGATCTGTAAAAAAGTAATAATATACCAAAGCATACCAGTCCCACTCACATTATCCCAGACTTATCACAACACAGCAAAGTGCCTGGCACATAGCAGATGTCATATAGTTGTCAAACGAATTAATGTATAAATGAATGAGCACACTTCTCTGTCAGTTATACCTTGCTTCGTCCATTTCTTCCCAAGGAATACCGGTTTCTTCTCCTCTAACTCATCAATACTGTCCTAACTCATAAAACTGCACTAGCTCCTTCTTCCCAATGCCTCATGTGATTCTGAGTCTCACAGAACCACCTTCTGATCATTAAAAGCTTAATATGAGATTCAGAGATCTATGTTCAGAACATTCCTTGTAAGTATTTCTTTTGCCTGCTATAACTCTAGATAGTAGGCCCAAGTTACAAAAATTAAAACAACCAATTAAGCTTGAAGGCAAACCATTCTGTTCCCCATATCCATGGGTTTATAGTTGAATTCCATGCAAAACATTTTCATTGTCTTCCCCCTAAATCTTTTGAATGTTGCTCTATCTAAGTCTTATAGTTTCCCATTTATTCCCACATGCCAATGCTATGCATCATTCATAAAAATGAAGCAGCAGCAAAGATTTGCTGCTTCAAAATGAGGACATACTGACTTTTTCCCAAATTCATTTTATCCAGGTATAAATGCCCAAATACTGACAAAAAGACACCGGAAAATGTGGTGTAATTGAGAACTGCATCTCATATATTGTTTTTTGATGATGTTTGTCCTTCAGGGTGCTATATATCTGTGTTCTGTAGTTTTGGATACACAGCCCTACAAAATTTGAAGTAGAATTGTCTCCTAATTTCAATAAGGTTTGCTTTGGAAAATGGTTAGAAATAAACTCAAAACGTGACTGAAAGTCAATTTTTTGCTGTTTTAAGAAATGTAACATTCAGTCAAATCAAAGGTTGGTTTCAAAAAAAAAAGTCATTCTCCTTCTTCGAATCTCATCTCTCTCTCTCTCTCTCTCTCTCTCTCTCTCTCTCTCACACACACACACACACACACACACACAGACACACGCAAATATATGCCCTGGAGAATAATTACCAAGAGCTAAGCTCTAAAATTAAAGAATCTGTAGAAAATACAATGATGCACCTGAAAATAGTTTTCATTCTCTCCTTTGTGTGAAATTCAATTACACAGAAAGCAAACAAATGGAATAAACAATGAAAATGGCATTTGGGGGATTTTTTTTTAATTACTATAAACTGCACTCTCTAAAATAAAAAGACCACTTATGTAGCAATTGCATCTAATGATGTGCATTTATCTCCCGTCTGGCTATTCTTTTTTTTTTTTTTTTCTGTCTGGCTATTCTTGATTTAAATAATGCTTTCCTTAGAGCCTCACACCACTAAACCCAGTCATTAACTCCTTTATAACAAGAAACTATTTCTCCCCATAAATGCAAACAATAGTAATCTTGCTCTTATCTTGATATTTCTGTCAAAAAAATACTTTTAAAATCTTTGACATTACTAAGAAAGATTCAATATGGTATTTACATCTCTCTAGAAATATTTCATCAAGCCCACTATGACCATTCTAAAACAGCAAAAATGAAAATTATGAAATCTTATTACTTTAACTTAATATTAATGTATTGCTTTAGAATAAAAAAAGAGAAGCTACTCTCATGTACAAATGCAGCCCTGATAAAAATACCAAAGCATACATCTACCAGATTAATCCTCTAGTAAATTAAAATACTAAAATTCTTCTTTGGATTCCTTTAAATAACAATATCTCCTTATACTTAAGGAGATATTTTTCATCTTTTGCTCCAAAAGATGAAAAAAATAATGAACTAATTTAACACATTTCTGGACAACACATGTCCAGGAGTTAGATAACTCTATATAACTCTCTCTATATACAAATATAACTATATATACATGTAACTATATATTCTATATGTATAGAATTTATATAACTATATATATTTATATACGTATAAATAATAATATATAATCACTCATATAAGTATTTGTATATATTTATATTATATATAAATTAAATATATATAAGTATATATATGTGTGTGTGTGTGTATATATATATATATATATATATTCACTGTCTTAACCTATGTCATTTGGGCTTGAACTGATAAGGTATATAAATGACTTACCATAGATGCCCCACTCTTCCCAAGTAAATTTAACTGTTTTAATAGGAAACAATCCTTTGAGCCAAAAAGAACTTAAATATCAATGACAAGCTTGTGGTGACATTTTAAACTCTTTTGCCACATGGAAAACAGACTCTACCATCCACCTTCTCCCACACCTCAAAACAGTCCTACATATTTGTGAAAGCTTTGGAGTTCCACCTATATACACCTAAGACAGTGGGACAGTCAGATGGCAGACCTCACCACCTGCCAGTCCTCCTTCTGGAGACAATGTAGTATGGTGGAAAGTGCAATGGGTTCTGGGGTCCACAAACCTGGAATCCAATCCATTTGCTAATGTTGAGTCTTGGGCTAGTTGCTTTCTATCTCTGTGAGCTTCAGGTGTCCTCATCTGTAAAATGAAGAAAACAGAACCACTCTCCAGGGGTTGTAGTGATGGTAACACATACAGAGCTTCAGGCCGAGTACATGACAGAGAAAGGTAAGCATGAGGAAACCCTCCTGGTAGAGGAAGTAGGACAGGTTCCAAAGTTTGAAGCAGTGAAAGGAAGTATTTGTGAGATCTCTGAAAACTTTGTCTTGGGCTAGTTCTGAACATCACTATTAAGGATGGAAATTATTTTTTTCATGCATTAATTCATCTGTTAGGTACACAATTACTGAACTTCTTATCTAGGCCAACAAGGGAGACAGACCCATATATAGTTAACTATAACTATAAGACACAGATGTTATTCCTGGTGAAAGAATGACGGGAGGGCTAGAGATGACAGTCAACGGGGTCCTAAATAACTATAAGACAGATGCTATTGCTGGTGAAAGAGTGAAGGGAGGGCTAGAGATGACAGTCAACAGGGTCCTAAAAACAACAGGGGACACTTCAGGTCAAGTCACATAAAGTCAGAGAGGGATTAGTAGAAAGACATTGAAGGGAAGCTTCAGGGCCACATACAAGTGGTTCACACCAATCTCTCTAGGAATATGAAGCAGAGAGCAATTGCACCTGGAGATCTGTTGGGTGGTCTCTCCATCGTCATTGTGGCAAGGACTCAGAAGGGGAGTGGTCTGGGAAGTGGGTGCATTCAGGTCACAAGGGGTTCTAGGCTTGCTTCCAGACCAGCTGGACCATCACAACATGAATGGCCTTAGACACCACCAATTCAAGAGGGCAGATTAGTTAGAAAGAAGAACCTGCAAGGGATAGAGAAAGATTTCTATTAATATATCCTTCCAGATAGGATGAGGGAATCAGATATATTGTATATTTGAATAATATGAATAACCAGTCTAAAAGCTTCAAATATAAATTAGAATAGAATGATGAATGATAAAGCGATGGTTTCTTCTGTTTGATTCTATACATTCCTGACTGTGTTGTTGATGATGATGATAACAAATAATAGCAGTTACCATATCCTGTGTATTCCCTATGTGTCAGGCAATGATTTAAGTGCTTAATATTTATCTTTCACAACAGCCCATGAGACAGACAGTATTACTATCCCCACTTAACAAATGAGCAAGTGTAGAAACTGAGAGGTTAAGTAACTAGCGGAAGGCCACACAGATAGTAAGCAGTAGAGCTGGGTTTCAGACCCAGAACTGCCAGAACCTCCACTCTCTCCTACTGCCTACATGCTTAATGAATCTCTAAATGGCTCTGTGGACATTCCAAAAACAAGAACTTATCAAAGTGCTAATTACTAATCTCTATTATCATAGAAATATTACTAACATTACTATGAAAGTAATAAATTTCTATGCCTTAAGAGTTTTAGGTCTCAAAGTGACCTTTGAGGTAAATTCAAGCAACCCTCAATTCTACAAATAAGGATCTGAGCTATTCCAAGTTTAATTGAGCTATAATGAAAATACCAATGGTTCTCATTAAAATGTTAGACAAGGTAGATCTCTTTGTTTATATTTGTTGATAGTGATGATAATTACAGTTTGAAATAAAATGACAATGTACTAACAGGATAGTATCAGCCTACCCTGGGATTTGACACAAAAGGTTGGAGTGTTTTCAAACCTCATTAACTAACTTTGTTGCTGGACAATGTGGCAACTCAAGTGGCTTCCTGGACGCTGGCTATTTGGCTCTCTCTTAATCATTCTGAAAATATCAAAGGTATGTCCTGGTTTATAGTACCCTTACTGGATTAATTTTTATTGAAAAACCTGGTCATCCAAAATTGAATTTTTTTCCTCAAGCAGAAGCAAAACCTTTCTAAGAGTAATGGAAAATAAAAGCCTTACTCAAAAAGCAATTACAGAATAAGACCAGTGTCAATCATTATAGAATAAGGCCATTGGCTAAAAGTAACAGAGACAGAAAGTTTGGTGGGTGGCTTTTTTTATTGGTTTATTTTTTATCCTCCCATCTTTAATAGGATAATTTTTTTTCCATAACCAGTTTACTGGTCATTTGGAAAATATATTTTTTTAAGAAAAGACCATTTACTTTCACTGTAAAATGACAAAATGAAATCCTCAGAAGTCTTCAACCTCATTAATAATTTAAAAAAACAGACTAAAATGAGATATCATGTTTATACTATGAAATTGACTAAGATAAAAGACTTTTCCCCCCCAATTCTTAATGTTGGTGGGGGTGTGAGAAAACAAGCTTAACAAGTTTTAACAATACTAGGAAATAAACTAAGGCAGTCTTTCTGGAGGCCATTTGGCAATATTCCTTACAGTGTGGTTTTTTTGTTTGCTTTTTTTTTTACATTTTGGCCCTGCCACGTGTCATGTGGGATCTTAGTTCCCCAACCAGGGATCAAACCCCGGCTCCCTGCAGTGGAAGCACGGAGTCTTAACAACTGGACCGCCAGGGAAGTCCCTACAGTGTGTTATTTTTTAAATATGCACTTTACACAGCAATGCCACTTCTAGGAATGTAAATTCATGTTGCCTTGTGTGCAAAGTCTTGCCTATAATGATATCGATATATGGGATGTTCATTATAGCAAGGAAGGAAGGAAAGAAGGAAAGGAGGGAGAGAGGAAGAGAGAGAATTAAAGAAATCAAAATATCCATCAGTAGGAACTGCTTAACTAAATACGGTGCAGTACATTTGTAAAAAAGCAGTATTATTTTTCCATTAAAAGTGATGTTGTGGATAAATATATTGAAATGGAAATGGATCACAAATGTTACTAGTTTTTTCTTTTTTAAACAATACAAAACTCTATGTAACTGTATGCTTCCACTTATATGAACTTTAAGAACAGGCAAAACCAATCTGTAGCAATAGATATCAGAAGAGTGTGTGCCTGGGAGGGTGGAGAGCAGATGAAGAGAGCAGACTGATTTGAAAAGAGGTAAAGGAACTTTCTGGATTGATGGAAATGTTCTAACCTTGGAATACGGATGGAGGGGGAGGAGGAGGAACAGGGTGAGTACACATTCGTCAAAACTCATCAAAATATATACTTAACATCTCTACATTCCACTTTACGTAAAGTATACCTCTATTTAAATAAGGAACAAAACCTCTAAATGTACATGATCTCAACTTTATAATGAAAACAATGTTTATATATGTACATGCAGAAAAGGATTTGGAGAGGATTTTTGGGTGGTGGAATTATGTTTGCTTAATTTTTTCTTTTTTTTCAACTTGTCAACCGGCATTTTAATAGTTAAAATAAACCCAAATATACAAACATATTCAAATGTGCTACAATGACCCTCTCTTGCCCTTAATCTAGATTTTCCTTCCCACTACCTCAAAGGGTAGTGTGTGGATTACCCAAAGCATCAAGGAGCCACCTTGAGGTTCACAGAGCCGTATGTTTCCATGGAGGGATGCCACTGAGTATCCCTCCCTGGTGGAGGTCCTTCATGGTTTGCACTCGCTGGTCACTTGTTTTATCTTTCAGATAGCTTCATATGCCAAAGTCACACCAAGAATTTGGTCATTTTGAGGCATGCTTTAAGTAGATCTTTTTTTTTTTTTTTTTTGGCCGAGCCACACGCACGTGGGATCTTATTTTCCCCATTGCCCCCTGCAGCGGAACTGTGGAGTCTTAACCACTGGACCACCAGGGAAGTCCCAAGCAGATCTTATTTATAGAACCCAAACCCCTCTGAGGTCCAGAGGAGGAAGCTTCATATCACAGAAGGCAAAGCAAATGTTTTATGGCATGTGTCCTGCCAAGCTTCTAAGAATAGTTATGCCATTAGTTCCAACCCCATAAGCAGCTCGGCCTGAGCCCCACCTCCTCCAGTAAGCCTATTACAGATAAATTAACCCATCATTATGGGACAGGGAAGCCTTCTGTGCCAGGTGTGCTCATGGCCAAGGCTGGGTGTCTGCCACCTCTGGATGGTAGCAGCTCATATTCACATGCAGCCCAGGAATCTCAGCATGGGCTGCTGGGTGGTTAACCATGCAGGCACAATTACCTCCTAACAATAATAGCACAAACCACCTTGGGGCAGTTAGTTGATGGGCGAAGAAGATGAGACAAAATTACATTCCTCCTCCTTAAAACCCCTGCATGATGGATACAAATTGAGAACTGAGGTAGGTGGGAACAAGTGAAAACAGAAATCCAGCCTTTCCTTGGGATACAGCCAAGGAAGCTGGTGAACAAACAGTACTAAGAGAAGTTTGCACTCAACAACCTGGCTTGGATCCGGACAAGGATGCCCACAGGATCCATCTAACTAGCCCATGGACAGCTTGCCAAAGATGTCCCACAGGACCTCAGACTCACCTGGTCTCAAATTGAACATCCTTGCACTGCCTCTACCATGCTACTTCTTTTGCAAAGTCCCAATCTCAGCAAATGACACCCCAATCTACCCCTTTACCAGAGCAAGAACCTAGAAGCCATTTTATACCTCCTCCTCTTTCATCTTCCACACGATCCGTTACCAAGTCCTATAGATTCTATCTTCTAAATAATCTTTCTGACCAGCCTTTCCCTCCAGTTTGTGCCACCAACTGTCACAAAACTTGTTCTCTGCTTTACTGCATGGTTGACCTTCCCAAATTACAAATGGCATCATGCCATTGCCCTATTCCAGTCCTTCCTTTGCTCTCCATCGTCTACCCAGAGGTTTCTTGAGATAATGCCTTCACTACCAGGTATTTAAATACCTTCACTGCTCGGTATTTAAATATGTGAAGTCATGCGATTTGATATAGCCAAGTAAGAGGCACCAAGGACCTGGAAAAGACCTGTCCCACTTAAAGGCGTTCAAACCTAAAACTATTTTACAACAGCTGCACTGGCTCAGTAAAACTCTTTCTGAAGTCATTTTGATACTCCTGTCTACACAACAGAGTCCAAACTCACTAGCCTGCATTTAAGTCTGTGAGGTAGCTAGTGTCTGCTTCTTTGGCCTTGTCTTCAGCTATTCTCAGCAAGCAGCTTTCGTTTTCCTGAAGATTCTCTTTCACACAGCAGTGCTTTTGAACATGACCTTCCCTTAGCCTGGGCCCGTCTTCTTTCCCTATATTGCCTGGACACTCTCATCTTAAGACCTCTGCTGCCAGCCTTCCTGGAGACCCAGGGAGAGTAGTACTCTGGACATACATCCACTATTGTTCTACATCCATTATTGTTCTTCTTTCTCAACCTGCAACCATTTATTTTTCTTCCCTACTAGACAGTACTTAAGGGACTTGTCTAAAATTGCACAAATTATATGCTACAAAATAAACAGCAAAGGCAAAATTTTCCTAGAGACAGTTTTCCTCCTCAACATTTTTTTTTAATTTATTAATTTATTTATTTACTTTTGGCTGCGTTGGGTCCTCGCTGCTGCCCTGCGGGCCTTCTCTAGTTGCAGTGAGCGGGGGCTACGCTTCCTTGCGGTGCGCGGGCTTCTCATTGAGGTGGCTCTTGCTGCAGAGCACAGGCTCTAGGCGTCCGAGCTTCAGTACTTATGGCACATGGGCTCAGTAGTTGTGGCTCACGGGCTCTAGAGCGCAGGCTCAGTAGTTGTGGTGCATGGGCTTAGTTGCTCCATGGCACATGGAATCTTCTCGGACCAGGGCTCGAACCCATGTCCCCTGAGTTGGCAGGTGGATTCTTAACCACTGCGTCACCAGGGAAGTCCTCCTCCTCAACATTTTACAGAGTGAGAAAATATTGTTTGAATATCACAGAACACATTTTTTTTTTTTGGTGTTAATTTTCGGTGTCCTTAGAGAGCTAATGGAGATTTTAGGGGGCCTCCAAATATGCACTACTCTATGTCTTTAGACAGTCTCTGCCCACAAAACCTTTAGTGAATATGATATTGCAACAATCTTATGCCAGAAAAGCTGCTTTAAGCCTTGATCAATTTCACAAAATGTTAACTGGGTAATATTAATTATTATCGTGAATTTTTAGTCTTCAAAAGAGAGAAAGGAAGAAAGAAACTGTCACATGCTCCAGTACCTTTTAAAAAGTCACTCTAAGAAATAAAAGGGAACTCGACTCCACTCCCACAACTGGGTCACAAGCTCCACTGGCTGAAGTAGTTGAGTGCTCAGTCACATGAAATAGTTCTATTTCTCAGAACTTGTCCAAAGGGATCTCTCCTACCTGCAGAGATAGAAGTATGGAAAAAAGAATCTTTCCAATACCTTTAAGTTTGACCTGCTTCCTTTTTTTCCTCCCTTCCTGTCCATTGATTTAAGTCATCGGAGAGGCATGGAAATAAAATGGGAAATTGGTGGGGGCTTCCCTGGTGGCGCTGTGGTTGAGAGTCCGCCTGCCGATGCAGGGGACACGGGTTCGTGCCCCGATCCCGGAAGATCCCACATGCCGCGGAGCGGCTGGGCCCGCGAGCCATGGCCGCGGAGCCTGTGTGTCCGGAGCCTGTGCTCCGCAACGGGAGAGGCCACAGCAGTGAGAGGCCCGCGTACAGCAAAAAACAAAACAAAACAAAAAAAACAAAAATAAAATGGGAAATTGGAAAGGGAAGAGGTAGTGAAGGATGAAGGGGAGGGCAGTAATGGGGGGGCTTTCGAGGTATCTATGCCTGCAGTGGCTAAGGTTAAATGAGGTCAACCACAAAGCTACAGGAACCTCACCACTTCCTACTTTGCACATAACAGGCTGAGCTCTAGCTCTGACTTAAAGGTGAATGGTCTGGAGAGAACTCATTCGTTGTACACCAGTTCCTTCCAGAACTTTTAAAAATCATTATTGTTGGGATTACACATGCTTTTATTCTTATTAACCAGTGTGAAAGCAATTAAGATTTGGCTGGGGGAAGAAATACAGAGACACTCTATTCTAACATAAAAACGAACATGCTCATGATAGAAAACTGGGAAAATACAGAAAAGTGTAAAGAAAAAAACTCCACCTATACTCAAGGATCTATATATGACTATATTGTATGTACTTTTTACACTTCAACTTTGTAACAAGTTCTTGCCTTGTTTTTAGAAACTACTTAAAGTTTTTTATAGTTACATAGTAAACTTTGAAGTGGATATTGTAATTTATATAACCATTTCTCTACTACTAGACATTTTGGTTTTTTTCAAATATTTTGGAATAATAATATGGATTTAACCCTTTTAAAAGCTCTCAATACCAGCAATGAGTAAACGAGAACTCCTCCAAGAAGGTGTAGGCAGCAGTAGGAGAAAAGTTTAGAAAGTACTGTAGCCACTGGTTTCCTTTAGCCAAGAAAAACAGGTACAATATCATGAATTATGGACAAAAGCAGGAAATACTCTGAAATTTCCTCAAGAAAAATGTATTTAAGCCTTTGTTGACTTGAAGGTAGGACCAGTTCTAGGAAGGCTTTGGGGGAAGAGAGGAATGTTGAACAAGGAGTACAAATAAATGAGAGGCGGTGTAAAGACATGCAGTTGGGAAAAAGAAAACTCAGGCTCTCATGTGACACCTCTCAGAGTTTTTCTCCCATCGCTGCTTTTGATGGTGACTAGACTGTCTGATAAGCTTTGCCACAAGTCCTTAGGTGGAACAGTTTCTTAAACAAAGAACTTTAACAGCCATTTGTTGACAGCAATCTCCTTTCTACCCTAACTGTCTTTTCACCACATCATTCACCTTTTCCTATGCTCTTTAAACTTTACCAGCAACAGAGTAGGGGGCAGATGTTATTGCACAGAATCCACATGGCTGGAATCACACTGTGGGAAGGAATGCTTTGAAAGTGATATAGAATTTAGGGTCTCCCTAAAATCTAATTTCCCTGGATTTTTGTGGCAGTCTGGGGAAAACAAAATGCTATTTTCATTATACTTTCATTTGATTTTCACTTAAATCAAGTTTTTTTCTTATAAAGTTACCTTAAAATTTTGAGTTCATTCTGTTTTGCGAAAAGTGTTTCCAATTATTATCACTGTTCGTCTTCACAAAACCCTGAGAGATGGGTAGGCAGGTATTAATACCTCTATTTCAGAAAGAAAAAAACAGATGAAGAAAATAAAGGCACTGCCACCAGAACCCAGATGTCTTGTCTTTTGGCCCAGTGTGCCTTTTCCTACAGACTGTCACAGTGGCTTTGGCAAATGGTATTGTTAGAAAGCCTATGGAGACATGGCTTGTGCTTCTGTGATCAGATATCTCAAAATGGTTTTGTACTTCAGTTTCAAACCTAACATACAAACCCTGAGTATTTTCCTCAAGCACATACTGATGTATTCTGTCTTAAAACATCCCTAAGTTTCTTCAAATGTCAATTTAAAAATTTTCTCATCTAATTAACCTACATATAAGTAGGAATCAAAGATAACTTTACCATTAATTTTTCCAAAAAGTTAAAAGGGATAAAAATGAATCTTCACATATAGTACCATATTTGAAAAACTATGGTTGACATTTAAATGGCAAACAAAACTAGGAAATGCAAGTGTGTCTCTTAAATATAGAAAAAAACACTATGTGTGGCTTAAATAAGTGAATATTTATCCTAACATTACCAAACTCTGTCAAATAAGATAGAACAATACTTTTTTTTTGATGACTAGATACATAAAGGTTCAGCCTGAAAAATTCATCAATAGAAAATGCATCTGTGTATGGATGTTTGCCTTTTAAACTAATGTGACTTTTATAGAAAACTGGAATACAGAGGACTCTTGGAGAACATAAAACTGAAATAGAAGACATCTTCTATACACAACACTTTAATGTATTACTAATTTTCTTTTCAAAAATGAAAGGAAAAGTGATAATGAAAGCTACTTTCATTAGCGATGGGGGAGTCTGTGTGTGCGTGCATGTGTGTATGCACATGTGTGTTATTGTTGAAGAGCAGTTTCCAAGAGCCTTCAACTAGCCTCTGAATGTGGTTATAATCTGGCACTTGTCCACGTTGAATTAAACACTCTACTCTATACTGCTATACTACTTTGTACTGTTTCATGTTTCCTGGAAAGACTGCAAGTATCTTTGAAACTGGAGGGAAGGGGGCAGGGCACAACCTTTGAAAAAATGACACAGCCTGAGGACATGACATAAACTGATTAGAACCAAATGGGTCCAGGATGGCAGACAAGTCCACTTCCACTAGACCTTGAGCCTCAGTATAAGCTCACTGTAACACATACCCACAGGCACCATGACAGTTCCAAGGCCAACCGTAAAGGTCAAAAAGTGGGCAGTGGCCTAATTCCTGGAAATCCCTCCCCCTTCCTGAAATAGCAGGAATACTCCTCCCACTCATTAGCCTATGAAATTACCCACCCCTATAAAAACTGACGACCCCATACCCTGGTGCCTTTCTCACCTTCTGAGATGGCTCACACTCTGTCTGTGGAGTGTGTTTCTCTCTAAATAAATCCAATTCTTACCTATCACTTGGTCTCTCACTGAATTCTTTCTGCAATGAGACATCAAGAACCTGAGTTTCATTAAGTCCTAAAACCAGGTGTGCGATCTCAGTTGGAAGACTGTGGGTTTTGGCCGGGTTTGAGTCCCAGCCGCATGGGTTCAAGTCCCAATCTGGGTTTTGGCTGGGTTTGAGTCCTGGCACGTGGGTTCAAGTCCCAATCTGAGGTGCATGATTTCCTCTTCAGGTTAAGAACTCTGGCTTCTATATCTTTTGTATCCTCCACAGTGCCTGCCACAATGTCTGTATTGCATTTTAAGAAATAACTTCATCCAGTGTTCCATGAGAACCAGTCCTATTAACCATCCAATCTTAGAAATAAATTATTCTCATTCTCTGAACTATAAAACCAAAGGTTATTATTATTTTGTGGAACATCTTGACTCTACAATAATCTGCATTTGCATATGGTTTCAAGAGGATGATGATGACGATGATGACAATGATGATGATGATAAATAATCACTTTTCTGTGGTCACTCCCTGAAGGTTTTAAAGCCTCAGACACAGTTTGTAAGTGTAATGGCGGTAGTAAGAAAGTAACAGAAAGCAGGGAGTCCCTCATCCTTGAATCTCTTGTAAGTTGTCCATAGGGTATGGAGAGACCCCTTAGGAAGGAGAGTTGGAGTAATCACATAGTTATCTGGGAGCTCAGACACATTAACTCATACTAATGTATAACTGTTACTGGGAAACTTCTTGTCTTACCCAAATCTAAAATTAATTCCTTTTCACGTGACAGGTATTTACTAAAACTGCCTTCATTGTGTTCTATCTGTTCCTCTTTCCTCGTTCTAGACAATTTCTGTCCCTACATCAGGATTCTGATTTACAAGCTTATGACCAACCCATGACTGTAATATCTTATTATTGAACCCCACATCTGGGTTATTGACAGTGTCACCTGATTCCAACTTTGACTCTAGCTTCCTAACAAAAGATTCAGACTCCTATTGCCCTTGTCCGGGATTTTTAGGTGGGTCCGTTTCAGGTAGTGGTTCTTACTCCTATTGAGGGGTTCCCTGAAAAATGTATGAAAGCTGTGAACTCATCCCCTGTAAAAAAGATATATATGTACGCAAACACACACAGATCTGCATATAATTTCAAGAGATTCATGATCCTTTAGAGGCTCCTTTTGAGGGATATCTACTGGTAGGTTAACCTATAGTATAAAAAAAAAAACTGCATCTGTTTTAGTCACTACAAACAGATGCAATTAACCTTTGCTGGAGTCTGAGAAAAGCTAGTGCTTGTCTTCATCACTCCCAAGATTTTCCTCCTAAAAAAATCACCAAAGTAATATATGTACATTGTAGAAATGTTGGAAAGTGAGGAAAAGCATAAATAAGAATTTTCAAATCACTCACAATCCCAGCACTAAAGATACCCAATTGTCAATATTTTAGTGTATTAATTTCCAGTCTTTTTAAATTCATATTTGTTAGACTTTCACAAAATCCTTCCTTCAAATTCTCCTTCACTTTTATATAAGAATCTGTTGTGCATTCAAAGACTTAGTTCAATCTTCAGGCGTATAAGAAACTTCCAGGTTGCCTAGGAATTGTCCCAGGCCTGCAAACTTTTGAGCTCTGAGTACAAATTTACCTCCCAGTTATCTTTATCTAAACAAAACATGGTCTCTAGATGAAGGTTAGGTGTCCAACAGAGACTGCTATTGTGTCTTCTGGTTATTAGTTCTGCCATCAATGTTTGTCACTATGATGATAATTATAGTTCTGGAATCCTGAGTTCAACTCTCATCTCCACTGCCACCTTCTAATTTTGTGAACTGGATAAATTACTTAACTCATCTGTGCTTCAATATTCTCATCTGTAAGATGGGAATGATGATGGAGAATAAATGAGTACGTGGAAAGTATGTAGAACAGACTATTACCCAGGAAGCACTCAATAGATACTAGCTATCACTGTTATCATTTATATATTGTTGTTGCTTCCATTCCTCCATGATGTTTTCTGCGTTGTTAGTTCTACTGTCACTGTTGATTGAAGAGGTAAAGACTCCCCTTTTTAAACATGATCACAGCCCCCAAAAGTAACAATAGTTGCTTAACATAAAATATTCGGTGTTCATATTCCCTAACTGTCTTCCAAATGTCTTTTGTTTTTGTTTGTTTGAATCTAGAGCAAAACAAGGTCTACACATTGCAACTGATTAACATGCATTCTCTTATGAGCAAACATTCTTTTTTTAGCCTTTATCCCCAAACAAAAATGCAGAATTTGTTTTTGTTTATGTAGCAAAAAACAACCTTCTTCGAATGAAGCAGAAGTTCAAAATGCTGTCCTGGAGGAGTCTGTGAAAATGTCAAGTCATCGCCTTTACTGAGGAGATAAGCACTTGGCATATACCTTTCTCTGAATGATAAAGAAGGAAAGGAGGAAGTGTGCTTCCCGGTAAGCTTTTTTATTAGCCACAGAGAGCTGAATACAAACATGATGCTCGTGAAACAAAGTGCCCTACAGTAAACAGAAATTGAGGAAATAGAAAATGGATTGTAAATCTGGAAACCATTTCTCTATTTCAGTGAAAGAGAAGATTATAAATGGCCAAACCAAATAGTCTGCTTTTAAAGTTTCGCAAACGCTGGTTGGATTGATGAATCCTTCTTAGGATTTTTAATCCTAAAGCTTGAATCTAATTTAAAGCTTTTGAATTTTCAGACTTTGCTCACTCCATTCTAGTCTGTGCCTTTGGTAAAAGAAAACAAATCACTTTAGGTGATATAAAATTAATCACGAGTTCCACTTTCATGCCTCATTGTAAGACTGTCTCTTACAGATTCCACCTTAAACAAAGCCCCTTTTTCATTTTAAAATGGAAAGAAATCTCAGAATACAACACACACAAAATAGTAATTACCACGTAATAGAAGAAGCAGGATAAGCACACAGTAATACAGTGCAGGAGTTAAGAATGTGGGCTGCAAAGAGAGAACGCTGTCCCCTGTTTCTTTGCCTGTAAAATGAGGACAATAAATAGAAGCTGTTTCATAGGGCTGCTTCTGGGATCACCCATGAGATCATGAGAAGCACCCAGCACTGGCTAACACTCTGTAAAGGCTGGTTATTATTATGATGAGAAAGACACAGGAAGGGATCTTTTGTCACAATTGGTTTTATCAGGAGAGGAGCTGACTTCATGGTAGCAGTGTGAGTCAGTTACCAGAGAAGGCAGCAAGCTCCCTGCACACATCCCTGTCACACCGCCTCCAAGACACTCTACTACTATTAACAATACATTGTTAAAAAAAAAACCCAGGTAAAAGAACTATCCTACACAGGCAGTGTTAAACGGTTTCCCTCTCTGGTGTTCTAAACATTCGAAAATAGTACAAGAAATGGCTCTGTGTATAGTAAGTTCTAGGTAAGATGATACTGTGGTAAGTGAACTAAACAGAAATTAACCTGAAATTGGACTCTGATCCCCTAGGGAACCCGCCGGTGCAGCCCAGTCCTTACTGGCCTTGAGGAGGAAAAACAACCTTGCTTCCATCTCCACTGTGATCTGACTAGATATGATCTAAGCTTTGAACAGTGCATTTCAGATGATGCATAATACGCATTAGACAACACTAAGCAGGGAGCTTCAGGCTGGGGTGTGCACCCTAATACTGAGGAACTGACACAGGAAAATGAAGACCTAACATTTGTAATTCAGCCTTTCACTATTCTCTCATTTCAGTCACACAAGTTTCCTTTTCTGTTAGATCCCTCTCAAATAATTGCAATAATATAGTAAGTTAATCAGTTAACAAAAAGGGGAGGGGGTAGTTATTCATAGTATCAAAACATTCTTCATTCTAAATGATTTGTTGCATAATTCCTTTTAAATAGACCTTCCCTCACAGTGTGAGACTCCACAGACCTCCCCAAGCGCCTGGCCCTCTCCATTACTCCTCTAGTCCTTGAGAAAAGGAGGGAGAAAGAGATCTCCAATGAAAAGTTCCTTGTTAATAACTTAATCTTATGTTTCTTTAAATGCTTTCTAGTTTTAAAGGATTTTCAGACCCACTGTGATATCGCAGTTAAGCTTTGTACGAGGTGGTATAAATCATATCATACCCACTTGAGAGGTGAGAAAAGCTATATATAGTAATTGGGTACATGTGAGACCTGAACTCAAGATCTTTTCAACCAAGCCCTATGGTCTGGAGCTGGAAGCAAGTGGCCCTGTTCTCCTGCTCACTAGTTTCGTGCTGCTGCCTTTCCTGCCTTTGGTGAGTTGGTTCCAGGCGTCTCCTCCTTCCTCCCCAGTTAATTCTGATTCATGCTTCGGCTCATGTAATTACTAAAATGGGAAGGACTGGAGTGAACCAGCATTCAGTCGATCAGCATTTAGTGAACGCCAACTAGAAGCCAGACCTCTGAAGAGTTTTAAGCAAAGAGAGACGTAATCTTCCTTGTCACTTAAAAAGACTACATAGAGTGAGACTATCACTTTATCAATTTGAGCCAATTATCTAAAAATAATATTTGCATATTAGCTGTACTGGGGTCCCTAGCTAGCCGTGCTCTATCTGGAAATAAACTTCAAGTGGTTTCTTTAAGAAAGCTAAGGCTTAGAAAATGTCTCTGCACAGACTTGATAAGGTTTCCAATTGTACCTTGGTAAAAATCTCATTTCTTAAATCACTTATTCAACATTAAGTCATTGTACAAACTTGCACCTGATGCAAGAAGATGAGTTAGATGCAACAGTCCTTAACCTAAAGGAGGTCAGAGCCTAGAAAAAGAAGACCAATGCCCACTTTGAGCTCTCCAAGGGCCCCCAGGCTCTCAACAGTCAGCCCCCACAGTTCCCTGGGCCAGAGATGGAACCCACCTCCCCACACCCGTGGTGCAGGCACACTGGCCTTTTTCTTTCATTTCTACAAACTCTCCTCACTCCCTCCCCCTCTGGACTTTGCGTAAGTCCCAGTTCCCCCAGCCTTAAAACTGCACCAGGCTCCCAGTCTACTTAGCTCCTCCTTCAACCTCAGCTCCTGCCCTGCTGCCTTCTCTGACTTGCAGATCTGGTCAAATCTCCCCATTAAACCCTCTACCACCTGAGACCTTGTCACATTTGTAGTTTCACACGTACTTGTGTGATTGACTGTCTGCTCTCAGGTGCCTAGGTTCCTGGCACGGCAGGGGCTGGTTTTAGATGCCAGCGCCTGGCACTCAGTAGGCCCTCCAGGAATGAAGACTGAACTGTCAAATGGGGCTGGACCTAAGCGGCCCGGGCTCTGTGGACAGGACAGGACGGAGGGGGTGAGGGTCTCCCCTGAGCTTCCTTACCACCTTCCTTAACACTAAGACAGGCCTCCTGGCTCCCACCTTGGCGCTTGCATGAAAACGTAAAAGTTGTTTGTCCCAAGTCCCCGAGAGACTGTACTCCCCTAGAGAGCAGACATTCCACTCTATTTAGCGTTGTGACCCCAGCACCTGTCGGTGCCTGTTAACTAAGCATGAGATACACTTAGGAGATATTAGCCATTGCCGGCATTAATGAATGCATTCTGGAGGGTGGGACAAAGTGAGAGACGTTATCCAGGGCTTTAAACAAACGTTTAAGCTTGAGTTGACTCTTGAGAGAATACAAGCGACGCTACCCCCAACCAAAGACTGAAAAACAAAAAGGAAATCTGCCTTCTCCCTTCCCCTGCAAAACAAAAACAGTAAAACCTCTTAACCAACGTCTTCACCTTTCCAGGCCTCCACTCTCTTCTGTCCCCGCACTTGACAGACGCTCTCTGGACGCGTACACAGTCACTGCGGAGACTGCCATCGCGGCGACGCCGCCAGGCATTTTCTGACCAGGGAGCGACTTTTCTGAGGAGGTATGTGGTTAGAACCCCTCTCGCGGAGAGGCTATTTAAGACCCTCACAGGGAAAATAACGGGATTTATACATAGGGAGGTAAGGGTCTTTGCTTCTCTCTGTCCCTTCGCTGGCATTTTGGAGCCCGGTCCTCCCACGCCGAGCTGGAGCTCCAACCCTCCGGCGCCGCCGAAATCCAGCAGCCTGAAGGCCGAAGCCCCGTCCCCGCCGCCCCTCCCCCGCCGCAGCCGTCTCGGCACGCAGGCACGGAGGCGCGCGCAGGGCGGTGCGCCTGGGGGCGGGGCGTGCGCGGTCCCCTTAAATACGGCGGAGGGGGCGGTGCGAAGCTGCCGCGGCGCTGCTGCCCAGTCGGCGCCAGTTCCTGCCGCTGTCTCCTCGTGGCGCGATCCTCGAGCCTCGCTCTTTCTCCGGCGGCGGCGGCGGCGGCGGCGGCGGTGGCGGCGGCTGCAGCAGCAGGAGAGAGCGGAGGGGAGCGGGCGGCGGGCTCCATGGAGAGCGGCGGACGCCCGGGAAGAGGCGGCGCTTCCTCCCCGGCACCCGGGCTCCAGTGACCGGCGCTCGCGCCCTGCACCGCGTCGGAACGGCCGCCGGCTCCGGGACTGACCCGGCCTCGCTGCCCTTCCCCGCGCCGCCGCCTCGCCTTCTTGCTCCCCGACTCGCCCTCGCCCCCACTCCCCGGCTGGGTGGCGGCGGCCAGGCCCCCGCGGCGGCGGCCGGAGCAGCAGCGGCAGCAAGAGCCCGCCTCTATGATGAAGTTCAAGCCCAACCAGACGCGGACCTATGACCGCGAGGGCTTCAAGAAGCGGGCTGCGTGCCTGTGCTTCCGGAGCGAGCAGGAGGACGAGGTGAGGGCGGTCGGCGCGCTCGGTGCCCTCCTCGGGGGCGCCGGGGCGGGGTTGGGGTGGGTGTTCGTGCTGGCCGGAGTAGGAGGGTCCTTGCCCTTGCCCTTCCCTTTCTGCATCCCCTTCCCAGCCGACCCTCCGTCTGGCCCCAGGACTGGAAGGGATTAGCCCACTCCTTCCTTCTCTCCCGCCCTCCCTCCCTCCTTCCTTCCTTTCTCTGGGTTGATTGTGGAAACAAAGGGGCTCGCCCAGCCCTATGCTCTCCCACTGGGTCGTGGTTAGGACCGGAGGCCGAGACACCTCCTGGCCCCCGGAAAGGTCCCGGGCCGTCTAGGTCCCGCCTAGGGGGAGTTACCACTTTAACCTGCGAACTGAGCGTGAAGCGAGATAAAACCTTGAGTTGTAACAGGGAGGGTAGCAATGGCGTGAGTGTTGCAGCCCAAGCCCTTCTGCCTCTGTTACATTTTCCTCCCGTTACAGCAGTTTGCGGTTTCAGATAAATGAAGGCATGATTATGGAATATCCAGTCCCCGTGCTTTAAAATAAAAACTCGTTCGATCTAGTTCTGTCATTTCCACTTTCAAGTGGATCCTTTAACTTACAAGCACTTGGCATATTTATACTTGATTTTTTTTTTTAAACAAGGCCTACTCTTGGAAAGTTTTCTGGCTATAGAATGATGGGTAGTGAAAAATGTGGAGTCACACCAGAAGGGAGAAGATGGACTAGAGTTGGGCAGAGTTGCCATTTTCAGACAGTAATCTCTAGCACTCTGCATATTTATCAGAGCTTCTTTGCTATGTTTGGCTTGACGTCTGGAGAGAGGCAGTCTTGTTCTAAGAGGAAGCAGCAGTCAGTCTTCTGTAATTCACCCATCAGCATTGGGTTGATAGTGAGGCCGTAGAGGTTTTCCTGGAGAACAGTTTTTATTTATTTGTTACATTTATTTAATTTAAAAATGGTTCACTGCTTTAAATTTCCATAGAGCAATAATAGTCGATTGGTAGCCGATGAAAATCTTTTAGCATTGCCACTTCTAAAATGGTTAGACAGGGAAAGCATTAACATTCTGAGTTCTACTTCCATAACCAATTATGTCCAATAAAATTACAGGGTAAAGCTGGAGACGGGAATTTAATGGCTTCCTTATTGCCAGTCCCTGTAGTTAGGGTGAGTATGACATAGCGTACTCTCAGTGGCTTAGTTGTTCTTACTATGCTAACAAAGATCAAAGTGCCTCAGAATGGTGCTCTTCAAACTCTTGTCTTGCCTTTATTTTTTGAAAAGAAACCAAGCCCTTTAGTGCTGATCCGGTGCTCAGTTGGGGGTCTCTAAGTGGTTAAACTTAAATTCCAAAGGAGTTTTCAAGGGAAATTGGTGTCTTTGAACTGGGCCTATTTAGGAGAGCCAGAAAGTAGAGGGGGAAAGGTTTTTAGCATTTACAAAGTCAACAAGCTTTAAGTGCATTCTGTTAAAAAGATTAGAAGGTCCTTGAGGGAAGGACCATGTTAGGACAAAGCAAACTTTGAATATAAAATAATACAGTAGCCAGAAGTGATCAAGATAGGTCAAGAATCTTACCTGGGGCTTCCCTGGTGGCGCAGTGGTTGGGAGTCCGCCTGCCGATGCGGGGGACGCGGGTTCGTGCCCCGGTCTGGGGGGATCCCACATGCCGCGGAGCGGCTGGGCCCGTGAGCCATGGCCACTGAGCCTGTGCTCCGGAGCCTGTGCTCCGCAGGGGGGGAGGCCACAACAGTGAGAGGCCCGCCTAACCGCAAAAAAAAAAAAAAAAAAAGAATCTTACCTGATTGGCTCCGTATTGTGTAATTATTTTCTTAGTTGGGTGCTTACTAGGTGCTGGGCACTGCCTGAAGACCTTTAAGTTTGTTACATTTAATCCTCCTAGTGCAGGTTTATAGGTGAGGAGACAGTTGCAGAGCATAAGCACTTTGCCCAAAATGACGTAATTAGGAAGTGGTAGAGTCGGAATTCAGCATCGGGTCCCTACTCCTGATGCTGAGCTCTTAGCACAGGGCTCAGCCCCTAGCGACTGGGCACACGAGATTTGCTTGAATGAGTGAGATTTTGTGAGACTGAGCTTGGAAGACTGCGAAAGTAGTGACTTTGAAGTCTTGCCATAACGTGAACTTGGAATTCAGGCTTTGTAAAAACAAAAGTTCCCAGGGGAAGATATGGGAAATGGGAGGAAATTGAAATGATCTGTATTGTGTGAATGGTAAAGCACAGTCTGCGGAGAGCTTCAGAAGTTATCCTTAGCAAATAAATGAGTTGTTTTTGTGCTTTGAAATTGTTTCTACTGTAATAAATGCTAAATTCCTAGCCTCTGGTCAACTCGAGAGACCAGTGCCATTATAAAATGAAGTAAATAGCAAGATTTGGAGAATTTAGTAGATAAGTTCATTGCATAAAACTTTAACAACCTGGAGGTTGTGAAACCAAGTGAATCGGTTTGTTAGAGAATATGCTCTGAGGGAAGACTCTGGAATTCTCTAAATAATGCACAGCCAACTTTAATGTCTGGTTTAGATCTTCATTTCTGTAGTTGTGTTTATAGAATGTAAGTTGAAATAAAATAGTAATTGCCGTTTGACCCTCAAAAGCTATGCAGTGTTCTAGTCTGGCTCTCAGTACTGAAGGGGTTCTCAGTAGACCTTACTTTTTTTTTAATTTTTCTTTCTTTCTTTCTTTCTTTTCTTTTCTTTTCTTTCTTTCTTTCTTTTCTTTTCTTTTCTTTCTTTCTTTCTTTTCTTTCTTTCTTTCGCTCGCGGTACGCGGGCCTCTCACTGTTGTAGCCTCTCCCGTTGCGGAGCACAGGCTCCGGACGCGCAGGCTCAGCGGCCATGGCTCACGGGCCCAGCCCCCTCCGCAGCATGTGGGATCTTCCCGGACCGGGGCACGAATCCGTGTCCCCTGCATCGGCAGGCGGACCCTCAACCACTGATAGACCTCACTTTAGAATAGGTTATTGTAGGAAGGAAAGATGTTCTAACATCAGGGGTGTTTATTCTTTTGGGTGTGGTTTTATGTATTTTCCCATTGTATCTCTTTCTGCCCTGTGAGCTAAATAATAAGTATTAGCATTTGTATAGGAAGAAATTAGGCAGCAGAAGTAACTTGTCTCGAGGTCACAGAAGCTGGCAGATCATTTTGAGCCCCTTTTTTTCTAAATCTCATGTTCACTTGATCCTCTCTCCAGCTAGTTATTTCTCTAGGGAACCACCCTTACTTTTGACAGTTGGGCTTCCAGTCAAGGCAACAAGTAAGTGTTCCATAGAGTAGCTGGGATACTCTGCTTGTGCAGTGAAAGTGAACAATCCATTCACAAAAGGTAACCCGAAATGGATTCCATTGAACATACTTGATGCAAAGATGAAAAGTGTCACCTCGTAAGGAACGTGCTCTACAGCAGGAGGTTAGACAAATAACTGATAAAAAGGAAATAAAATAAGGTTAAAAGTACCATCAGGTACTCCAGGGTTAAGATTCAACGTGAGTCATTTGGAGTTGGATTTCAGTGAGTGGGAAGGGAAGAACCAAGCGTCACAAACAGAGCAAGACTTGGGGCTGTGGTCTAGTTAAGCTGCAGCTTAGGATAGCATAGAACAAATAATGGCTGAAAAACAAAGAGCACCTTAAATGTAAGGTTAAGGAGTTGCTAGACAAGAAAGGAACTCTTACTTTTGGACAAGGAATATTTTGATTTTAGATGTATTCAAGTTTGAGGATGATCTGGCAGCAAAATAGGCTAGAATTCTAAAGAGAGAAATAGAAATGACTTGATCCTGGGTGGAATCCAGGCACAGTTGCAAGTGGGAAACATAGACAAAGAGTCTTAAGAACTTCCATTTGGACTTTTTGTTCCAATTAACTTTTTTTTTTTTTTTTTTTTTGCGGTACGCGGGCCTCTCACTGTTGTGGCCTCTCCCGTTGCGGAGCACAGGCTCCGGACGCGCAGGCTCAGCGGCCATGGCTCACGGGCCCAGCCGCTCTGCGGCATGTGGGATCTTCCCGGACCGGGGCACGAACCCGTGTCCCCTGCATCGGCAGGCAGACTTTCAACCACTGCTCCACCAGGGAAGCCCCCAGTTAACTTTTAAGCTCCCTGAGCCAGGGGCTGCATTCTACAAAATCATGCACTAAAACTAAGACTTGCTGGGAAGAGTAGAGTCTCAAAACCTATGGAACTCTAAAACCAGAGTTCTCATAAACAAAAACTAATATTAATACTTCTCTCTACTAGCATTTTAACCCCTAGGATCAACAGTCCTTTTCAGACATATATTCTGGGACTCTTACTTCCTCAGAGATTTAAGTCCTTGAAGATACTTCAAATGGAAACCACTTTCATGAGAATTAACTATCCAAAGGTAGCCTTTTCTAAATCCAGGGAAATGTCACCAGCCCTCTTCATCTGTGCCTGCAATTCTCCCAGACCTAGAGAGGCGCTACTTCGCCTACTCAGCCAGCCACTTCCTTCAAGGGAAGGCACTTCTGTACGATTCACATCTGGTTTTATTCTTGTGATTTTGGTTTATCGCCAAGGCTTTCTCTAATTTTGTAAAAGTTTACCTCATCACTTCAAAACATTAACATGCTAGGAGAAAAAGTCATGGTCAACCCAACTTACCATTATCTACCAATCCATATAATCTAATTTGGGTTAAACACATTTTCAACACAGTGTGCTGTTATTTCTGATCTTCTTATAGCACTCTGCCTCTATAGTCCAAAAAAGTAGTACTAGTTTGCTTAGTAATAGCAGTTGGTAGTGGTTAGTGGATATAATAACTATTGTTGTAACTTACTATCTTTTAAAACGTGTATGTGTGTAGTAGGTGTTCCTAATATGCTGTGGGCCTAATTTTGGCTAAATGCCTATAAAACAGTTAAGTACGGTAGAGCTAGTTTTAACCATTCATGCGATCCTTATTCATGATAATGTGGGAAGAAAGAACAACAACCCCAAAACAGCTTCTAAATAGCTACAATTCACAAAATAAACTTCTTCATCCTTAGATTTAGGCATCACTTGAGGGGTTCTCTGGATAGCTCTGTTTTTTCTAGGAAAGAAGCAGTAGTTTGTAGTGACTAGTTGTTCGTGGTAGCAGGCCACGACCCAGAGCGGTCCTGAGGGTAAAAGCTGAAACACGAAGGGCAATTTGGGGCCCCTTGATGTAGGGAACTAACAACCCCATGTACCTCCAGCCTCTGAGGGCATGACTGCATTATATAGACGTTGAACAGCGTTTTCTAGTTTACACACTTTTACACATCCCCAGTGAGGAGGACTTGGGCAATATAGGGTATAGAATCTATATTATAGGTTATTCCAATTCACAGACAAAGCTTTGTCCAGCAAGACTCAGGATTGGTTCCAAGTGGACCACTATCACTATACTGTTGCTACTAAAAGTGAGGAATACTTCCGTTCCAAATCTTAAAACATTAGGTATCTAAGAAAAAGACAAATGTGAGAAATGACTACTCAACAATGCCAGGGGAATAGTGTTTTATTCTGATAATTGCCCAGTACATGAAGAGGGGTAAGGTCTGATA
Organism: Hyperoodon ampullatus; assembly: GCF_949752795.1. Lineage (NCBI taxonomy): Eukaryota > Metazoa > Chordata > Mammalia > Artiodactyla > Ziphiidae > Hyperoodon > Hyperoodon ampullatus. Next base: position 18,190,969 of record NC_136924.1, read on the forward strand.
GTATAGTAGGAGGAATGCTGATATGAAGGTGGTCAGGTTGAATCAGGGGAAGAAGTGTCTTCACTTTTCACCACTCTAATGCCATTGGCTTTGGGGTTTGATTGTGATTCAAGTCCAACACTGCAACTTGGTGGGTGGACTAGCCTCCTTTTTATAAATCTTTCCTTTGGTCTCAGCTCTGGCTTATCTGGAAGGTTAAAATGTCTACTTTCATCTTTGTCATCTTGTCACTAATGTGGTGACAGACTGTCAACTTGTTGGATGCATAAAATCTTATATGCCTAGAAAAGTAGTTGAAAGGGAATTTAAAACCTGTGAATGACCATGTGTGGATCTGTCAGCTGTTGATATATCCTCTTACTGAATAAGCTTTTGTAACCTATCTTTTGTTACTTCAGTAATGCCGTTCTTTTTTTTCTTTTTAAGCATTGGTCATTTCCTTAATAAATAACGGTAATATATAAGTATAAATATTTTCATATCCGTATATATGTTTAGTGGCAAATATCAGTAGACTTACTTCATAGCAACTGCTCTGTATGCTCAGTCCTTTTGTCTTTTACACCTTATCCCCACTCCCTTCACTCTTTCTCACTTCCTTACAGTGTAGATTGTTTTAACCTCCAGCAAATTTCACCACTTTCTCGCAGATTTTGCATCACAGACGTCTAAGAGTCAACCTAGGATTTTGGAGCCTGTAAAATTATGGATTCTTTTTGGTAGTCTGAGGGAAGAAAGGAGAAGTTTGTAAAGGTTAATGCAACCATAGAATTTAAAAATTGTGATAAGCATTATTTTGAGACAAAGTGTAGATGAAAGTGGGTAGTCTGAGAACCCTTTTCTCTAGAAGTTTTTGTTTGTTTTTAGTAACACCATTCTTAGAGCATTAGTTAGCATGCTAAAGCTACATTATAGATCTAGTACATTGGGGATGTTATAGAATGTTTAGATGGCTTTGCAGGGGGTGAGAGGGAGGTATTGAATAATAATGCTTTGTGATATGGTTCTATAGGTTTCGATTCTTCCAGTGTGTAGAAGGGGTTTTAATTGTCCTTGTTTCTGCCACCCTGGCAGACCTCTGCCATAATTCTGTTTATTCTTGTCTATGGAGTATATCCCTCAGTTCTTGCCTCTTTCTTAATCACCATCTTCCTCCCCGCCCCACCCCCCATGTAGCCTTGACCTCATTTGAACTCCAAATAAAGTACTCAGGACCAGTAGGCAAGTACTTAATAACATACTGGTTTCCAAATCTGTACCATCACCAAAGGCTCGTTATCAGATCTCTTAAGTTAGTTGTTTAGATGCTGAGCATCTAAACATTTAGATGGTGTACGTTAGGTATTACTCATTTTACATTGACCATTTTTTGAAAAGATACATTTGAAGTTAATGGTTTAATCGAATTTCATCACTTTGGAATGTCAAGAGACTCTTGCAGCATCATAAGTTCTTGATTTCAGCTAAATCATTTGGAAGAGAAGCTTAGTCATATGATAGTGATATCCTGTAGATGGATAAAGATTTGGTTTTAAATCGGAAGCTTAAGTGTTAGTTCAAAAACAGGCACAGGCTGTACTAATTGTTTTTCAACATTATTAACCTTATGTAATTTAGTTCTTAAAGACTGTCTTGGTCAGATAGGAACATAATGGTCATTGACCTAGATATATGACACTGAATTTCATTTTTTCAGAACTCAAACATTATAAATATTGATGGTTTTGAAACTCCCTATTTACTAAATGAAGATGTACTTTTCTGGTGGCTAGCCACCTGCATTGTCCTGTTCCATTATGAAGGTAATCAAGGGGGTTGCTTAGAGAGCATAGCATTGTGTAGTAAGAATTTTGTTCGGATAATAGAAACCAGATTATCCCTAACTCACACCTAGTAACCAGGAAAAGAGGCTTCCAACTCTGTGGTCAGGACTGATGGTTACCATTTACTTTTCCCTTGATGTAAGATATAACACTTCAGTACCTTAAACATTTTTGTTTTAACTTAAAAACTTACATTCATTTGCCAGTCTTGATAATAGAGTCAAAGTCTTTGAATACCATAGATTCTTGGCAAGTCTCGTTTTTGAATAAAATACAAAGGTGAAATCTGATTTGCAGTTCACTTTGTACAGAGTAGAATTTTAACTTTCTGGATTTTAAAAATTTCCTTCTTTTAGTCTTTTTTTAGTATCTCATCCATACTTAATTTGATAGCAATTTTAAAATTTTATTTATTTTTATTATTTATTTTTGGCTGTGTTGGGTCTTCGTTGCTGCATGCGGGCTTTCTCTAGTTTCAGCAAGCGAGGGCTACTCTGCGTGCTGTGTGCGGGCTTCTCGTTGCGGTAGCTTCTCTTGCGGAGCATGGGCTCTAGGTGTGCAGGCTTCAGTAGTTGTAGCACGCGGGCTCAGTGGTTGTGGCTTGTGGGCTCAATAGTTGTGGCTCGCAGGCTTCAGTAGTTGTGGCACGCGGGCTCAGTAGTTGTCGCTCACAGGCTTACTTGTTCCACGGCATGTGGGATCTTCCCGGACCAGGGCTCGAACCCGTGTCCCCTGCACTGGCAGGCAGATTCTTAACCACTGCATCACCAGAGAAGTCCTTGATAACAATTTTTAATAACACATTTTTAATGAATCTTTGCAGACCCTTTTTTGATAATTCCTTCTTGCTGTCATTTGTCATTAACTCTCAGTAATTATAAAAACAAGTACAACTGGCAAAATTTGGGGAGCAAGCTTATCTTTTTTTTTTAATTAATTGATTTTTTGCTGGGTTGGGTCTTTGTGGCGCTCAGGCTTTCTCTAGTTGTGGAGGGCAGGAGTTACTCTTTGTTGCTGTGTGCTGGCTTCTCATTGCGGTGGCTTCTCTTGTTGCAGAGCACGGGCTCTAGGCACACGGGCTTCAGTAGCTGTGGTTTGCAGGCCCAGTAGTTATGGCTCGCGGCCTCTAGAGCACAGGCTCAGTATCTGTGGCACACGGGCTTAGTTGCTCCGTGGTATGTGGGATCTTCCCAGACTGGGATCGAACCCGTGTCCCTTGCATTGGCAAGTGGATTCTTAACCACTGCGCCACCAGGGACGTCCCAACAAGCTTGTCTTGATAGGCTAATTCAACTCAATTGGTGGGAAAGCAGAAGAGCTAGTAATGGCCAACAGTGCGTATTTAGTCTAGGATCTAAGGTATTTAATACTAACACTCAACAGTCTTGAAAGGATAGTTACTTCTTTTTACAGAGGACGACACTGGTACCCATCGCCATGTGCATCAAGGAATGAAACACATCTTGTTTATGATTAGTAGAGTTATAAACATCTTCAAGTTGAAACCTGTGCTTTCTAGTTCTTGCTAGATTTGTTTACTCTGGCTCTTTAGTTTCTAATTTTGATACATAAGCCCTATTTGCTAATACTTAAGAAAGCTCAAATTTAAGGCTGTCTTACATTTTACTTTACCAAAATTGCTGTATTTGGACTTGGTGGTTCCCTCAGTGTCAGCCATTAGTACTTTAGCTAAGGCTATATCACCTGTTGTGTTAATTTACGGTGCTTTCTCTGGACTTGGCCCTGTTCTGCCAGTTATATACTTGGAGGAGTGATGCTGGTAGGAGCAGCAGAGTCCTATCCAGATCAAGAATGAGAGAAATGGAGCTCAGATCACTGGAGCATTAGTTGATCCACTGCTCTGTGGTGATGGTGCGTCCGTAGGCAAAGGTGTGCTGCTTTTTTTTCAAGTTGAGGGGGGTTGTGCACCTGAACAGGTGTTCCCTCATCTTCCAACCCTGTTTTAGAGGTTTGGGGGAAAGGTGGGACTTGCTAAACTACTGCTGTCGGCCGGGAACTTTCCATTTGGGGAAGATTGAGTTCTGGCAACTTACTCAAGTAGGTGAATTCTGGGCTGGCTGTGAACTCCTGAGGGCCGTCCGTTCCTCTGGCGGTAGGGAGGAAGCCGGGCAGACAGCTGGCACAGTGTCAGAAAACCAGAACCCGCATCGGGGATCAAGCTTTGCTCTCAGTTGATTAACTTCTGGTGAGAATTCTTTGCATTTACTTGAAGGCAATATACTAAGGTAATTTTGCAGACATTTTTGTTCAAGTTGGTCAAGATGTTACCTTCATGAACATTATTTGGTTATTTATCATAGCCTTTCCCCACCCCACCCCCAACTTCGGTGAACTCCAACCCAACCTAGCACACAAATTTTCACTTATAGGATGAATATATATTTCCTGTTTCAGATACCATTAAAAAGTGAACTAATAGGATACTACTCTGTGATAATAGAGTGTTTGTTTTTGTTTGTTTGTGCACATTTCAATCTTAATGCTGTTCTTGACCCAGATTTGCCGAGTTTCTTGTAAAGGCCAAACAGTGTTTTAGGCTTTGTGGGTCATACAGTTTCTGTTGAAATTGCCCACCTCTGCTGTTGTCGCATGGGAAAATGAATGTGAATGTCCATAGTGCTTCTGGGGCTGGAGTTTACAATTATGGTCGATCTTGCAGGTGCTGTTGGTGAGCAGCAGTCGGTACCCAGATCAATGGATTGTCCCAGGAGGAGGAATGGAGCCCGAGGAGGAGCCTGGCGGTGCTGCCGTGAGGGAGGTTTATGAAGAGGTAAGATGAAGAGTAGCACGTTCTGGGTGAGATTCACAAACAAGGCACTTTGCTGTGTACACCGGGGAGAAGACAAGAAGACAGGCAGATCCCACAGGTGCTGTTTGGTTGTCTAATTCAACATTTTAAAGCATGTAACTACAGCTAGTGCTTTGCTAAGCAGATTTTTTTTTCTACCTGGTAAAAATAGACAGTAAGTCTGATTGGTGATCAACATATAACATGATGGCCTTGCCCCAGGGCAAGATTTGTATTAACTGAGCAAAAATGTACAGAGACATTCCTCATATGCTACAATTCCTTTTCAAATGAATAAAAAAGCCAGTTGCTTTTATTTTACTGGCTTTTTCTTAAAGTTCAGTAAAATAAGGGGGCACACGTGCACAGAAGCACACTTGGCCTGCCTGTCTTCTCACACCTGATGAGAGATAGAGCTTGCTTTACTCAGGGGCAAAACTGCATAGATCAAGTGCCATAAAAACTTGAACAGCATTTAGGGCATAAATGAGAAGTGAATGGTAAGGCTCTCATTGGGTGTTGATGCATAATTGGAAAGGTTTTCTAGAGACGGGTCTTAAGGGATGAGCGTCCTCTAGGAGACAGCATGTGCCAGTTTGTTACTTTGCAGTATGGGTTTGAATGGGGCACACAGTGAAGTTCCAGTGTCACAGTACTAGGTAAAAGGAGCAGGACTGTGCAGTGGAAGTGTAACACATAGAAAGAAAATAACTTGCATATAAATTTTGTTATGTAGAGGTAAAAATTTTACATTTCATCTTTTTTTAATAGGCTGGAGTCAAAGGAAAATTGGGCAGACTCCTGGGCATATTTGAGGTGAGTTACAAAAGTAATCCTCATCTTGCTGATGATAGAATTAATGACTTCTTCCTTCCTAACAGGCCAGCAGCCTGAACTAGACATTCATCTAAAACTATCAGTAGGCAAGCAAGTCATAAGGATTAGGAGGGAGGGAAGTACAAGCTGCTTAACTTTCATATACCATTAATTTTATACAGCATTATTACAGTGGTAATTTGTTTTATATGACAGTACAGTGGGGCTGATATGACAGACTTACCTCTTGGTTCACTGTATACAGTTTAGGTATAGACTTTTTAGGAGGTGATATCCTCAATATCACCTAAGGGCTTAGGTCTCTCATGGATACTGTCTTGAAATGTACCCTTTGCCTTCAGCATGTAACATTGGGTGATATACATAATGACTTTATCCTGAAAGGACACCATGAGGATGCATAACTCAGATACACAGACTAGATACTGGAAACGTAGAATTTTCTTGTATAATTTGTTATGACTGAAGTCAGAATGGAATTTGTGGAGAGGAAATTTGGAAGTGACAGGTACTCTATGGAAGGTGGGGAGAAATGAGACCCAAGCTGTTCTCAAATATATTTTCATCCAAAATTCAGACCTAGGTACATGGTATATCAGACACATTGTGACTTTTTTTTCCCCCAAGATACTATTTAAGTGTTAGCTTAGTCCTGCTGGTAGGACTATGTAAATACAGTCCCTACAGATTTTAATTTTAAGCCTTTTACAGGGATTCAGAAAAAATTCTGATTGTACAGCACTTGATAGAATTGATGACTTCCAGAATACAGTAATTGTTAAGAATAAAGTTCTTAAGGTACTATTCAAAATTTTGCAGAATTCAGCACTTGCTTTACCCAGTTAAATAGCACCATCTCCTGGTTAAACTGGAAAACATATTGCGGGTTTTCTTTCATTCTCAAAGACATAAGACACTGAATGAGTGGATTACTCAGGTGATTTGTGGTAGGAAAAAAATAGGTCAATTATCTAAAGTCTTAGACTATAGCAAACAAGGCTAACTTTAATCAAGATGAAGATGAGCCCCTTCATCTTAAGGCCAACTTGGGTTTAATTTTGAACCTAGAGACAAGGCTAGGCAGCAGTTTTAATATGGTTAAAAATTGAGTTTGGGCATATAGGATTAAAATATCAATATAACATTCCAGAAATGGACTATCCTATTATTCTATACTATCCTATTATTCTCAACCTTTGCTGTGCAAAGTTCACCTGGAAGCTTTTAAATACTTAGGCCTCCTCTCAGACTCACTGAATCAGTGTCTCTGAAAAAAAATTTTCATCCTGGGTGATGAAGTAGATGGTCAAGGTTGAGAGGCCCTGGTCTAGGTTAATAGGGCTGTGCTCTGTATGCATCTTGTGACCCTCTGAGAGGCATGTTCTAAAGGAGCTGGGGCTATTTGCTCTTCTACAGAGGTCCTAAAGGAAGCAGTTTCCATTGTCACAAAAGACTGTTGGGATTAGCCCACAGGAATAGGACCTAGGATAAAGATGACAGGAATGCAGTTCTTTTAATATAGATTCCATTCCAATCTTAAGATTTTCTTTATGAAAATTGTCTAATGGACAGAAATCAGAGTGCTAAAAGTTTAGTATTGGGAGCTAATTTCACCATTTTAAATGTTTTGTCTCATATAAACTCACTTTTATGCTGGGTTATATGACTGAGTATACTTGCCTATGTTGGCAAATAGACTATGCTAATGTATGCCACACTGAATTTTTCACTCGAAAATGTGTATATGGCTAGCTCTTGTAGATTAACATGCTTTTCTTTTATATTCAAGCAGAACCAGGACCGAAAGCACAGAACATATGTTTATGTTCTTACTGTCACTGAAATATTAGAAGACTGGGAAGATTCTGTTAATATAGGTAAATTCCCTTTCCTTTTGCTATCTGAATTCTCTTAATTCAAATACTACATATGTGTATTCAGTTTTCACCCTAAATTATTTGGGGTTACTTTTTAGAGAAGATCAGTATACATCTCCAAATTTGAATTATCTTAAAATTGTTCCCCAATATATTGTTGTCTAAGCCATTCCCAAAAACATAGTCATTATTTGTGGAGACAGTTGAGGGGGCATTGTTAATAGCGTATAGCTTTTTAAAATTGACCTCATTATTTTTTATTTTTAGTAACCAATTTCATACTGTTTTTTAGGAAGAAAGAGAGAGTGGTTCAAAGTAGAAGATGCCATCAAAGTTCTCCAGTGTCATAAGCCTGTACATGCCGAGTACCTGGAAAAACTAAAGCTGGGTTGTTCTCCAACCAATGGAAATTCCACAGTCCCTTCCCTTCCAGATAGTAACACCCTGTTTGTAACTGCTGCACAGACCTCTGGGCTGCCGTCTAGTGTAAGATAGAGAGAATTGGAAGGACCTCTTCCACCATGTGCAGTCTCGTGGGCAGAGGCTTTATTATCCTTGGCAAACATCTGAATGACGCTTGCAAACTGTCTGAATTTGCCATGCAGGATTTTCAAATAATCTGCATGTTTTTCAGATGCTTTCAAATCTTCTTTTAAAAAAAAAATAGTGTAAAATATTTTAATAAGCCAAAGCCATGTGGAATTTTTTTTAGATGCCTTAACTGTGCCCCCAGCTCACCCACCTTATTATTTTGGTTGGCATTTTCACAGCATTTTTTTTTTCAGTTTTTTGTCCATTTGATGTCAGTCTGTGGTTTTTGTCAGTTCAGCTTATTCGTGGGTATATTTTTCCCTTAAATTGTTTCTCATTCACAATATTAACATATTCAACAAATCCTTCTGTTGTGGGCATTTACGACAGTAATTCTTGATATTAAAGCAGTCCATCAACCCAAAAACTTGTTTCATAGGATCACAATTTTGATTCATAGATTCCAGATTTGGACTATTTCTATATGGCCCTGTTTTCAGGAATTTGTCAACTCATTTGTCTCAGTTTTCACAACCGGTATTATGTCCCTAACTACCTGATATGGCCAATTCCCCTAAAACTCAATAGTCCTTTAACACAAAGTTTAACTCTGTAGAGCTGGTGATTGTTAGGCGGGTACAGTAAGCAAAATGCATGTAGTACATAACATCACGAAAACTGTATTCATGGAATTTGAGTTAGCGTGCTCCATTGCCAATTCCTTTCATCCATAATCTCTCTTTACACAGAATACATGAGAACCATATTTCCCTCAATGTAAATTGCTTTTAAAAACATATTTCCAGTTTTTTAATTTAGTGACATCTCTTCAGTTAAACTTGCTGGTTACCACCTTAAATGTCAGTCAGTGCTGACTGCATCACAATTGAGTAAATGGCCTTCTTGTTCAGCTGTTACAGACCTAGATTGTTAAGGCACCTTAGAACATCTCATCTTTTACAGCTGGTTAGTAGGTACTACTTATCATATAACTAAATATTGGGGCACTGGAACATACCTGAATTAAGAATTACTTTGTCTTACACTTGTCTTTATATTCACTTAAATCCAAGAATCCCATCTAAAACACATAAATACCTTGTCTGAAACACCTGTACTTCCCTGACCAAGTCAGAAATGAGGTGGGGCAAGTGAAAGATGATTCCATATGTAGACATTTGTTAGCTTCTTGTAAATAATTGTAACTGGTGGAATATAAAGTAGAAAATAAGCATAGTTATACATTTGTTCTATAAATTGTTAACCTTTAAAAATATAATTGCTGCTAAAAATAGAGTGCTGTTACACTTAAGGGAAATTGGTGCCACTGTTTTGAAAATGAGATCTTGTGCCATAAATGCAGCTGAACTAAATATAAATATTAGTTCACAAATTAATGCTGTCAAAGGAATGAGTGAAGTAGAAAAACTTTTAACCAATGATATTTCATTCTAAATTATGTAGTGTGATCAAACATGATCATCCAGAATTTTTATATTTTTCTTTGTACAGAGTTTATGTATTCTGGGTGTTTTTTTAAAAGGAAACATTTTAAATCCCACAGATTGACACTTTGTATCAATCTTCAATGGACTAAGAGTTTTTTTCTCAGTGATCTCTGAAGTTTCTTTAAATTATATACTTAACACAGCAGAGAAACTGGATTGTTTTTGTATATAAGACTGTGTCCACCTGAAATGTTGTCAGAAGTACTGGGGGTTGGAGGGAGGGCTGGGTATCTTGTATATGATATTATTAGAAGTAATAATGCATGAACTTATTTTATAAACCCTTGGACTATGTATTTGACATGTAAAATATGTACAGTATTAATGTCAGCCATTTCTTAAAAGTGAGCCTATAAATATTGTTGTATAATTTTCTTTGGTCAGAAACATTTGGACTAAGTAGTGCCACTGGGTTAGGTTTTCTTCAGTGCCATTTAGCAAACCACCTGTCTTTACTATGCAACTAGCAAAAATTTGTATAATGCATCAGAATATTTCAGTCGTCACACTTTAAATTTCACATGAAGGGTTCTTCGCTATTCTTTTGGAACCCAGCCTAGCAAAATTAGAGGAAAGGCCCTAAGGAGATTTATTTCTGTTAAGAGAAAAAAGCCTACATTTGCAGACTCAACAGTTGAATCTACTATAGATAACAAATAGTGTCTACTATCTCAACTCTCCAAAGTTTACAGTGTTGGGACTGTCATTTGTGCTTTCTGTGGGGTAGTTGGATAAAATTGGGCAGCTAAAATTTTCAGTTCCGTGTGGCTCCTAAATTTTAAAAACTTTGTAAATTGATTCACAGACACAAAGTAGCAACTATCTTGCATGTTTGTTGTTGGGTTTTTATTCGTTCATTTGTTTGTTTTTTTGTAAACCGGTGAAATTTTCCAACCAGGCACATGCCATTCAATTTTCTGTTGATCACACAGTTGTATAAAGCAGCAAAACTGAAGGGGGAATGATTGTTGTATACACTTTAAATTGCTTTGCATGGTCTCATTTGAGATAATTGGTGTAAGAATCTTGACTTTTTTTATATTTGGAAACATCAAATAAAAAATGGGAATGAATTTTTTTTTAACATATCTTAACACTGTCCAAGTGAAAACTTGTCTAGCATTCCACAGTAACAACTTTACTGTTTTCCCATGGGTGGCCATATAATTATCTCTTAGTAGTTCATTTATACACTTCCCTTTTATGATCCTTACTAGTGGAACTGAGTTAAAAGGAACAGCTCACCAGTAAGGTGTTGCCATTACTCTCCTAATGTATGTTTTCCATCTTATTGGACACCGGTCATGCCACTGTGGTTGTCTTATTTATTGCTAGTCCCCTTTCCTAATGGGGTTTGTGTTATAATTATTTTAACAATTTTCAAGGGCTCTTGGCTTATTCTGTATTTTGCTGTACTATGTTGCAGACACTTTCTACACTACCATCACATTATTTTTTTTTTTTAATATTTATTTTGGTTGCGCTGGGTCTTAGTTGCGGTACTCAGTATCTTTGTTGCCACCTACAGGATCTTCAGTTCCTGGATGCGGGCTCTAGTTCCCTGATCAGGCATCAAACCCGGGCCCCCTGCATTGGGAGCGTGGAGTCTTAACCACTGGACCACCTGGGAAGTCCCCATATTAATTATTACAGCTCTGTTTTAAAAGGGTGACTGGTGAGGCCATTATATTTACCCAAAATATTATTTACCTAAGCTGAGCTTTAGAATCCTCACATAAAAGTTCTACTCAAATCTCACTTGGTTTTTTATTAGGATTGTTAAATTGGAGGAAAAGAGAAAACTTGGCATTTTCTAATGTCTTCACGTTGGAATACAAGAATTCTCTACATGTCTCTTACACAGACTAAACACTAGTTGAGTTTATTAAAGTATAATTTGTAATGGATTTGTGACAGCTGGAACGTTGCTGTGTAGCTGATTGTCTTGAAGTTTCCATCCAGTACCTTGTTTCATAAATTCTTAATGTAACTGTTTACCATTAGCTGCACAGTAGTCAGCATCTGCTTTATGCCTAGCATTAGAGCTACAGAACAGAACAAGTTTGTACCCTCAAGGATCTTATATTCTAGTGAAGTAGAGATGAGTGGTAATTATTTAAGTTATTTATACATCAGAAAATTCCTTTCAAGGTGTTAGATCTATTTTTTTAAGACACAGGTACCATCTTCAAAAGCAAAATTTTATATAAAAATGTGAACCCCATCAAATACTTTTATACATACATTTTATATGGAATTGTAGAACAAAGGTTGAAAAGTGATCTCATCCCTGGTGCTACTTTCCTGATTTTTAATACCTTCCTGACTAGTGCCATTGGCTAAATCCTAGCAGTAAGATGAGAAGGTTCCTAAGGGCCATCTTGGCATTGCATTATGTCAAAAGACCCTAATTTACTCTGAAACTAGCTTTTGTTTGTTTGTTTTTGTTTTTGTTTTTTGCTGTATGCGGGCCTCTCACTGTTGTGGCCTCTCCCGTTGCGGAGCACAGGCTCCGGACGCGCAGGCCCAGTGGCCATGGCTCACAGACCCAGCTGCTCCGCGGCATGTGGGATCCTCCCGGAGCGGGCACGAACCCGTGTCCCCTGCATCGGCAGGCAGACTCTCAACCACTGCGCCACCAGGGAAGCCCCTTTTTTTTAAAATAAATTTATTTATTTTTGGTTGCGTTGGGTCTTTGTTGCCGTGCACGGGCTTTCTCTAGTTGCGGCAGGCAGAAGCTACTCTTCATTGCAGTGCACGGGCTTCTCACTGCGGTGGCTTCTCTTGTAAGCCAGGCTCTAGGCACGTGGGCTTAGTTGCTGCGCTGCATGTGGGATCTTCCTGGACCAGGGGTCGAAACTGTGTCCCCTGAGTTGGCAGGCGGATTCTTAACCACTGCGCCACCAGGGAAGTCCCCAGAAGCTAGTCTTAAATTCCTCTACTTTGATGCGATTTCAACTAATTATGATCCCAAAAGTTACTCTTCCCAATATGTGGAATACTACCCTCTGGACATCCCATTTCCTGGTTCTATTAAACACCAGTGCCAGACATTATAATAGCACCATTATTCTTAACAGCTTTTCTCAATTTTTACTCAAATTCATTCCTTAGTCAAATTAGTGAAATAAAAAATATTTGGCCATTACTGTGTATCAAGAAATAAAATACATTTTAATCAAGTTACTACACTAGGAATCTAATCTCCAGGAACGTGGACACAGATGTACCTACCAAGATTAGGCAATCAAAGTGGCGAGACATGGAAATAAAATGCCCAGGCCCAAAGGGGTAATGGTTAACTAATAATATATCCATATAATGGAATATTATACAGACATAAAAATGGCATTCAGGTTAAGGATGCAGAGTAAACTGGTATGGCCTTTTTGAGAGCAACAGTAGTAGTAACTATCAAAATTTTAAACGCATATAACCCTTTCACCAATTCCACTTCTGGGAATCTAGTCAACAAAAATACTTCAACAAGTTGCAAAATCAAAATATGGTCAAAGATGTGTATTGCATTATTTATAAAACTGGCATCAATTTAAATGCACAAACTAGGGGGTTAAATTATGGTCATCTACTTGATAAACACTACACAGCTACCAAAGAAATGTGCTGCCACAGATGGAGGTCCTTTCAATAGTGCTAATTGAAAAACAATACAGCATTACCTGTTAAGGTCACATTTTTTAAAGGAGCCTGTACAGATTTCATATTTTTTTTTAAAATCCTGTATAGGGACTTCCCTAGCAGTCCAGTGGCTAAGATTCTGCACTTCCACTTCAGGGGGCACGGGTTCGATCCCTGGTTGGGGAACTAAGATCCTGCATGCCAAGAGGCGCAGCCAAAGAAATAAAATCCTGTATAGTTTTTAAGTGAACGTTCTGAGAAATTTTCAAGGTGAAAATGTTCAATAATCTCAAATGAAAAAACTGGGTTTTATAAGTACCCAATCTGTATATAACTTATCAAAATATATATGTATTACTATCAAAGCAGAAAAAGGACATCTGCATCACAAATCTTTTCCGTTATTGGAGTAACAGTAACGTATCACTTTTTTTAAGGGCTTCAAATGCTTGGCTATTATTTTTTATTTATCTATCTATTTATTTATTTTTGGCTGTGTTGGGTCTTCATTTCTGTGCGAGGGCTTCCTCTAGTTGTGGCAAGCGGGGGCCACTCATTATCGTGGCCTCTCCTGTTGCGGAGCACAGGCTCCAGATGCGCAGCCTCAGCAGTTGTGGCTCACGGGCCCAGCTGCTCCACGGCCTGTGGGATCTTCCCAGACCAGGGCTCGAACCCGTGTCCCCTGCATTAGCAGGTAGATTCTCAACCACTGCGCCACCAAGGAAGCCCCGTATCACTTTTTAAAAGGGGGAGGAGAGACACATCTCCCTCGGTTCTAACACAAGAGCAGTGGAATAATCAATCACTGCCAAGGAGGTAGGGGTTAACTCAGCCTACAGAACAAATGGAGTCCCCAGCCTGTTTTTTGTATAATTCACAAACTTGGAATGTTTTTTACACTTCTCATGGTTGGAAAAAAAAATACCTTGTGACATGTGAAAATTAAAGTTTTGTTAGAGAAGAGCACAGCATGCCCATTTGTTTAAAATTGTCTATGGATGCTTTCTCACCACACTGACAAAGTTCAGGAATCGAGACAGACTCATGGCCTGCAGAGCCCAAAATATTTACCGTTTCAAAATGAAAAAACACGGATTACAAGAATTTGGCACTACTTCTTTGGTTACTAATGCTTCCTGCCAAAACATAAGGAAAACAGCACCAAGTTCAAATTTAGTGTAACCAACATATCGTGTCTGACCTGCTTTTGACAGGTCTGAGTAAGTCTTCTTGAGTAGTCTACTGTTGAACCTAAGCCAGAATGCTCTGTAAACTTGCTAGGTTATAATGAAACAAGAGTTATTGGGATTTACTAATCTAGATCATGAACTATTTCAAAAGGAGTCACATGGTGGGTGAATATGGATCAGGAATATGTAAAATGGAAATGTGCTAGTTATTCCACATGATAGGAACCTGAGTTATCAAATCTTTCATAATTTCTAAAACTTCTTTTGTCCCATAGGTAAAAATGCTTAGCAGAGCAATGTTAAAGCTCCTTAATGAGCACCATAAAATGTACTTCTACGAGATCATGGGATTTCAGTTGTTGCTCTGCTACGAGACAAGGAAGGTCTAAATATTCAGACAATTACCATATGCTTCTCCAACCAACCAGAAACAACTACATCAAGTCCACAGCGGCTCAGCTTGGTTAGCAAGTCTGCATTCATACGCTTTCGAAATGCTATGCCAACTGGCACATATGAAATGAGATCAGCTAAAGGGTAGCAAAGGTGAAATTGCAGGGAGAAGGGAGGAACCAGACTCTTCATGTTGAGTTCCATACTTAACAGGAAAAACTTTAGTCCAATTCCCAGTTTTGCAGCCAATGGGAACTTGTCCAATTTGTAACATAAAGCTGTAGCAAAGCCAACTCTTGGAACAAATCCTCCCAATTTCCAACCTCAGTGATAAAAATGGAAATTAACTCAGGGGGTGGGGGATTTGGTTAAGGAAACAAAGTATCACCAGTCTGGATGGTGGAGTACAGATTTTTATTCTTAATATTTCAAGTTATTACAGTCAACATATTTTGCTTTTGTGATCATTTAAAAATAAACCCCTGATATTTCTTAAACTAAGCAGCATGCTAAATAGCTAAATGAAATGTTGCCCCCAGCCCCAAAATACATTATTCCAATGAAATATTACATTTGTTTAAAATAGACTGTTGAATTAGCTGCCCTATAATCATGGCATTTTTTTCCCCCACGTTTTGTAGGCAAGGCTGTATTTTTAAACCTTTGCTACTGCAACTAACAAAAAGTTGATGTGGCTAGAGTAAATAGCCAAAACATTCCTGAACCATCAAATAGAAAAATAAAGCCGATTCCTATCATTCCCATGATACCATTTAGTTCCATTTAGCTAAAACTGTGTTTATGTCTTAAAGGATACCAGATTTCCCCGCCACACTCTCCTTTAATAGTGCTAAACCATAGCACCTATGGCTTTTGTGTATTGATCTATTTTTAAATGCTCTGAAACTATTAAAAGTGTGTTCTTGGTGTAGAACAGGGTTTAAGTTCTACATAATTTGAAATCTGAGATCTCATTAGACAGCCTCTGAGAGGACCAAGACTAACTAGTCTTGGAAGCAAATCACAGCAAAGGAGACAACAAAATTTAAAAATCACGTGAAAAACAAAGCTCCTATTAATACCTCAGGATTTCAGAAAAGCTTCTGAATGGGCAGAGTTGACTTTCAAGAAGCACTTATCAATATATTCAGATTCTTTTCCTCTCCCAGGGCTTTGCACATGCTGTTCCCCAGCCTGGAGGTGTTGAATCCAGAAGAGCGGCCCCTCCCAAGTGCTTACTTCCCTTCTCCATCAGAGTGGAAACTGCTCTTTGTCCATGCCCCCTCCCCCATTAGATTAGAAGGTCCACAAAGGAACGTCCCATGCCAGTCTCATACACCTAATCATCCCCAACAAGTAGTACATTGTTGGGCACATATGAGGCACTTTTACTTGACGAATAACTGTGTCCATAAGCTTAGGAGTTACAAAGTCAAAGGCTGACAAGCGAAAAGAACTACATAAAGGAGCAGGTGGACCGGGAGAGGACTCTCACCAGCTGGAGAGTCACTGAATTAAGAGAAGAATGACAAGCTCTTCTTAGGATGGCTGCTACTCAGCTCCTCCCAGAAGGTACCCTACATAAGGCAGGTCATGTCTGCTGCTGCCAGAACTTCAGATCATTCAAGTTACCAGAATTCTAGACTTTCATGGGAGTCTCCTGATTCGTTTAAATGTTGGCACTGAATTCAAAATGTTTTAACCAACCACGCTGTGTGGGCCAAGGAAAATAGGCCCCAAAGCCAGATGTAGCTCTCAGTTTTCGAACTCTTATCTTGGACTCTTCCAGAGCCCCTTAAATCCTAAGAAAGCTCAACACACTGGTTCTTGTTTCATCTCACTGGTTGAGAAAGGAAGTATTACCAAAATAATGGGGACTCTTATCAAAATTACAAAGGAAAAAACCATGATGCCATGAAATTAGGAATTCATGTATTTGAAATGAAAACTGAATTATTTCATTTCTGTATTTCTATAACTCAAAAACTCAGTAGATATCAGAGGCCTATTTTAGATACATTTTTGTAGAGCAACAGATTTAAATCTGGAATTTTATAACTTATAAATCACTATGTAATACTAGCTATCATCATGAGCAGTGCCATCTGCAATAGATAAAGCTGATCTCTATTTAACTGCTTGAAGTGTTCACTCATTTTGGCCCCAGAATGAGATTCAGTTTCCTCAGTGGCAAGACAACTTCTAAACAGCTCAAGAATTGTTATAAATGACAACTGCTGTTAAGTCTTTAAATTTACAATATTAGGGTTATGAACAATTTTATTCTGAATTAAACTAGCATTTGTTTCCAAGCAATGCATTTATTTGGAAGGATACCAGTTACCAGTCATCAAAAACTTTTGTATGTTGAAAATGTAATTTTAATAGATAATTCTTCATCTTACATAGGAGCACAATAAAATACACCACATTCTGAAAAAACTCCAGAAGTTACGAGAATAAGAGTGGGGGAAAATTCAGATGGGCTACAATATCCATTACCTTAAACTGCAAGAGACAAAGGTTCCAACCCACAGGTTAACATTTACATACTTATGACTGACTACATTTATGTCTTAAAAATAACAAGAATCAGGAATTAGATATGGAAGGGTGGGAAAGAACAGTTTTGTGGGGGAGGAACTCTGTCAATGCAGAAAAGAGTTGATTATCAAATTAAAGAATAAAAGGAGCTCCCGTAGCAAATATTAGAGGGATGACAGTAAGAATCATTAATTGAGGATATGATGCCCTCTAAAGGAGAAATCTTTCTGATGACACTTATGCAAGCTGGCTGCTTGAGATTTGCTCAGCAGGTCTGTAAGAAAGACTCATAAATGGCCTGAGCAAACCCCAAGTGATTATCAGATTGGTGTTTCCTAATAACACACACCAGTGGTCACACATGAAGTTCCGAGGCAAGAACTAAGAGCAAGGTCATAATGCAAATGCCAGACACAAATGTGGCACATGTGAAAGTCCCACATAAAGCCAGTCACGAGTGTGGCTGTGCTGTGACTCTCCTCTACAGTAATTTTCAAACATTGTGGCAAGACACCAATGATCATCTAACTAATCAGACAACACAAACACATTTATTTCAAATTTCTAGGAGGTAAAAAATGTCACATACTGATGCTTTAGGCATGCTCAGGGCCAGCTTATAAATACTCCATTCAGTGATATATCTTAACACAAATTTTGCATTAGTGAAAAGAAACGGGCAAAATCTACCTCTCGCCATTCAATTTGTCAGACGTTGAAGACCAAAAGAGAATGTTCCATCAGTTTTAATTTTTAAATACGATTGTCACATTGGGAAAAATGAAATAAACACAGTAAAATAAACTGTACAAAGGCAAAGTAGAATAACAAAAAATATTTTACTAAAACATAAGATTTACAGAAGTTTCCAGACAAGCCATACAAAATGGTCACAAGCTTTTTCTTGAAGGGAGGATTCTACACTTGACAGCAAAGTCACAATGTTATTAGTGAGGGCTGTGATGTTTGTTTAATGTTCCCATTTTGGTTCAAACAATCAAGCTTGTCCATCTACAGTGTCTAAATAAAGTTAGACTTGGCTAGAGAGCATATTCTAAAGAACTGGTTAGCTGCTTTTAACCAATGCAATTAGATCACCATAAAAAGGGGGAAGGAGCCCATAAAATTAAAATAAAACTACCTTCCCCCCCCACCAAAAAAAATAATAATAACAAAGAAAAACACCCACACCCCTGCAGCTAACCCTGACAACTAACTTCATTCACAGTGCTTTACACTCAAACCATGATGGGGAAATGAATAAAAGCAGAGAAGGGCCACTGCTTTTAAACATTTCGCAACAATCCAGATGACACTTCTAGCCTCTGCTCATGCTTTACAACAGTGAATCAGGACAAGACATAGATTTGCTAATGTGCATTTAATCACCAAAGGACTGAAGATGTCTGGGCTTTTATTCTGTAATGTTTCTAAGACTGTGTCCATTAAATGCAAACAAAAAAGGAAGAAGTCTTGGCAGAACAGGAGAAGTGATGCACACTTGATGATCGGATCGATTTAAATATTATTCATGGCATATAGCCTAGTCCATGCTCTAGCTGTAGACAAAAACAAGCACGCAATTATTACTTTACTTACTTCAATATGTTCCTTTCCAAACTCTATAAAAAGTAAACAAACAGTATTAAGTTAATTATGGAAACAGCATGCTGTAATCCCTTAAATTCATGCCATTTTCTATAATCTGGATCAGGGCAGAAAGATTGTCTGTATGTCTAATTACCAAAACACTACAATAGAATTTTAAAGTTCTACAAAATTCAACAGGATGAAAAGAGCTGTCTTCTTTTGTCTCCTTCATTTCTAGACATATAATGCTCCTCATTAATTATGTTAAAATCTGTAGCAAGAAGCTTACTGATTTCAAACTCCCTAACTAAAAACTGACACATAGTTTAGTTTAATCAAACAGATTGCAAGAACAGCTCAAAGAAGCTTAAAGGTCTTCCATTATCTTGAAGTATTGCTAGATGAATGGCAGGCACTCAGGTATTTGTTAAATCATGTGTAGTTATGCAAGAGTCCAAGATCTCCCAATTACAGGTCCTCTTTGAATTTGGGAGTCATGTAGCAGGCTATAAGATGGCGTTTGAACATCTTTTGTTAAGAGGTTATTTACATACTATAAGAAAGATCTGATTTTTTCCTTTTAATGTATTTTTCTTTTTCTTGTTAAGACTCTAAACGATGTTTTTAAAACGGTGGTACAGGGGAATTCCCTGGCGGTCTAGTGGTTAGGACTCGGTGCTCTCACTGCCCAGGAGATCTTAGGCCCAGGAACTAAGATCTGGCAAGCTGAGCACAGTGCAGCCCCCGCCCACCCCACCCCACCCCCAAAAAAGGTACAGGTTGTTTTTTAAAGTGGAAGTGGTGTGAAGGAGAATGAATATTAAATACCTGTTTCTATGGCTTGGGCTTCGTTGGTCTTCCACTGCTCCGCTACATCATTTGCTAATGGATCATCTGGATTGGGAGCACTTAACAAAGCCTGGATCGATAGCAGAACTGTGCGGATCTGCAGTGCTGGGGACCACTTATCTATGAAGGCAACAGGCCCAGAATGACCAAGCATGAAAAAAACAGCCACAGAACTGCTGCATTTCCCTCCTACAGAGTTCTGTGGTCTTTATATTATATAAGGTAAGATTACAATATTCAGATTCTCAAAAGGGAATGCTTAAGAGAAAAGGGAGAAATCTTAATAGCATATAATGATAAAGATAACACTTACCTTTCAAAATATCTAAACATATTCTTCCCAACTTGTCTACATTAGGATGATAAATTTTGGTCATGAAACGTACTTTAGGGGCTGCCATTGGGTATTCTTCTGGAAGGAATAGTTCAAGTTTAAAAGTCCCTCCCTCAAAGGGGGAATCCTGAGGGCCAGCAATGACCACATGAAAATAACGGGCGTTGCTCTCATCTGGTTCTGCTTTAATGCCGGGAACTGGCTCTGCCAGCAAACGCTGGGTTTCCTACAACAGAAAAACATAACACATTTGTGAAACAAATATCATTTTGCTAAACACAAAAATAAAAGTTAGAAAATTTATCTCTTGGAATTGGACATAAAAGAACCTCTCCAATCTCCCAAATGGTTTTTATTTAGCTTAATAAAATGCAAAGTTCAAAGGAAAATACATAAATAATCACAATCAGCTGAAAGCAACTGCAAGCAAATACTGATGACATCATATACAATTCCAGCTACAAATGTCTACAAATATGTTGAGAATAAAATTAGACTAATAAAACTGATCTTATACTCAAGGGAAAGAGAAAAAAAAAAACCACTAGAATTACTACATAGGTAAGGTTAACTTGCTCTGTTTAAACTTTACCAAAATCAAGCTGTTTCAAAAGTAAAATTAGTTTTTAAAGCCATTGAAAATCTCCCCTCTGCAAAATATAATGGAACAAAATAAGTACAAGTGCCTAGGCACTTAAACAGGGCTAGAGAAATATACACAACCACACCGCTTAGTCTCTAAAATTGACAACGACTCAAATGGACCCTTCCTGCTCCCTCAGCAATCATATCATTAGTTCTCTTTTCCATCTTTCTCCCTCTCTCCTAAATAACTGTAATATCCTTCCTCCTCTCTGTTCCAACCTCCAATATCTCCATCCACATCCTCACTTTTGGCTGATAACTCTGCTTTGTATTTCACAAGAAAATAGAAACCTCCTTAAGTTCCCACTGTAGCATTTGTATACCAACCCGCATGTGTGTGCCCGTGTGCTCTCCTGTACTGAGGATGAAATGGCTGTCACTCTAAGACCAACCTCTCCTCTAGATCTTATCTCCTTTTCACCTACTCAAGGACATTGCTCTAGCATCACTTTCCTCTCTTGAATCATCAGTTTCCCCTCTTTATTGGATCTTTCCCCAAACCGTACAAACTTACTGTAATCTCTCCCCCCAAAAAGGAGAAAATGACCTTGACCTGACTCTCCCCCACCAGCTACTGCCCCATCGCTTTGCTCCTCTTTTAAAGTTATCTATACTTGCATGTCTTCAATTTCTCTCTTCCCCTCCTATCTTGAACACAACTCTCCAATCAGGCTCTAGCCGCCAACCTGCTTGTTGAGGTCATCAATGATTCCCACATGGTAAAATCAAATGGCTAACGCTTAATCTTCATCTTAATTGACTTAAACACAACGTCTTACCCAGCTGGTCTGCCCTCTCCTTGGTCTGCAAGGCTTCATCCAGCTTCTTGCAGCCACACTCTCCTGGCTCTCTTCCTACTTGTATGGCAGCAGTTTCTTCCCGCCTCCCCAATACTCCAATATTGAAGTGCGCCAGGGCTCTGTCCTAGGTCTTCTACTCTGTCTACACACTTCCAGAGTGATTGCATCCAGTCCAATGAATTTAAATACTCAATCCACTCCATATATGAAGCCCCAAGAGCATATCCTGCACAGATATCTCCCTGAATCATGCCTCTTCTATCCATAACTGTCTGCTCGACAGCTGCTCTTAAATGTCTAATACGCATCCCAAATTTAGCATAACCTTTCCCCACGCTCAACCTGCTCCTCCTCAAAGCCTTCCTCATGTCAGTTAACCAGAAATCCATCCTTCCAACTGACCCACCTTTTCCTTCATACCCCACCCATCTAACCTGATAAGTAAACGTTGTTGGCTTGAACTTCGAAATCTACCTGGAATTGGACAGGAGCCTCCTCACTCCACTGCTACACTTCTGATCCAAGCCACCGCCAGCTCTCACCTGGCAGACTGCAACAGCCAACTAACTTGTTCTACCTGCTTCCGACCCTCAACCCCCATCTGTATTCCACAGAACTTTTAAAAATCAAAGTCCTTATAATGCCCCCCAAAGAAGCTTTACATGATCCCCTCATTCCACCTATCTCTTAGCCATCTTCGGCTATGCTTCTGCCACCCTGTCCCCCCTCCTCGTCTGCTTTGTTCCAGCCAGACTAGCTTCTCTGTAGTTCTTCAACCTGCGAGGCATACTCCTCCCTCAGGTGCTTTGTGCGCATTTTTCTTCCCCCAACTTTCTATAGAGCTCACCCACCCAGTTCCCAAGATCTCCATTCAAATGTGTTTTCTCAGTGAAGCCTCCATAATTGAATCTGCAAACCCCACTCCACCCTATCCCACACCCTCCCCCTCTATCCCTGCTCCCCCCACCACCAACTGTATCTCCAGGGCCTCCGAACATATTACATCTCACTTGTTTTGTTTGGAATGTAAGTAACACAGAAGGGGAGATTTGGGTTTATTTATTGCTATATCCTCAGCATTTGGATCAGTGCCTGGCACCATAGATGTTCAGTAAATATCTTACTGATTTATGAATCTAATGTTACAAAGAACGAAGAATAAACGATCAGAAATTTCATCTTTAACGTTAATGTTATTCAAAGCAGGATGAGCACATCACAAGAAGAAAAAGAATCCACTCAGGTGTGGGAAGAAATAATCTAATTTATATATATAAATTATTTAGCCAGAAAAATGTTAATATTCAATATACAAACTGACAATAATAGTACATGTAGTTTTATATATTAGTAATATATTTTCAACACTTTGAATACGTATGTGTAGTCAAAAACATTTAGAACACTGCAGTATTTAAGCTTTTAGGTATGAAAATCAATGAATGAGAATATTGTATTCACACTGCCTTCACTTAAAAAAATTAGACACCTTACACTACTTCACTCTACAGCCTGCAGAGCATATACTAAAAAAAGATTTCTCTGTTGGCATGGTTATATATTGAAATAGTCATAAGATGCAGATACAAAATCAAATCCTTTCCCAAAATGTGTTAAACTTATTTAAAGTAATGCTTTTAGTACTTTAATTCAAGACTAGTTTGTTTTGTTTTAATCATGGCAATGCAAGGGCAAATCAAAAACTGAAATGCTATATACTACTTTCAGCAAAATATTCTTTAGATTCAAACAAAGTAAAACATTTTTGGAGCATTAAAAATCTCGAGGCAATAAAGAAGCCTCCCATCTTGGGAAGTCCTCCAACATGTAACTAGAACAAAAGAGAAAAAGTAAAGATATAAGGATGAACAGCAGGCATGAAGGAATGAGAAAAGAAGTGGATGGTAAAATTCCTTGAATTTTGACTCCTCACCTCCATCCTCCTTTGGTTTTACCCCAGGTCTTCATATTTTTAGAAAGCCATAAAGAGAGAGACTGGGGGGGAAAAAAGAGAAAGCTGGGGTCCAAGAGCCCCAAAACATCATTCCCTGGTTACACGAAATAGTAGCTCTATTCAAAGCTATAAAAAGCTTCCAGAAGGGCCTCCAAGATCACATCCCAAAATAGCTTCAAAATCACTCTGTAGACATTGTCAGAGGCAGAGAGGGAATTCTCCTCATCTTCAGTTCACCCTCAAAATCAGTCTTTCTAAAGAATATACATATTAAACATATCATGTGGCCTGATCAAGTATCAGATTTAATCGGAACACATTCTAGAATAAGCTCTTGGGTATGGAAAACTTTTTGAAATAGTTTTTATATGCTCTCAAGTCCTAATGGATTTTGATATAATGAATAGATGCATAATTATTTGACGACACAGCACTGATTTCCCAAACCCACAGCATAAATTACAGGAGGAAAAAAAGAATAAAATCCAAACCAAATGGAACTCTCTCCCACAGAAGTTGTCGATTTTTTTTCCCTAAAAAGGCAAAAAACTGGGTAGGAAATAAAATCCTTCCTGCTACTACTCTCACACATGGTTAACTGTGAAACACGTTCTAGTTTTATCCTATCCTCTGGTAGAAAGACAGTGAAGTATTCAAGTCTAGAAATAAGGGGTTCAAATTACTAGTGCATTGCTTAACTACAGTTTTGAGCAAGTATTTTACATTGCTCTGAGCCTCAGCTTCCTCATCTATATAGTTAACATTACCTCTCACGCAGAGGTGCTATGAAGAGCAAATGAGATAACATTGTAAAAGGACTTGGCAAATGAAGTCACATAAGAAGGCCACAGTCACATTATAGCCAACTCAAAAAGAATCTAGGGGCCTCCCTGGTGGCGCAGTGGTTGAGAGTCCGCCTGCTGATGCAGGGGACGTGGGTTCGTGCCCCGGTCCGGGAAGATCCCACATGCTGCGGAGCGGCTGGGCCCGTGAGCCATGGCCTC
This sequence comes from Hyperoodon ampullatus, assembly GCF_949752795.1. Lineage (NCBI taxonomy): Eukaryota > Metazoa > Chordata > Mammalia > Artiodactyla > Ziphiidae > Hyperoodon > Hyperoodon ampullatus. The sequence continues at coordinate 18,215,296 of NC_136924.1, forward strand.
TGAGCCTGCGCTCCGCAACGGGAGGCCACAACAGTGAGAGGCCCACGTACCGCAAAAAAAAAGAAAAAAAAAAAGAATCTAGGGTAAGAACAAAGCACAGTAACAAGTCTCAAGATTTATTAAATAACAGTGTTTGTTTTTAAAGAAAACAATAACCTTTAGTTGCATTTTGTGATCCTATTTGTTTAGAAGCAATCCTGGGACTGAATCCCAGGTAGAACTTAGGTTAGGCCATGCAGAATAGAAAGTAATGTAGACTAGTTTAGAAAATTGGCTACAAAAAGTAGAAAAGGAAGTACATAAAAGGAGAATATGAATTTAAGTGGAACAAGATTAGGTCGCAAGGAAACTATGTCACCTTACAGAATGTATATAGCAGTTCATGCTACAAATACTTTAATGGATTTAAATAACATCAAATTGATCTGATTATCAATAGATCTATTGGGACTCAAAGAGCAAATCCCAGAATAACACCACAGTAATGACAACACTTGACATTCAATCAACTAAACTCCATTAACTAGGACTTTTCCCATTTTTAGGTTCAGTAATAATTTGTGTGCACTATGAAACAATGTAAGGTCTTACAAATTTTAAGGCAATGAATTATGTACAGTAAAATTTTAGATAATAAACCACTCTTAGAAAAAGAGTGCTAATTTTCATGTAGGAAAAGCTGTCCCACTTATTAACTGTATATACCCCCAACACATTATATCTAAAGCAATTAGGTTTTTCCCCATTTAGAATATTCTCTGAAACACAAAACTGCAATTGTGGATCTTTTAGCTGATCTCGCCTAAGGTCTGACTATACTCAATAACTCTATCAGGGACTCCCCTGGTGGCGCAGTGGTTAAGAATCTGCGTGCCAATGCAGGGGACACGGGTTCAATCCCTGGTCCAGGAGGATCCTACATGCCGTGGAGCAACTAAGCCCATGCGCCACAACTACTGAGCCTGCGCCCTAGAGCCCTCGAGCCACAATTACTGAGCCCACGTGCTGCAACCACTGAAGCTCACACGCCTAGAGCCCGTGCTCCGCAACAAGAGAAGCCACAACAATCAGAAGCCCGCGCACGACAACCAAGAGTAGCCCCCGCTTGCCGCAACTAGAGGAAGCCCACAAACAGCAGCGAAGACCCAACGCAGTCAAAAATAAATAAATTAATAATAATAAAAAAAAGAGTTCGCATGCTGCAACTAAAGATCCTGCACACAGCAGCGAAGATCCCGCGTGCTGCAACTGAGACCTGGTGCAGCCAAATAAATAATAAAATTAATTAATTTTTTAAAAAAGTGTGGTAAAAAGAAAAAGGTAAAATTAATTTTAATATTTTATTTAACCCAATATATTCAAAATAGCATTTCAACACGTAACCAATATAAAAATTATTGATGTATTTTATAATCTTTTTTCATAATGAGTATTCAAAATCCAGTGTGTAATTTATACTTAGGGTACATATCAATTTGAACTAGACACTTTTCAACTGCAATCTCTACATGGGACTGGTAGCTACCATATAGGACAGTGAAACACAGGACAATCAATCCTGTTATGTGATGATTTTACTTACAGGTCATTAAGAATAATTTAACTTACTTCATATAGTGAGTAAAATTTGGTAGAGAAATTTTAAAGCATCACTATATTCCCCTCAAAAAATTCTTTATGAAAAGTAACATCAGAGAATTCCTTGGCAGTTCAGTGGTTAGGACTCGGGGCTTTTCACTGCCAGGGGTGCAGGTTTGATCCCTGGTCGGCGAACTAAGATCCTGTAAGCCTCACAGCACGGCCAAAAAAAAAAAAAGTAATGTCAGAACATCTGAATCACCAATGACGGGAATGTGTGTTACTGTTTTTACAGTCACCAGATTGTGTTTGAAAATGATTTGTAGCAATTAAAAAAAAAACACTGCATGGAGAAAAATTAATTCAAACAAGGCAAGTTCACAATGAAATAAGGGTTAATCGGTGAGAAATAATTTTAATTTTTATGGTCCACACTACCCTCTAGTGGACATAAGACATCATCTACTTATATCAACCCCTTTTCCTTGGCAAATGAAAAATCTGACAATCATAAAAGTTAATTATTTTACCCTAATTCACTGTTTTTTAAAATGCTTATCCTAAAGTTAGATGAGAATAATAATTCTAAAGGCACACCCTCCTCCTCCTTTTTCTCCCTCTACTCCCATACCCTTAAATCTCATCATTTCTTAGGTGGTACACTCAGAGGTGGAAAAATGGAGGTAACTGTTTCAGAGGCTCTGGATACCAAGATATCACTTTGTTGAAAAGCTTTACTTCCAGTCAGACCGATAAGTAACAGTTAAGAAAGTACTCCTGTGTTCCACTTGGAGTAACACCCAATAGATAGGGTGGGATGACTTGGGCAAGAAATCTCTCCATTCTAATTTTTCTCCTCAACCCAAGACCAGATCAATACTTCTGTTAAGTTCAGTGAAAAGGAATGGAGACTTAGGAGCCAGAGAAGGACTTTTCAAAGGCTAAGTATATCCAACCAACTTATTTCTCAGGTCTGAATTTGTCTGGAAGCATCTCCCTATACTTCCAGTTTCCTGCGCATTAATACCTCCACTCCTCTTACTATAACTAGCACAATAACTTGGTTTACTTGTCAGACCCTACACTATTGGAAGATGGGAACTCCAGCTAGCAAATGGTGGTGGTAAGTGCTAAATAAAGGCTTCTTCCAGGAGTAAATGCATGCACACTCAGGTCCCACACAGAGCTGATGAGAAGGATTACTATACCCGCTGTCAGTTAGTAACTTCTACCCCAGGAACGGCATGTACGATTATTCCAATCAGTGACAATGGACAAAAATCTGAAAATCCTACTAACAAACTGTGCATCCAACAGGGAAAACTATTAGGCTGAATTCCTTGACTTCCTTGTCTACTACCCCCAATTCTTTTGCCCCCTAAACACATCAGGTTATGTTGCAGTCTGTTTCTTTTCCTCCCGCATCACTAGCCTGTAAATTCCATAAGGTCAGGGACTCTGTGCAATTATCAAGCAATGTTCCCAGATCAGCAGAGAATCTATAAAAGCTCAAGGAATAAAAAAAAAACTAGGTCAAATACCGATCTAAATGCTTTAAATGTATTACTAACTCATTTAATCCTCAGACCCATTTTACAAATGAGGAAAATGAAGAACTAAGAGTGAACACTTAACAGTATAACCAAAGCTAGCAAGTGACAGAGCCAGGTTTGAAACCCAGGCTATTGGGCTCTACTCACTGTAGCTTCAGAGCCTGTTTTCTTAATCTCAATGGTAAATAGAAAGACAAGTAATACAAACAGTGTAAATATCAAATGTTTGGCAGGACAATAAATAGCACAGAAGTTAAGGAAGGGCTTCATAATCCTGAGGAAGTGCTTCATGAAAAAGGTAAATTAAGCCATGTCACTTATTTTTTTCTTTTGGGATTGTCAACTGAAGAAGTATATAGTCTTACTAAGATAAATAGGGTAGGAAAAAAATCTGCTATATTTGATTTAAAAATTGGTATAGGGGCTTCCCTGGTGGCGCACTGGTTAAGAATCTGCCTGCCAATGCAGGGGACACGGGTTCGAGCCCTGGTCTGGGAAGATCCCACATGCCGCGGAGCAACTAAGCCCGTGAGCCACAACTACTGAGCCTGCGCATCTGGAGCTTGTGCTCCGCAACAAGAGAGGCCGCGATAGTGAGAGGCCCGCGCACCGCGATGAAGAGTGGCCCCGCTCGCCGCAACTGGAGAAAGCCCTCGCACAGAAATGAAGACCCAACACAGCCAATAAATAAATAAATAAATAAATATAAATTTATTTTTAAAAAAATTGGTATAGACCAATTTTTGCATTCTTTTTAAAATTTTAATAATGGTTTTTTTAATTTATTTATTTATTTTTGGTTGCGTTGGGTCTTCATTGCTGTGCGTGGGCTTTTGACCATTTTGACCCGAACTATCTGTTATATGGTAAGCTATTCTGTCTCTGACATTACAAAAACCATTATGCTCTGAAATGTTCTGTGACTTTGAAATATGAACTTACTAACAAATGTATTAATTCCTTATTTTGCTCGTGGTATCGTGGCATCAACTAACTCTAAGTAAAACAGAGTCCCTTGCCTCCTCCCACCCCAGGAATTTATTTCAATGTGAGTATAAATATACATAAAAGTCAGGGTTTTTTTTAAACATCTTTGTTGGAGTATAATTGATTTACAATGTTGTGTTAGTTTCTGCTGTATAACAAAGTGAATCAGCTATACGTTATACATATATCTCCATATCCCCTCCCTCTTGCATCTCCCTCCCACCCTCCCTATCCCACCCCTCTAGGTGGTCACAAAGCACCGAGCTGATCTCCCTGTGCTATGCAGCTGCTTCCCACTAGCTATCTATTTTACATTTGGTAGTGTATATATGTCAATGCTACTCTCTCACTTCGTCCCAGCTTACCCTTCCCCCTCCCAAAAGTCAGTTTTTGGAAGATGCGTTTTAGAATGGGTATCTCAAGGTCTTAGAGTAGGTACAGGTGTGAGTTAGGGACACTATATGAACAACAGGACTAGACTGGGGGCATATTTTTTCTTGGCTATTTCTAAAGACACTTTAAAAGTTTTCTGGAAAGACAGAAACTTTACATCTCCATCTTTTTTTCCCTTTGTTTTTTTTTTTGAAAGATTTCTAAATATTGGCATCACAGTTAAAGACAGTATCAACTACTCCTTTATACAGCACTCATGAAATTCTTGGTGGTAAAAATGTCCTTTGAATACCCAGCACTGTAATTAGTAGACTGATAGAAGTTATGTTTCCCCATTTCTCTTGGTTTCTTATTTGATGATGCCATAACACTTCATGGCTTGAAATGACTTTAGCACCAGCTCAAAAAATAAAAATAAGTCCTTAGTGATTTGAATACTTTAACTGTCCATCTTAATGAATTCTGTGTCTTAGGAATGATATCTTAGACCTCTGAATGAAGAGAGGACCTAATAACTTAGTAACACTTCATCAGTGGGATTGCTATTGTGCCAAGGTACTTAAGGCACTGTTAATAAACCCATTAAAAAAAAACTTGCATATTTAAGATTCAGGTAGGGAGTGTGTAACTTAGCAGGTGGGGAAGGGAAAGTCTTCTGAATTCATCCTGAATGGAAACAGGGAAAAATTTTAAATGCCGGTTCCTGTATGGTGAACACTAATTATGAGTGATACATTAGCAAAAACCAGTGAATACGTACTTTTTAAAAAATTCATCTTAAGTTAGAGATGATCTAGATTGTGGGTTTCTTTCTTTCTCAAAGTTTTAACTCATTGTTTGAAGTTGATAATTCATTTTAAGGCCCTTATGTGTGAGTTTAGACAGTTGTCTATAAATCTATCCACTATTAAGCAATGGTAAAAATTCCCCATTCGTTCATACCTTTCCCTCCTCTTCCTTAGAGCAATGTTCAGGTTGGGAGCTTAAGAAGAATGAGAGGGACTTCCCTGGTGGTGCAGTGGTTAAGAATCGTCTGCCAATGCAGGGGACACGGGTTCAAGCCCTGGTCTGGGAAGATCCACATGCCGCGGAGCAACTAAGCCCGTGCGCCACAACTACTGAGCCTGCGCTCTAGAGCCCGTGAGCCACAACTACTGAGCCCGCACGCCAAGAGCCCATGCTCCGCAAAAGGAGAAGCCACCACAATGAGAAGCCTGCACACTGCAATGAAGAGAAGTGCCCACTCACCACTACTAGAGAAAGCCAGCACGCAGCAATGGAGACCCAACGCAACCATAAATAAATAAATAAATATTTTAAAAACATAACCATTATATAAGTAAAAAAAAAAAGAATGCGAAAATTTGAAGTAACTGTTGTAGAAAATAGAAAAACTTATCTATGGTCACACAGAAGGACTGTCTGGCAGCAGAAGGCAAAATGAGGTTCGTAGTAGACATTCGTCATTGCTTTTGGCTACCCAACAGCTAGAACACCCTTTTTTGGGAAACACACTCCCCAACCTTCATGGATCCTCACCTCCCTCAACAGAAGCTTTAGTATTATTTCCTAACTCTCTTGCAACCTAGCATGTGAGACCTAGGCTCAGTCAAAAACCTGTGCATCAGAAGTTAAGAAATAAGGATCCATTCTGGAGAGAACAGCAGTAGTTACCTCTAGACAGCCAAGTGCAGCCTCCTGTACTTGGCATCAGCAATCACACTGTAGTGTGTGTCGCATACAATGCCCACAGTGAAGTCCGTGATGTGAGTCTGAGCCTTGTTCCTGACTGTCTCTCTCTTTGGCGCTCCTAAAGACTGTGTCAGGTATCTCATAACTCAAAAAATACCACTGCAGATTAAAATAGCCAAAGTTGGCTTCCATTGTTTGCTGAAAACAAAGTCTAAATTAGACAGGAAAGAAAGTGAAGGAAAGGTTAAGAGCTAATAGACTGGGGACTTCCCTGGTGGAGCAGTGGTTAAGAATCCACCTGCCAGGGCTTCCCTGGTGGCACAGTGGTTGAGAGTCCGCCTGCCGATGCAGGGGACATGGGTTCGTGCCCCGGTCCGGGAAGATCCCACATGCCGTGGAGCGGCTGTGCCCGTGAGCCATGGCCGCTGAGCCTGCGCGTCCGGAGCCTGTGCTCCGCAACGGGAGAGGCCACAGCAGTGAGAGGCCCGTGTACCGCAAAAAAAAAAAAAAGAATCCACCTGCCAATGCAGGGGACACAGGTTCGATCCCTGGTCCAGGAAGATCCCACATGCCGCGAAGCAACTAAGCCCGAGCGCCACAACTACTGAGCCTGTGCTCTAGAGCCTGCCAGCCACAACTATTGAGCCTGCGTACTGCAACTACTGAAGCCCACGTGCCTAGAGCCCATGCTCCACAAGACAAGCCACCGCAATGAGAAGCCCGTGCACCACAATGAAGAGTAGCCCCCCAGGCTTCTCTGGTGGTGCAGTGGTTGAGAGTCCGCCTGCCGATGCAGGGGACATGGGTTTGTGCCCCGGTCTGGGAAGATCCCACAGGCCGCGGAGCGGGCTGGGCCCATGAGCCATAGCCGCTGAGCCTGCACTTCCGGAGCCTGTGCTCCACAACAGGAGAGGCCACAACAGGGAGAGGCCACAACAGGGAGAGGCCCGCCTAACGCAAAAAAAAAAAAAGAGTGGCCCCCGCTCGCTGCAACTAGAGAAAGCCTGCACACGCAACAAAGACCCAACACAGCCAAAAATAAAAATAAAATTAATTAATTAAAAAAAAAAAGCTAATAGACTGTGGGTAAAATGAAGAGGTTAAGAAGCAGCTATCTCTTTGGAATGAAATGGGGCCAAAGGAGGAGAGCCCTGAAGCTGGCTAATGTCTTTATCAAAGAACTTCTACCTAGTTTAGGAGCCTTTGAAGACGGAGCTAAGTTACGTGAGAGGGCTAACTTCAACGAGGCATCCTGGTGTACCTACCAGGGAAAAAACTTTAGAGCTAGGAATCAGAACTTGATCCCAGTTCTACTTGTACTAAATTGTTATACAACCATACAAACCCTTTTACTTCCCGAATCTACTAAAGTTTAGTCCCTTGAACATTTCAAAGGTTCTCTCTAGCACTAAACTTGGCTAAACATTTTATTATTGGAATGGGTTAAATCTTACTGCTATATGCTTCCTTCTACTGGACGGTCCCTTTTTGTAATACGCTTTAACCTTGTAATTACTGTTCAATACTCAGTATTTCATCTTCCCTGTTGAGGGAAGGGATATAAATGAATATACTGTATCCCCAGTATCTATGACAATGCTTAATACCTAAATAAGGAAGAAATTTGTTGTGAATGATACCTGCTTTTTCCCCCAAGTTTATTTCACCTGCTCATTAAAGAAAAATACATACGAAATCAACTTAAAATCGCTCTATTCCTAATAACCAAAATCCGGTTAATATTCCAGTACATTTGTATTTGTTCTGACAAAGACAAAAGTCCTTAAAAACAGTTTAATGTGTTTACACTTTTTCACTTATTATGTACCTGCACTTTATAGATAATCGATATTCTTTGCAAACCATATGACATAAACAGGCACTTATCCTGGCCTACCAGCTAGTGGCTACACTTCTACAACTACTATATAGTATTTATTCAATCCTTTTCCTTGATTACTAGTTATTTCAGGTTTCAAATGTGGCAATCACACAAAATTTAAGTGCTAAATGCCTGATGACTCCACTAATAGGAAAGGCCTCTGTTGATATTAACAGACAAGAAAACAGATGGAAGCTCAGCAGTCGAAATTTTCAGTGAGGCAAACAAAAACAAGTTACAGTTGGTCCAGATTTGAATTCTCAATCCATCTGTGTCACTGACATAATTTTGTCCAAAATCCAAACCACCAGAAAGGAAAAATTAAGTTTTTTTCACACTCTGCATGCAACTGTGTGATAAATTAGGAAGCAATCCGATATTAGGGTCTGTCTCCCCCAAATAAGCATCCTTTAACAAGTCTGCCACACTGCACAGCTCCAAGAGAGGACCATTCACATCACAGTCTGCATGAATAACACCCCTTGAAGTTGTGCAGTGCAAAATCCTAAATACTCTGGGTCAAAATAAAACTTCAGTTTAGCGCCTGTAAAAATAAAGTTTAGTATTGTCTAACACATGGAAAATTGACTACATATATGGTAATTCTAATAAAATCAAAATATATTATTTACCCCAAACATCCCATTTCCCTACCCACTGTTGACAAATGGGTGTTCACTATGCTTTAAAAATCTATGCCCCATGGAACTTCCTTGATAGCACAGTGGTTAAGAATCCGCCTGCCAATGCAGGGGACATGGGTTTGATCCCTGGTCCAGGAAGATCTCACACGCCGCAGAGCAACTAAGCCCATTCACCACAACTACTGAGTCTGTGCTCTAGAGCCCGCGAACTACAACTACTGAGCCCATGCACCACAACTACTGAGCCCGTGCGCCGCAACTACTGAAGCCCATGCGCTCTAGGGCCTGCGTGCCACAACTACTGAGCCCGCGTGCTGCAACTACTGAGGCCCGCATGCCTAGAGCCCATGCTCCGCAACATGAGAAGCCACCTCAATGAGAAGCCTGCGCACCACAACGAAGAGTAGCCCCCGCTCGCCGCAACTAGAGAAAGCCTGTGCGCAGCAACAAAGACCCAATGCAGCCAAAAAAAAAAAAAAAAAAAAAAAAAATCTGTGCCCCATTTCAGAGTTATGTTTAATATTATCTATTTTGTTGAACAAATACGAAATGACAATCATCGGTTTCCCACACAAAAGACGTTCATTCTTCTTAGACTTACAGTGAGGCAGTATCTTTGCAAAATCAGAAAACAGTAATAAGCAATATTAAATAAGGGTCAGAATTACATTAGGCTCTGTTCTATGCAATCCAACTCTCCCAACCACCCTAGAGCAAGATTAGTATATTAAGCAGATAAAGAAACAGAGAGGTCAAGTGAGGATGTCCAAGCTAGTATTTGGCAGAGCTAGAAATCAAGCCCAGAGAGCCTGGCCCCAGATTCTGTACTCCTTCCACACATAACCACACATCTCCACATACACAAAATCCTTTTGCTCTTGAGAATTAGGAAGTAGACTTAAGCCATTTAAGCCATAAAACATTATTTTGCCCACAAAGCAGCATTTCTACAATTCTGAAAGTCAACTGTCAGTTAAGACGTAAGCAACTGACTAAATGCTACTGAATATTGTTGGAAAGCAGGGGTACCTTCTGTAGAAGGCCATCCCTTACGCAATTCACCACCCTACTGTTGGTCTCCCAACTACACCAGTTCCTATAGGTCAAGGCCCAGGTCTACTGTTTGCAGTCCCAATGCTGAGCACCACACCGTGTCTCACATTCTGTACCAGCTGAATGAACAGATCTAACTACTACTGACTGGGTAAAGGGGGATCCAAGAACTTCCAAAAATGGTAGGCCCAAGGCTTTAAGGAGCCAGATGGTGGCTGTATATGGCTGGAGCATGCGAAAAAAAAAAAGGACTTTTTAAAAATTCCAAACCCAATTTTCACAAACTATTTCAAACTTTTTGCTCAAAAGCTTTGGCCTTGGTACCTTCCCTACAGGTTGTGCACTTAAAGGACCAAATACTAAGCACCAGAGATAGCAGGCTTAAGTTTCTCTAGCCCCTTTAGCAACTCTGAAGATCCAATAGTCATCTTCCTCAACTTTAATAATGATCATTTGCTCAGTACTAACTGGTTGACATATAAAAGATTCAGTCCTCTACCTCCAGGTTTTTGGAAGAATTTGGAATGAAATTGCTCAAGAAACCAAATTAACATGAGGTTAAGGATTTTAATATTTCAAAGACTATCAATCTGGTTGAAAGTTAAGTAATCTTAAGAGATCCAGCTGCAGTATAACTTAGTACATATAATATTTTTTATTCTTCTGTGATTTCATATGATTATTTTGTCCTATGCTACTGAGCCACAGGAGAAAATGACCACGACAACTCAGACTTTAATATAACTGAAATAAGCACAAATTTACATACTAAGGCAGAAGTATTATATGATACAGCACCTGTGTACAGTAATACTGGTCAAATTCATCCACTTCATGTGGATAGCCTGAGTCTCTGAAACAATGCAACCATACATCTTAAAGAATATGAATGCTAGACTTAGGGCTTGCTGGCAATGTGAGCTAATATATTATGTAAAAATACGTCTGAACAACAACAAAAAAAACAGGCTACAGAATCATAAAATAACTGATTTAAATTGTCCAAATAAACAATGGCTTCTTTGAGGAAAGGAATCACCTGAAAGTGGAGACACTTTTCAATGAGTACCCCCCTTTGTTGAATTCTGTAACATGTGCAAGACCAAAAAAAAAAAAAGTTTTTAAATAAAATCATCTAAAGAAATTGTGCATTTTGAGTAACCCTATTTTGAAAGTAACAATGTCTCATTATCAAGACAATCCTTAAAACTCAGAATAGTCAAAGATGAAAAAAACAATGCTATTTAGTGCTGTGGAGAAAACTGGATCTCATACACTTGGCTGGTGGGACTACACGCTGGCCCAACCTCTAAGAATTCCACCTCTTGGAACCTATCCTAAAGAAAAACTGTGGATGTGCTCAAAAGTACACCTCCAGGGCTTCCCTGGTGGCGCAGTGGTTGAGAGTCCGCCTGCCTATGCAGGGGACACGGGTTCGTGCCCCGGTCCGGGAAGATCCCACATGCCGCGGAGCGGCTGTGCCCGTGAGCCATGGCCGCTGAGCCTGCGCGTCCGGAGCCTGTGCTCTGCAACGGGAGAGGCCACAACAGAAAAAAAAAAAAAAAAAAAAAGGAAAAAGTACACCTCCAGAAATAACGATCACAACAAAGAAAAAAGATACTGTAAATGTAACAGTGTAGAAAAATATTCCTTCTATATAAAGTGAAAACACACTTCAAAACAGTATGATCTTTTAATTTAAGTGCTGTGCTGGGGTGATGGAATGTTCTAAATCTTAACTGAGATGGGTTTCACAGCAGTATACCTTTGTCAAAACTCAAGTTGTACACTTAAAATGAGTGTGTAACTGTATCAAATTGCACATTAATAAAGTTGATTTAAAAGAAAAAAAAGTACAGTATGCACCGTGCCTCAAGCTTACTGAGGGAAGGAACTGGGTCCTAATTTAGGGAAACAGGGTTCTTTATTCACCTGAGTAATTGCCAGGATTTGGGGGCAAGAGCTACGCAGTTTGACCAGGCCTTAGAGAATCTGAGCAGTGGAGCAATGCAAGTGGAGAGAAATGAGAAGAGAAGAAAAAACCGAGAGCCAACAAGGTGAGTTACACCATTTGCTGCTAAACTCCTAACTCAATAAAAAATCACTAAACTTGCAAAACGCTTTGCAACTAATGGATTCTTGTCTCAGTTAATAGCATGTACAATCCCAGAACCACACAGACAAAAGGAAACTTCAAGACCTTAAACTACTAATAAATGGCCAAACTTTGGGCAGGACATTAGACTTTCAGAGCCTAAAGAACTGGAGACCTAGATAAATTTAGTTAAAACTCCCATGTGCAGGGACTGACAACTGGTTAATCCCTAAAATTGAGTTGGATGTTCACATACATTGTTTCATTTAATTCTCAGAAATGCGCACAGAAGCCTATCCAGTAGAAGTCCACTCTAGAGTCAAGGGCTCTTTTCACACATCACAGTTAGAGCCTGGAATTCTCAGCATCCAGCAGTGCTTCACACCTCTGCCTTCATGTTAGGTGAATAACAAAGAGTTTATAACTAAAAGGTGTAAAGAGAAAATATGTCTCTTAACTTGCTCTGGCAGTATATGAAGCACTGTCCTTAGGGCTAATGCAGAGTCAAAGGCAGGTGGAACTTGTCCCCCTTGGCATTTTCTCTCTTTAATCCCCATTTGAAGGCATGCAGTTCTGTCTTTCCTGAGATTTGATGGCTGGCCAAATAAAGTGGAGGATTCCAGTGATTTGGTACAAAGGCATTTCTCTGTAGTATATAATACTTACAAAAAAAAAAAAACCCCAACAAATCAAAACAAATACACAAATTTTTAAAAACTGTATAAATTCCTAATTCTGTAGGACTAAAGTCAAGCCAAATACTGCCACATCTCAAGAGCTTCTTGCCCTTCCCTATCATGGGCTGGACCAGAAGGTCAGGCAGCTTTCTATGTTTAAAACGTCTATACTGGGGACTTCCCTGGTGGCGGAGTGGTTAGCAATCTGCCTGCCAATGCAGGGGACACGGGTTCAAGCCCTGGTCCGGGAAGACTCCACATGCCGCGGAGAAACTAAGCCGTGCACCACAGCTACTGAGCCTATGTGCTGCAACTACTGAAGCCCACGCACCTAGAGCCTGTGCTCCACAACAAGAGAAGTCACCGCAATGAGAAGCCCCCGCACCTCAACGAAAAGTAGTCCCCGCTCGCCTCAACTACAGAAAGTCCACACGGAGCAACGAAGACCCAACACAGCCAATAAATAAATAAATAAATAGATTTTTAAAAATTAAAAAAGAAACCAAAACCCTCTACACTGGGAAATTTATATCTGTGCCAGATGTAAAGTAAGTATCTCTCACTTATCCTTCTATACTTTGTGATTCTGGAGGTGGGACTCTGCAAACCACATTTCTGCTCTGCCAGGGGCTCCCTATTAAACTCTGCAGATGAGGTGGGCAGTGCTAAAGCTGCTAGAGGGGACTTGCCTCTTCCAGGCTTCTTGTCCACCTGAAGTGCCTGTGAGCATCACCCAACATCCCTGCAGCAATTCATCCAATTTGCAGTTTATCCCACACTGAGAGAGCCAGTTTGTCACAGCACCTCTCCCCGCACCGCCCCACCGGCTCCCCCACCAGAGGGCAAGACTCTCTTCAGAGTTCTGGATCCCAGCTAGGGCTCCTTCTCTCAAGTTTCTAAATTTTAATAACTTCAACTTTTTCTCTTTGTTTCTCCCCACCCCAGACTTAGGAGACGTAGCTGCTTCCTACAGCTGCTACCTCCACAATACCTTAAAGTTCTCTTTTCATCTTTCAGTCACCTAAGTAACAACTTGACATATGTGACAGCTCCCAGGTGTTCACAGACTGCCAGAGTAAGGATCAGCCCAGCCGCCTGCACTCCACCTAGTACCACCCCACCCCTCTGGCCCTCCACTCAGCAAAAGACACGAAAGACAGCTGGGAAGCAGGAGGGAGGCTGTGCCACTTAAGGAAATGACAAGTCTAGAGGGAGCCCACACAAGCATCTTGGCCCACAGATGTCTGGGAGCCTTTCCACTTGACACAGGCAAAAGCCACAGTGCCCATATCCAACAACTAGAAAATAATCAAATTCGGGATTCAAAGGTGATTTATTGGTATCAAAGTGAGTTTCACAGAAGTCAGAACCAACCCTACACTAAATAAAAGCCACCTTTCCTCGCCTTTCAAAGCAGAGGATCTCAGCTAGATGTTCTTTAGAGAACAATCTGATAATGTGCTCTAAGTAAGCCACACCCAAGTGTGAATGACCCAACAGAATTTCACAATCATGGGAGAATTCTGAGACTCCCAACCACTATCCAACCAACTTCTCCCCAACCGTACTTCTCCAGTACCCTGATAAAAGATTTAAAGTCCCGGGCTTCCCTGGTGGTGCAGTGGTTGAGAATCTGCCTGCCACTGCAGGGGACACGGGTTCGAGCCCTGGTCTGGGAAGATCCCACATGCCGCGGAGCAACTGGGCCCGTGAGCCACAACTACTGAGCTTGCGTGTCTGGAGTCTGTGCTCCGCAACAAGAGAGGCCTGTGCACTGCGATGAAGAGTGGCCCCTGCTCGCCGCAACTAGAGAAAGCCCTCGCACAGAAACGAAGACCCAACACAGCCAAAAGTAAATAAATAAATTTATTAAAAAAAAAAAAAAGATTTAAAGTCCAGCAATTCTGCACACGGCTTGGTAATACTTTGAGGCAACAATTTCACATATGTGGGCATCAAATGAATCTAAAGAAAAAGGTAAGCTGCACAAATCAAGATTAAGGAAAGTGATCTTCCTGCCAGAGGATATAAATAATGTTTCTCAGTCTCTCTCACTTCCATTATAAAGCTTTTTCAGTGGATGTGAGAACAATAAGACTCTTGATACTGAGCAAAATGGGCAATATTTCTGTAGTTCACAATCACATTTTTGTTTTCCAACAGAAGTTATATGATTAACTCTGTGATATAAATAAGAGAGACTAACTAGTATGATAATGTAAACACCTACAATTTTATAATTACAAGGTGAATCTTTGGGCTTGGAAAGCAACATCTGGGGCTTTAAAAAATACAATCTTCATACAATCTTCTTTTTTTTTTTAATGAATGTTAGTGTGTTTCTATACTACCCCTCTCCTCCTGCTCCAGCCATACACTGGCTTTCATTTTACTAAAATCAAATATGTGAATTAAATCATTCTACTACACATGCCAGCTAATGGCAAAATGAAGTAGCTGATATGTACCAAGCAGAAAAAATTATCTTGAGTATTTGTTTTAGTCTGCCATAAACAATAGAGGGACCTGTCAACAATCAGTACAAGAAACACAGTAGATATTCAGTGTACTCACTAATACTCGTAATGTTTAAAATATTAACATACATTGGTCATAATTTACATAAATACATAACCCCAATTGGCTTAATGATTCAACCAAAGAAATAAAGTAGCGGGACTTCCCTGGTGGCGCAGTGGTCAAGAATCCGCCTGCCAATGCAGGGGACACGGGTTCGAGCCCTGGTCCAGGAAGATCCCACATGCCGTGGAGCAACTAAGCCCGTGCACCACAACTACTGAGCCTGCGCTCTAGAGCCCTCGAGCCACAACTACCGAGCCCATGTGCCGCAACCACTGAAGCCCACGCACCTAGAGCCCGTGCTCCTCAGCAAGAGAAGCCACTGCAATGAGAAGCCCGCGCACTGCAACGAAGAGTAGCCCCTGCTAACCGCAACTAGAGAAAGCCCACGCGCGGCAACGAAAACCCAACGCAGCCAAAATAAATTAATTAATTAATTTAATTTATAAAAAAAGAAAAAATAAAGTAGCACTTTGCAGTAAAGAAGTGCATGTGTGCACTCTTAAAATATTAAAACTGCTGTAACTTATGCACTCTTAAAATATTAAAGGGCTTCCCTGGTGGCGCAGTGGTTGAGAGTCCGCCTGCCGATGCAGGGGACACGGGTTCGTGCCCCGGTCCGGGAAGATCCCACATGCCGTGAAGCGGCTGGGCCTGTGAGCCATGGCCGCTGAGCCTGCGCATCCGGAGCCTGTGCTCCGCAACGGGAGAGGCCACAATAGTGAGAGGCCCGCTACCGCAAAAAAAATATATATATATATATTAAAATTGCTATAACTTGATTACTCCTAAGAGGGAACACATGCAAGTTCTACTTTCTTTTTTCATTATAGTGGACCTAAATATCTGCATTTTTACATCCACACCTGAGGGGCTTAGGGAGTGAAAGCCTGCTGAGTAGGACTGGGTTCTTGGCTATCAGAGTCCCACTGCATACTAATACAGTAAAATCTGCTAGTGAAATCCCTACAACAAACGGAGATGACATTGGACTTCTCCAACTCCTATGTTTATGGCCCTGTTACAACTAAACCACTATTATCAATTAAGCAGTAGAAAACAAAAGGCTAGTGTGTATGTATGGGAACCATGAGGGCAAGGGTATACAGGCTTTTTAAAAAAGTATACATGGCGCTTAAAACCCTGACCCAAGGAGTGTCAAATATTTTATTTTTCTGACGTCTACAAAGAGCAAATTAAAATATCTTTTCACCAGTTTTTAAAAAAGAATGAAATCTTGCCATTTGTAACAATGTGGATGAACCCAAAAGACATAATGCTAAGTGAGATAAGCCAGACACAAAGACAAATAGGCATGTCACTTATGTGCAGAACCTTAAAAAAAAAAAAAAAGTCAAACTCAAAATAACAGAGATTAGAAAGGTGGTTACCAGAGTCTGGAAGGTGGAGGGAAAGGGAAGATATTGATCAAAGGATACAAGCTTTCAGTTAGAAGATGGAGACCTAATGTATAGCATGCTGACCATAGTTAATAGTAATGTATTATATATTTGAAATTTGCTAAGAGATCTGTAGACCACCAGAACAAAAGAGATCTCTCTGACCATCAGAACAAAAACAACAAAGGTAAGTAAGTATGGAAAGTGACAGATAATGTTAGTTTGTGGTAATCATTTCACAATGTATATATATACCAAAACATCACCTTGTACACCTTAAATACACACAATTTTTATTTGTCAAAAGTTAAAAAAGGGCTTCCCTGGTGGCGCAGTGGTTGAGAGTCCACCTGCCGATGCAGGGAACACGGGTTCGTGCCCTGGTACAGGAAGATCCCACATGCCGTGGAGCGGCTGGGCCCGTGAGCCATGGCCGCTGAGCCTGCGCGTCCGGAGCCTGTGCTCCGCAATGGAAGAGGCCACAACAGTGAGAGGCCCGCATACCGCAAAAAAAAAAAAAAAAAGTTAAAAAAAGTTTTTTTCACTATGATGACTCAATTAACAATAGGACCAACATTTGTTTCCTAGAGTGCCTTTACAGGATTTCAGAAAATAGAGCAAATGACTTAAATTTTATCCCTGATTTTCTTTTCATGCAGAATACAGTATTTCTAGTTTCTGTACCACAACATACTTCATACTAGGAACATAAGCAAGATGACTACAGTCAAGATTGTCTCAGAAGGAGAAAAAAAACCCAATCCCAACCAACACAGAGTGCTGGGCAGTCACATTTCATACAAAGGATGTTCCCTTGCCAACATGGCATAATTCAAAAGTTGGAAAATACATCATTTTAACTGGTAAACACCATCAGTATCAGAGGCTGTATAGGAGAGGGGAGACAGGGAAGGAGATGGCAATGAATTAAGATGAAAAGACCAGGTTGTGAAAAAGCCTTGCATATGCCAAGTTAAGGAATCTGAACTCTAGCCTGAACACAGTAGAAAGTAACATGATCACATTGGGTGTTTTTAGAATAATGTGGCAATGTGGAAAATGAAGAGAGAAAGAGAGAAACAGCACGTGTGTGTGTGTATGTGTCAGAGTGAAGACAGATTTGTTCTCCGATTACTGCAAAAACGTGCAGGAGAGGGTAAGAGTCTGAGAGGATGGGAGACAGGAATGGGTTAGAAGGACAGGCATTTCTAAGGTTCGGTCGGCTTATGATTGAATGTCTAAGAGAGAAGAGCGGGGAGGAGAGAAGAGGAAACAGAAGTAAATTGTAGGCAACTGGGTAATGTTAATGAATAAAGAAAAGAAACACCAGAGGTACTAATGCATGGGAGGGGGAGACAGCAAAATGAATACAGTCCACTGTAAAATAAAGTTGATTTTAAAATGTCTGCAAGACATCTAAGTGGAGATAAAAAGTAGACACCTGGAGAGACCTGAAACTCACCACTAGATTTTGGAATCATTGATCAATGCTGGCTGCAGCCAAGAAAATGAATAAATGTGTTCAGGAGAATATACAATGAGAAAAGGTCCAAGGTCTGAACCCCAAGAGAACATGCACATTTAAAGGCTTTAAAACTATCAGAGGGCTTCCCTGGTGGCGCAGTGATTGAGAGTTCGCCTGCCGATGCAGGGGACACAGGTTCGTGCCCCGGTCCAGGAAGATCCCACATGCCGCGGAGCGGCTGGGCCCATGAGCCATGGCCGCTGAGCCTGCGCAGCCAGAGCCTGTGCTCCGCAACGGGAGAGGCCACAACAGTGAGAGGCCCGCGTAACGCAAAAAATAATAATAATAATAATAATTAATTTAAAAAAACTATCATAGCAGATAGGATACAGGCCTTCATATTAGCTATACTGGAAAGCTATTCAAAATTTCAGAATACTGCTACTACTCAGCATTTGTCCTGGGTTGTGTTTTTTTTTTTTGAGAATTGCTTAAAGCCCAATTTAAAAGCCAAAAAGGAAAGTCAGTTCCAGGATTAAATGATCATGGCTTTGTCTCAACGAGAAGTTTTTAAAAAGGAACTAGAAATAATGGAGGCCCAGGAAAAGTGAGTTGGCCAAGGTCACAAAGTTTCTTAATACTTAAGACAAAAATAAAAGTCAATGCTGTTCCTACCCATTATTCACCAGAATTGGCTCAAGTTTTTCATTCTCCAGCAATCAAAACCAATCTTTTTTTTTTTTTTGGCCGTGCTGTGCAGCTTGTGAGATCTTAATTCCCTGACGAATGATTGAACCCAGGCCAGGTGGTGAAAGTACCCACTGGACTGCCAAAGAATTCCCCAAATCCAATCTTTAACGATAAAAACTTACTGGCTGCTGACAATTTAAAAAATAATAATAATGGTTCACAAGGCTAAAGGATACTTCTTAAACATTAGAAAGCAATGCAGCTTGCAAATGTGATTAGTTTTATGGGAACCAATACAGATTTACCTGCTAAAACTTCTGCTTTGCTTCACTCAGCATTGTAATTTCTTAAAAGTATTTACTTAGAGAAATTTCAGCTAAAAAAATTTTAAAAAGGAATGAAGTACTGATACATACTACAATATGGATGAACTTGAAAACATGCTAAGTGAAAGAAGTCAGACACCAAAAGCTGTATTGTATGATTCCATGTATATGAAATGTCCAGAATAGGTGAATCCATAGAGAAAGTAGCTGCACGGGTGCCAGGGGCTGAGGGAGTAGGCACAGAGAGGGACTGCTAAAGGGTAGAGGGTTTCTTCTTCAGACGATGAAAAAGTTCTGGAATTAGAAAGCGGTGGTCGTTTCACAACTCTGTGAATGTTAAAACCACTAAACTGTACATTTGAAAAGGTGAATTTTATACGTGATTTGTATCTCAAAAAAATGAAGCATTTTGGTTTTCCTTTCATATTCAGTAAGATTTTAGCATTTTTTCTATGAAGTAGAGACTGGAATAGCAAAAGAAAGTGAAGGGGAAATCATCTGTACTGCTTGATTATTTTTAGTTTGTAACAGTTTGTATATTGACTTTTTACTAATGACTATATATCCATGAATTACACTTCTAAAGGAAAAAAACTCTTTCAAATTAAAAGACTGTATTTGAAGTGTCTGTGGTCCAAGCGAAGAAGTGCTGACTCATGTTACAGTTTTAGCACTGCTCAAATATCTTCCTAGAGTTTGATATGTCTAACCTGGAATGATATTCTTCTCCCCCCACCCCGCTTTTCTACTTATCTTTCAAAATTCAGCTCAAATGTCACCCCCCTAAAAACCTCTTTCCCTAAACCAAACTTAGAGGGTTTCCCCATCCAGAATGTCACATCTTCGGTGCTCCCACTGATGCTTTTGTTTTCTATATATGAGAAACTACTGGCTTTATGTATGATTTTAGTTCTACCACATTCTACCCAACTTTGCATTGAAGCCAAACATATACTAGGCCATTGTTTCTGCAAGGTACACACTAAAATCATCTGGAGATCTTAAGACAAAACATAACCAAAAAAACATTCTGGGGCTGGCAACTGTTAAATTTATAAACACCCAGATAATTCTGATGCACTACCATAAACTAACTGCTCAGATTATAGACCAGTATTCACAGAAAATATCTTCTACTTCCTACCACTCAAGACATCGGCAGCCTGCCCAATTAAACTAAGGGAAGATTCTGATAAGAAATAGGCAAGGTTTGGCCAAGTGTTCACTGACCTCTAATCACAGTCAGTGGCAGGAACCTGAACGGAGATGGCAGCACTTTTAGTTTAAGTTAACCCTTATTTGAACCACAACAATAAAGACAGGGTAGACAGAGTACTTCATTCATGGGGAAAAAAAAATTTACTTAATGGGAATAGCTCTTTTACAGCTAAAGGTAAGAAACTTCAAGCTTTATAGCTGTAAATCACTGTGCCTCCAACTGTGAAAAGAAATGACTTTTTTAAAAAAAGCCAAAGCAAGAACTGCAGTGCCAATGTAGGGGGAATTTTACTGGAAAGCACTTTTCCTTATTCTCTCTAAATACAAGTGAGGAAGTTAAGGAGGTACAAATACCCTCCGCTTAGTGGAAAACACAAAATTCAAATTAATATATAAACAAGTGTAAGATAATTCTATCTTTAGGCTTACTGAATGAAAAACATCTTGTTTAAAACTCACATTAGAGTGGTTATGGTCTGATGCAGTGATACCTCAAATGTATTTTCCACCTGCTCTTTGGTTCCTTCTCACTGGAATCCCGAACTTCCCCAAATCCAGGGACCCAGGAGAGCAGGAGAGGAATATGCCACCCCAGAGAGGCAGTCCATCTTAAGGTAAACTATATTACTGAACAGGATTCATGCAAAAGCCTGTAATTAAACTACAAGAAGACACTATCCACCACACATAATGGATCTCTGGAATATAGAATGCAGTCATGCTCTCTCCCTCTCTCTCTCCCTCTCCTTCCAGCTTTCATATCTACTATTCCCTGCATCCACTCTCCCCCCTGCTCTTCAAGTTTAAAAACACTCAACAGATATTGAGACCTTTCCTCAGACTATGGTAAATCCCAGATATTCCTTCTTTTATAACACACCTCACTGTATTTTCTTGTTTCACAGCTCTATTTTTCACCAGACAGGGATGCCTATCTTTTTTACTGGCTTAGTGAATACATACTATGCATTCAATAAATGTCCATTTAATTGAACTGAAACATGTTTTATGAATGGATAATAAAAAGGCAAACAAATCGCAATGTTATCGAAGATTGAAATTTGGCCTTGGGCTCTTACTAGCTTACTAAAGCCACTTTTACCCCTGCTCCACAATAAGGGGGTAAAGGGGATGGTAATCCCAATGGTCCTTAAAGGTCACTAAAAACACAGTGACTTTACAGCAATAACATTTTCCTTAGTATAAACTATAAAGAAATCTTAGAAAGCTCTAAAGAAATAAAAAGCACTCATAGTCTCAAGACACAAAGATAACATTTGTGTTAGATTTCTTTCTAGTATTTTCTCCACTACAGTGCCTTCAGTCACTGGATTGTAAAGACTTTAAAAATAAAAACTGATTTGCCCACAACAGACCAAACCTCTGACAGTGACATATTGTGATGGCATTGAAAACTAAAGGAGTTTGAAAATATGAAGAGGAAAGAGCCAATTAAAAAAAAAAAGCAAAATATGTCAACATAAGATTCTGAAACCAATGCCTAGAAGTACTTCAAATTATAGCCTAATCCTAATTATTCCGAAACATCTGAGTTACAGGCCAACTCAGAACTATAAAAATTTCTATGCCTAAGTATCCCTAGGGGATTTTAGAATAGCTACATACAGGATTTTAACAAACACACAATGCCCTGAATAGTGTGGTGTAGCTCTTGGAAAAATGGATAATAAAGAATGCTTTCTGTTGATTCTCTGAGGGCTCTTAACCAGTTACCTACCCATTTCTTCCGATCACACATTAATGGTTTCTGTCACCAGAGATGCCAGGGCCACAGATCTCACTCTCAGACTATGGTGATCCCACATCCTATTTAATCTACAAATTGAAGATGACTACTTAATATTTAAAATAAAAAAACTTGGGAAGCATTTTTAAAAGTTGCTAAGATTTTAGCTGAAGTTAACTGATTCCCTATTATTCATCTCCTAATTTGTATATCCATGCTGATGTCCTTCATACATTACATTTCTTCCATATAGGAAAAAAAAGAATTCTTATTTCTTGAGGTAACATTGCTACATATATTATGCCTTTCAGATCTATTTCGTTTTTAGAAAGTAAAATTATATAATATAGTAATTAGACACCCACATCAGAACTGTGATGACTACAACCATAATGTCCAAAGCTCCTGCTGCATGCCATCCTCATTTCCTTGGTTCTGCTATTTATTTCTACAGTGCTTATGCATCAATGTTCATGATAGCACATTCAAATGTATGTTCAGAATCCATACTACTTGAATCCGAGGTGCGTAAGTTATTTTCTTCTTAAATCCATTTACACACAGGTAAACCAAAACACTAGATACAGCATAGGGAAAAAAGCAAAGATACTGACTTGCAGGCCAGGAATCTTAGTCATCCAATTTCTTTGGCCTACAGTCTCCTCATCAGAGAAGGAAAAGGAGAGTGTTCTCTACTGTATATGGCTGTAAGTCATCACAAGTGTGGGAAAAAACTCAATTTCTACAAAGCAAATGCATAATATTTCTGATATCATTATTTAGCATGCTGGATACTCAGGAAGTACTTAAGAATTGGACAAATTTCAATTTCTATTGTGTGAGAGCTGATCAATCTGGACTGAAGAAAGTGCTTGACAAAGAAGTGCTTAAAAAACAACACTCGACTCGATTTTTAACCTACTTTCAGTTATGCCTACATTCCATAATCAAAACATTAGGTAGTATATTAAACAATATCCATATAGCCTGAAAGTTTAATCACTACCAAAAGTAGTTCAGGGATTCTTAACCTGGAATCCGTGGAGACCAAGGGGATTCACATATATGCTTGTCAAGAATCTGAATCCCCAGAAGTCATATGCAAATACGGTTTATTGTACTAGGAAGAAGGTCAGAAAATTATTAAATTGGGACAACAACCAAAAGAGCTAAAAACTACACTGTTTCTGCTCAAGTTTTTACTATATGAGTTTATCTGCTTCCTAAGAATGTTTTAATTACGATTTATAACAAGTCCATCTTCATCATGGTAAGTTTTCATGCCTTTTTTTTTTTTAATGGGAAAAAACATTATGAGCCAAAGATTCTCAGGGCTTAAAAAAAGGGTCAGTTTTCTGAATTGCTTTTCTTACTTATGTACTAAAATACATATCAAATGAGTGGCTTTTAAATGGTGATAAGAGGGACTTCCCTGGTGGTACAGTGGTTAAGAATCCTCCTGCCGGGCTTCCCTGGTGGCGCAGTGGTTGAGAATCTGCCTCCCAATGCAGGGGACACGGGTTCGAGCCCTGGTCTGGGAAGATCCCACATGCCGCAGAGCAACTGGGCCCGTGAGTCACAACTACTGAGCCTGCGCGTCTGGAGCTTGTGCTCCGCAACGAGAGAGGCCGCAGGAGTGAGAGGCCCGCCCACCGCGATGAAGAGTGGTCCCCGCTTGCCGCAACTAGGGGAAGCCCTCGCACAGAAACGAAGACCCAACACAGCAAAAATAAATTAATTAATTAATAAACTCCTACCCCCAACATCTAAAAAAAAAAAAAAAAAAGAATCCTCCTGCCAACGCAGGGAACACGGGTTCAAGCCCTGGTCCAGGAAGATCCCACATGACGCGGAGCAATTAAGCCCATGCACCACAACTACTGAAGCCCACACGCCTATAGCCCGTGCTCTGCAACAAGAGAAGCCACCACAATGAGAAGCCTGCGCACCGCAACAAAGAGTAGCCCCCGCTCACCACAACTAGAGAGAGCCTGAGTGCAGCAACAAAGACCCAACGCAGCCAAAGATAAATAAATAAAATAAATTTATTATAAATAAACTATAATTTTAAAAATATGTATTTTTTAAAATAAAAATTATTAAAGTAAAAAACAGAACTCAAGACTCGGTCAGCTCATTACAGGTTTTTAAGAGTTTGAAACTAAACCTCACCAAACAGAAAATAAATTGTAGGGAAGACTGGTGAAATTCTAATTTCAGAAGGTTGGTTTGCTAGGTTTTAATCAAATAAGTCAACTGCTTGAGTAAGTTAACTGTTTCCTAAACCTATATTTTATTGACTTCATGATTAATTTTGAGAAGAAAATTAAAGGAATGTCATTTTGTCAGTGTAACATGTAAAGCTGAAATAAATCTGTTTTTGACCAAGCCACAACTACAGATTTCATTTATTTGTTCGCAAAATACTCCGGTTCTTTATGACAGATAGATTAAGGAGGATCTCTTATTTTAGGTGGCTTTCAACTTATGTGACTTTAAGCTTTAATTGCTCTGTCACTTTTAGAAACTAAAAGAGGTTTTGTCCAGGAAAAAAGAGAAAAAAAAATCCTATAATTCTAGCTAAACACGTAACTGCCAAGATTCAGTATAACTCATACATGTGCAAAATATCACTATATATAAAACCATTCATTACCGCACTGTTTGTATAGCAAAATATGGGGAACAATCTAATAGTTATCAATATGCACTTAGTTAAATTAAGGCCTAACCACAAGGTTCCACAAAACAGCTCTTTAGAAAATGAGTCACCTCGAAGACATAGGTGGGGGCAAGGGAAGGAATCAAGTACAGCATTTACTTGGGGAGGAGGGGACTAGGCCTGACATATATGCACTAAGTCTCTCTGGTCTTTTGGAAATAATATACAATAAAAGTTGGGGCTGTCTGGGGAGGGAAACTGGAATGCTGAAGGACAGATGAGTCTTAATTTTCCTCTATGTACCCTTTAGAACCTTTCAAAGGTGCTCTATGTATTTCCTAGTCAACAAAATAAAAGATTGATTTGTTTTGTTTTTAATGAATTTATGGGTAGAATTAGAAACTTTTAGCTCAGGCACAGATTCAGATAGAATCTACTGAGCAGTAACAATGTCAAATTATATAGAATAACTCTCCTGAAACTTTCTTTCAAAGAGACTGAAGCTCGGGCTTCCCTGGTGGCGCGGTGGTTGGGAGTCCGCCTGCCGATGCAGGGGACACGGGTTCGTGCCCCGGTCCGGGAAGATCCCACATGCCGCGGAGCGGCTGTGCTTGTGAGCCATGGCTGCTGAGCCTGCGCGTCCGGAGCCTGTGCTCCGCAACAGAAGAGGCCACAACAGTGAGAGGCCCGCATACCGCAAAAAAAAAAAAGAGACTGAAGCTCATTCATTCATTCAATCAGTATTTCAGGGCCGAGACATTAGATTTGCAGATTATGTGTTCTAGGCATTTGAGCAATGCCCAAGTCATCCAAGAATTCCTGCTTTCGTGGAGCTTTAGTGGGAGTAGAGATAAACAGTAAATAATATAACTTTGAGTAATGATATGTGCTATACAGAAGAGACAAAATGGGGGCTAAAGAGCAACCATGGGGGAGGAGGGAGGACTGTGTTTTAAGACAGTTAAGGTAAACCTCTCTGAGAATATGACATGTGAGCCAAGAACTGAACATTATGACAAAGCAAGCAACGCAATAAACAGGAGGAAAGCCCTGTGACTGGAACATGCGTAGCCTCTTATTGTTCAGGGTACAGCAGAGCAACAGTGTGGCTGCAATGGAGTGACCCAAGGGGAGAAGTGTGGGAGATGATCTCAGAGGTAGGCAGATCCCAGATGGATGGAGGGCCTTGTAGCTAGGAGGGAAAAAAGTCAAGATTTTAAGTGTGCTGCAGAACCTCTGTGGAGTTCTCATCAGGGAAGTAACAAGATCTATGTTTTTAAAAGTAACACTAGCTGCTGTTTAAAAGGAGATCAGTACAGTACGCCAGGGAACAAATGATGGAACTGAACAGTGGTTTCAGAGAGATAGGGAAATGTGTCTGATTCAGGATATAATTTGAAAAATAGAGCCCAAAGAATTTGCTACTGGATTAGAAATGGGAATCTGAGTGGGATAGCAACTGGGTGAATAGTAATTCAAAAAATCATCTTTATATGTATGGTTACAGTTGTTAAGGTACTTTGACATATATTACGTCATTTCATAATAACAAGAGGCAGGGGAAGGTCACACTGGGTCAAGATCCAAGTTCTGCCTCCTGCCAGTTTTAAGACCCTAGGAAAGTCCTTTGAATGGGTTTCTAGCCTATATAATGTATTGTCTACTTCACAAGACTTCTGCAGGTACCAAGTGGTTGAAGAATTTTGCAAATGTAAATAATGCCCATTTTGAGGTAGAAAGCATCACACTGTCCAATGAGAGATGGTACATTCCCATCATTCAGGACAGTAGTGCTACCCCATTATATTCCACTGCCACCACTATTATATTCCACACAGAACTTTGTATTGTAGTTGACAGAGAAGAGACAAGCTTCTTTTTTTAAATTCTGACAAAAAAATAAACATTTTCACAGATTATGGAAAAGCCTATATAATATAAGCATGGGCACTAGGAAAAAATGCTATAAATGGCATTAAAGTAAAACCACCGAACTCTTACAAGATAATACCCAAATCAAGGGACCTTTCATTAGAGAGATGTTATCAACAAGACTGTAAAATTAAAGAGTTATCACTGTCTGGTTTTAAATAGCAAAATGCAAAAGCCTGATGTAAACTAAATTATTCTGTGCCAAATGAACTGAATTATGAGGACTTCAACTTATTGCTTCAAGTCATATCTGTAAGTTTATATACAAGGTCCCACAGAATTTATTTTTCCATCTAAGACTTTCATATTATTGCAGAATATCTCCAGCATTAAGCAAAAATGGAAAAATATATGTAAAGTCTTTAATTCATTATGTATTTTGGAGAATTATCTTGAATGTCAATGTGTACTAGGTACTTAGTCGATAACCTGAATAACAGTAAATAAAAATCCAAGGATATCTGATGTATAGCTCTATCTTCCACCCCTCATTTTCAAGTGGGGCCTCAATAAACATGACCACTGGGGCCATGTGATCGTATTACAACCACATTGTTAAGTACCCTCCAACACACAGCCATTAAACTGCCTTGGACGAGTAGAAGACAAATCTTTAACACAACAAATGAAGGTTTTGTTTTACACAACACTATGAAGGTTCACATCATTAGACTCCAGCGCACAATGACAATCTGTTCTACTTCTCTCCTTGCTAAAACTTGCTACTTTACAAAACACGTCTTATTTCTCTAAATTAAGCACCTTTAGGTCAGAGACACCCCCATCTCAGATATATTTCATTGCAATCGCACTACACAATACACTATCCTTCAATCACTTAGCATGCATCTCGCCCCAA
Source organism: Hyperoodon ampullatus (assembly GCF_949752795.1). Classification (NCBI taxonomy): domain Eukaryota; kingdom Metazoa; phylum Chordata; class Mammalia; order Artiodactyla; family Ziphiidae; genus Hyperoodon; species Hyperoodon ampullatus. The sequence goes on from NC_136924.1 coordinate 18,242,729, forward strand.
ACTTTAAGGGCAAACTAGATTAAATATACGTTCAGAGTTACAGCAAACAAAATGATGCTGCAATTCAGACACTTTAACTCGCATACTGAGCAACACAGAGGTTCAACTAATTTCCTTCACTAAAACTGACAAAAAAGCCCTAAAGGTTTGGTCTTCGTGGACTGCAAGAAACATTTCACGTCTGAGGACTTGATATTTATGTAAAGAGTTTACAAAACCAAGATGAATTTTTCATGGTTCCACTGGTACCTGTCCATATTCATGACGAGCTGAAAAATGGTATTGATAATTTAAAGCGCACAAAATCGAGAGGCAAAAGGTTTCACAAGGTCCCCCGTACCTGTACTGCACCCCCTCCCCCAATCCCCGCTCGGTCTCGTGTTAGAACTATTTCCTCTCAACAGAAACAGTCCTAAAAGAGTTTGCCAACTAGAGTAAACTTACTTCGCGGAGATAACGAACGGAAACGCATTTCAAAAAGAGGAGGAGATCGAGGAAGCGAGGGCGGCGGGGCGCGGAGGCCCCACGTCCCACGAACCCCTGCAGCAAGGGCTGAGCATGTGCCGGCGGCTGCAGGACGCGCGGCGCTCCCGGAGCCGCCTCCCGTGGCACAGGGCCCCGCCCGGCCTCACCCTCCCGGTTCATTCATTCTGAACCTGCAGCTGCCGCACCCCTGCGCTCCCGCCCGGGCCGAGACACGGATCCGAGGCCGAGGGGCCGTGTCGGGCCACAACCCCCGCCTAGAGTCCGGGCCCCGCCGCGATTCCCGCGCGCCCGCGGCCTCCGCTCGGGGGTGGTCTGAGAGGCCGCGGAGGCCCGCTCCCAAGACCAGAGCCCCGCAAGCCCGCGGCCCCACCCTCCGTCAGGGCGCGGGCCAGGCCTTCCCCGCTCGCGGGCCGACCGCCTGGGAGCCCCCAATCCCCGCTGCCGGGCTGCCCCACTGCGGCCGGAAGTCTCCCCGGCGCCCCCTCCCCAGCGCCCGACTTCCCTCGCCGCCGCGGCCAGACCCTCTCCGCGCTGCCTCGGGCCTCCCAGCGCGGGCCGCGGGCCGGAGGAAGCGAGGGGCCGCTCCGCCCGGTCCGCCGAGAGGGCAAGAGCAGAGCGGGTAGCCGGAGGCGGGCCCGGGCTCTTACCTTGATAATCCTGCGGGGCAGCCCGGCCATCTTGTCAGATCCCGAGTTCGGCCTCTGGTCTCGTCTCCGGCTCCGCTCGCCTCACGCACGAGTGGAAGTCCCGGGCTCCACTTCCGGGGAACGTTGCCGCGCCCGCCGCCGTCGCGCCGAGGCCCCCCGGGAAATGTAGTCCCTGCTAGGGCGCGGGCGGGCTTCCCTCGATCCTGGCCCCCTCCCCCGCGCTCCCCGCCCCAGCCGCGGCCTGGGGGTGGCGGAAGTGACGCGCCGCGGCGGGGCAGGGACTTGGGAGAGGCGGTGCGGAACGGCGCGGAGCGGCAGAGATCCCCGTCGCTAGTGGCCGGTTCTGCTGCGCGCTGGTGGGACTGAGTGGTCTGCGACCAGCAGGCCTCTTATCCGCGGCCACGCCCGCGCCAATGGGCGACGAAACAGAGGCCCGGCCGCAGACGTAGCCCATTCATTCATTCGTTCGTTCGTTCGTTCATTCAACGCTACTGCAGGGCGCGCGGTCGGGGCTGGCGCTGGCCGAACGACTGAGGTCAAGTTGATCCGCGAGCTCCTTCCTCACAAGTAGGGGAAGACCAAAAGTCAGTAGCAAAGCTCCCAACTGTGGGTCTCGAAAGTTATCTAGGAAAAGCCTAGCCAGAATTTTGAGGTTTAAATTTCGCATAAATCGGGTGTCTTTGACACACCCCTTAGACCCGGGAAAGCTTAAAGGGTTTGGAGAGAGTTGGGGGCGGGGAAGAAGAATGGCCTCTGAACGCCTGGCCCTCGTGGTTGACTCGCGGATTGGAGAGCTGGAGGAATGACCCAGGAGAGGATTAGAGATCCCAGTGTAATCCCTAAAAGAGGGATTACCTTTAGAGTGCGGGGCCCTAAAGGAGGATTAGAGTGAGGGTGCCCGGAAATGGGATTGTTGGGGAAGCATTTCCTAACATCCTGATGATTGATTGCTTGCTCTGTAATGGGCTTTTTGCGAGAATTATTTTACTTTATCGTCAGAGCAATCTTAAAGTGCTTCCTCCACTTTACAAGTGAGGCTCGGAGACATTCACTTTTTCCAAGGTTATAAGGGAAATGGAGCTGTTTGCTTCCCACGCAGGTCTGCCAAAACGTGGACCCCTTAACTCCTTAGCCACCGTGTTTCCTAGCACAGTAGCACAGACAGTAGTTGGTGAATAAAGATGTGCCAGATGCTGTGTTAGTGGATGAGAATACAAAGAGGCTGACCCTAGGGAATTCCCTGGCGGTCAAGTAGTTAGGTCTCGGGGCTTTGATTGCTGCGGCCGGGTCCAGTCGCTGGTCGGGGCATTAAGATCCCGCAGTCCGCGCCAGGTGGCCAAAACTCAAAACAAAAAAGAGGCTGACCCTGCCTTCCAGGAACTTAGAGTCCAGCGGAGAAGAGAGACTAGTGAACAATAATTACAATCCAGTGTGTTAAGGGCCATAATAGAGAGTTCTCCAAGGTGCTCTTTGAGCACGAGAGGCATTAATTGCTTGAGAAGTCAGAGAAGGCTTCTCAAATGAGAAGTGGCATCCTAAAGGATGAGTAAGAATCTAACTGACCTGGTGGGGGGAGCATGCCAGGCCTAGAAAAAAGACTGTGAAATGGCATTGAGCTATAAGAGAAAAAAAAAAGTGCATTAAAGAAATGGAGAATATGAATGCAAGAAACCTAGTAAGAGTAATAAGAGAAAACATTATCATTAGCACGATGCTAAATGATTACATGGATTATCTCATTTAATGATAAAGTATATAAGGTATGCTTTCTTATTACTGTTGCTTTTTAGATGAGAAACCAAGCCTCAGAGGCAATAATGAGAACTTCAAATAACCAAAAGTCTGAAATGAGTGGTTCTGTATTTAGAAGAATCTGGGAAAGTAAATGACATTGGAGAAAGATACTTCCAGAATATTTTAGAGAGGGTCCAGAACCCACCCTGATAGGAAGAAAGGCAGAGTGAATATGGGGTTAGAAGGGTACTAGTCCAGTTAGCTCTTGCATAACAATTCAGCTCCAATTTAGTGCTTAAAAGAACAATAATCATTTGTTTAGCTCTTGAATCTGCAGTTTAGGCAGGGCTTGGCAGGAAAGGCACATCGCTGCTCCATGCTGTGTCAGCCTGGGCAGCTTGACTGGGACCAGAACCACTTCTAGGATGGCTCATATAGCAGGCAAGTTGGTACAGACTGTTAGTTCCTCTCCAAGTGGGCCTCTCCCTGGAGCAACTTGGGCTTCCTCACTGCATGGTGGCTGGGTTCCAAGAACGAGTGTTCTAGCAGGCAAAAGTGGAAGCTGAGTCACCTTTTTCGACCCAACCTTGGAAGTCACGTAGCATCACTCCCACCATAATCTATTGGTTGACTCTTCACAAAAGCCCACCCAGTTTGAAAAGTAGGGGACATGGACCCCCTCTCTTGAAAGAAGAGCCCAAGATTCTGGAAACTAGCTGGGTATGTGTGATACAAGATACGGTTGTGACCAACTTCGAAAAACACAAACTGCCACAGGTATATTTATCACAGTATGCTTACAAGCCACCATGCTTACAATCACCTGCAATGCTGGTTAAAATAAGCATTCCTGGAGCCCTTCCCAGAGATTCTAATTTTCTAGTTCATTGCTGAGGCCTGGGACTCTGCATGTAAATATCACGGGTAATTTTGATAGATCCTAAAATTTGAGAACAAAAGCTTTTTTTTGTTTGTTTGGTTTTTTTGTTTGTTTTTTTGTTTTTTTGCGGTATGTGGGCCTCTCACTGTTGTGGCCTCTCCTGTTGCGGAGCACAGGCTCCGGACACACAGGCCCAGCGGCCATGGCTCACGGGCCCAGCCGCTCCGCGGCATGTGGGATCTTCCCAGACCGGGGCACGAACCCGTTTCCCCTGCATCGGCAGGCGGACTCTCAACCACTGCACCACCAGGGAAGCCCAGAACAAAAGATTTTGAATAAACAACAAAAATTGTTGCTGTGTGCCTTCTTTTGGCTATTCTCTATTGGAATAGATAGTGAGTATCCTGCAGATTAAGAGTGAGGACCCCGAAGCCCTGCCTAGATTTGAAAACTTAGAATTTGCTTAACTTGTCTGACCTTCGTTTTTTTCACCTATAAAGTGTACTTCATGTTCTTGTTGTGAAGTTTCAATATATATTAAGTACTTAGAAGGTATTATTTTCATAATCTTGATAAGAACCAGGTATAGTTTTCTTTAGGAAACCAGATTTTTAAAATTTGACAGTATAACCTTGTTTGGCAGAGATTCATTTGATGGCATGAAATTCTCTTAGATAAATACATAATTTTTAATGTCTTTTCCCATTCTTTTCCTCCTTGAGAACAACTCACACTATACGCATCTGGAAAATAAAATCCGAACTTCTGATTCATGTAAGTCCTGTAGAACAGGATATATTCTAGAAGGACATGTTGCCACATGGCTGAGATGTAGTGTTTATTCTCAGGTTAGAAAGCTGGTTAAGAATCCTACTTACTATACCCATAAAATATGGTTAAAATAAAGATAACCACAAAACTAATTTCTTCAAGGCAGGGGTGTTAGACAGCTGAAGAATAGAGGTAAAACAGACATTTTACTTTATACTCTTGTACCTTTTGGATTTTGAGCTGTATGAATGTGTTACCTATTCAAAACATAAAATAATCCAATTCACTAATTTCAAAAGTCTAATCTAAAAGGTGTTCAATGCTCTTTACATGCTGACCAAGAATGATATCATACAACTAAAGGGGAAAAAAAAGAAAAAATAATTTAAAAAAAGAAAAAGAAAAAAAAGAATTATATCATACACTCAAAATTCAAAAGTTTCTGGTCCATGGTATGGAATAAATAAGAGTGACCAAATAGCTTCACTAAACTGAACAGTGCTAGGCAGAACTCTTAGCTAGTTCATCTTTTTTTGGCTCTTCATCAGGCCTCATTCTTGGCCATTAATTTTTTTCCAGGCTTTGCTCCTTTCAGGACTCAAACTCCAAGTGCCTTTGCATTATAATATAAGAAAGAGGGCCCAAGAACACTGTGTTGAAGAAATTAGAGGAATCCTGATCTATGCAAATCTTACTCCCCAGAATAATATTTAGTGCCTCCTGTTCCTTCCCCACCCCCTACCCACAAATATTTCAGTTTCACTACTTTGGTCCTATAATAGCAGATGCATAAGTACTGTTTACCCTGCAGGTAGTATCTTAAGACATTTATACCTGAGCTCCTGAGAGCCATGGATCTCTTCCATCTTGGGCACCCCTCGATCCCTGGGGCCTAGCTCAAGGCCTACAACATGAGAGCTCTCAAAAAGTACTAGTCAAGGGCTTCCCTGGTGGCGCAGTGCTTGAGAGTCCGCCTGCCGATGCAGGGGACACGGGTTCGTGCCCTGGTCCGGGAAGATCCCACATGCCGCGGAGCAGCTGGGCCTGTGAGTCATGGCCGCTGAGCCTGAGCGTCTGGAGCCTGTGCTCTGCAGCGGGAGAGGCCGTGACAGTGAGAGGCCTGCGTACCGCAAAAAAAAAAAAAAAAAAAAAGTACTGGTCAAGGGAATGAATGCATGAGTGCAGGATGAAGATCAACACCTGTTTGAGAATGGTTGCCTTAAATTCATGATCCATAAGTGAAACACAGGATGTTTATGTTCATCCCTAAACTTTTCAACTTGACTTCCTGGAAGACAACAGAGCTTTTTCCACAAACTCTCTCATACTTTGCAGAGACAAAATAGAATAGTTTGGAAAATGATAGATCAGTCACCTTTAACAGAAGTCCTGTTTCCATTATGAGCAATAGTCTTCATGGAGATGTATTTGTTTGCAATACCCATATTGTTTCTTGCAGCATAGGAAAACTTCCATGGGCTATCAAGCAGAAGTATCTGTGAGAAGAGGGTTCCTGAACACTGACTCGGAAGAAGTGGGTGGGGAGGATGAAAAGGCTGCACACTGATTTTTAAAAAGAAAAAAAAACCAAAAAACACCTGCTGCCTCACATTCATGACTTCAACATAAATAGCTGAGTACTTACAAACGGTTAACCAACACAATGCCAGTCCGTGAGAAGGATCTGAGCAGGGTCATCCAGGGTCATAGGAGCACTATCTCAAAGTGGAAGGACTCTGGAAAGAAGACACCCAAGAGAACTGGAGTAATAAGGCTGACCTTTGTTTAGCGCTTCATGCTTTACAAAGCATTTTTGAATGTTATCTCATCCACAGAGAGCTTTAAGTGCATGCACCACTGGAGGCATTCTGCAAAGCCCATCACTGATTCTGCGATGTTTCTATAAAGGTAGAGGAAGGGGGGTATTCCTCTCTTTGTGCCAGTTCCCAGTGGAAACAGGATTCCAGAGGATGGTGACTCAAGGCTTGGCCAGAAGCCTGGATGGAACAAGAACTCTGAAAGCAAGGCTCTTTCCCATGCCTCTGTGTGTCACCCATTCAGGTTCCCAAGAGAACTGTTTACATTCCATGTCCTTGGGCTCCAGTCGCTCTGTGACTCCAGCTGTGAAGTGCTTACTCAGCCTATCCAGCCTAAACTGTTCCCCCACTTCCTCCCAGCTGGTGTGCCCTGCCCAAGCTTCTTGTCAGTACACTCCCATCACCCTTCTTCCTCCCCACCATCACCAATCTCTCTCCAGTCCTACTGATTTCTCATATGCTTCTCACTTGTGTCTCTTGCTTTCTGCAGAAAACTGCCCACCTGCTTCCAGTATGATTAGAAATGTTTTGAAAACTTCGTTTTGCTTCTAAGTACAATGATTTCGGATCTGATACACTCTGAAGCAGAGGTTTTCGAACTTTGGAGTGCTAACCACCTCCTAGGCTGGTTAAATATACAGCTGCAGGAGCCCCACCCAAGATCTTCCGTATGCAAGTCCCAGGCCCTATGCATCTGTGATTTTAACAAGCTCCCCCGGCACCACTGAAGGGTCCAAAGCTTGAGAGTCACTGTCCCATATGTCCCATACTGCTCAAGAAAACAAAACGGTTCCAAGAGCAACCTCGACTTATACATTTCTTTTATATTTTTTGAATTTTATTTTTTATACAGCAGGTTATTAGTTATCTATTTTATACACATTTGTGGAATTATATATTTCTTGTTCCTGTTTTTTTAATTCCTGTTGGCCCAATACCCATCTTTCCTCTTGTCTGTTCTAATTCTCTTGATCCAAGTGTTAGATATTCCAGATAGTTGGAGTTTAAGTTGGCCCAGGTGTTCAGTATTCCAGATTGCTGGGTTTTGAGGAGGTCAATAAATAACACCCAATTTCCACTCCTGAAATTATAACCAGTTGAAAGAGATGGAGTCCAAAATGTTGCCTTCATTATCAATAAAGCTGATTGGAGAAAACAGTTCTAAGTGGGCAGTCATTTGGGCTTATTAATAGTCCTCCCACCAGCTCCCCAGTTACAAGCACAGCCACCCAGTCACTTAGCACAGCCAGACAACTGCAGGCCCCTTAAGCCAAGACAGAGCAGATGCGCATGCATGAGAGCAGAAGACAGACTGCTTTAAAAAAAAGGGGGGAGGGAAGGAAGGAAGAAGGAGAGAAAGAAATAGAAGGGAGAAAGGAAAAGAGAGGGAAAAGGGAGGGAGGGAGAAAAAGAAAGGAGGGAAGGAGACAAGGCTGAGAAGACCCAGCTCATTATTTTATTTTTATTTATTTATTTTTTATATATATATATATTTTTTATTAGTTTCTGCTTTATAACAAAGTGAATCAGTCATACATATACATCTGTTCCCACATCCCTTCCCTCATGCATCTCCCTCCCTCCCACCCTCCCCATCCCACCCCTCCAGGCAGTCACAAAGCACCCAGCTGATCTCCCTGTGCTCTGCGGCTGCTTCCCACTAGCTATCTACCTTACGTTTGGTAGTGTATATATGTCCATGCCGCTCTTTCGCTTTGTCACAGCTTACCCTTCCCCCTCCCCATATCCTCAAGTCCATTCTCAAGTAGGTCTGTGTCTTTATTTCTGTCTTACCCCTATGTTCTTCATGACATTTTTTTTTCTTAAATTCCATATATATGTGTCAGCATACAGTATTTGTCTTTCTCTTTCTGACTTACTTCACTCTGTATGACAGACTCTAGGTCCATCCACCTCATTACAAATAGCTCAATTTCATTTCTTTTTATGGCTGAGTAATATTCCATTGTATATATGTGCCACATCTTCTTTACCCATTCATCCGATCATGGACACTTAGGTTGTTTCCATCTCCGGGCTATTGTAAATAGGGCTGCTATGAACATTTTGGTACATGTCTCTTTTTGAACTATGGTTTTCTCAGGGTATATGCCAAGTAGTGGGATTGCTGGGTCATATGGTAGTTCTATTTGTAGTTTTTTAAGGAACCTCCATACCGTTCTCCATAGTGGCTGTACCAATTCACATTCCCACCAGCAGTGCAAGAGGGCTCCCTTTTTTCCACACCCTCTCCAGCATTTATTGTTTCTAGATTTTTTGATGATGGCCATTCTGACTGGTGTGAGGTGATATCTCATTGTAGTTTTGATTTGCATTTCTCTAATGAGTAAAGATGTTGAGCATCCTTTCATGTGTTTGTTGGCAGTCTGTATATCTTCTGTGGAGAAATGTCTATTTAGGTCTTCTGCCCATTTTTGGATTGGGTTGTTTGTTTTTTTGTTATTGAGCTGCATGAGCTGCATGAGCTGCTTATAAATTTTGGAGATTAATCCTTTGTCAGTTGCTTCATTTGCAAATATTTTCTCCCATTCTGAGGGTTGTCTTTTGGTCTTGTTTATGGTTTCCTTTGCTGTGCAAAAGCTTTGAAGTTTCATTAGGTCCCATGTGTTTATTTTTGTCTTCATTTCCATTTCTCTAGGAGGTGGGTCAAAAAGGATCTTGCTGTGATTTATGTCATAGAGTGTTCTGCCTATGTTTTCCTCTAAGAGTTTGATAGTGTCTGGCCTTACATTTAGGTCTTTAATCCATTTTGAGCTTATTTTTGTGTATGGTGTTAGGGAGTGATCTAATCTCATACTTTTACATGTCCCTGTCCAGTTTTCCCAGCACCACTTATTGAAGAGACTGTCCTTTCTCCACTGTACATTCCTGCCTCCTTTATCAAAGATAAGGTGACCATATGTCCGTGGGTTTATCTCTGGGCTTTCTATCCTGTTCCATTGATCTATCTTTCTGTTTTTGTGCCAGTACCATACTGTCTTGATTACTGTAGCTTTGTAGTATAGTCGGAAGTCAGGGAGCCTGATTCCTCCAGCTCCATTTTTCGTTCTCAAGATTGCTTTGGCTATTCGGGGTCTTTTGTGTTTCCATACAAATGGTGAAATTTTTTGTTCTAGTTCTGTGAAAAATGCCAGTGGTAGTTTGATAGGGATTGCATTGAATCTGTAGATTGCTTTGGGTAGTAGAGTCATTTTCACAATGTTGATTCTTCCAATCCAAGAACATGGTACATCTTTCCATCTATTTGTATCATCTTTAATTTCTTTCATCAGTGTCTTATAATTTTCTGCATGCAGGTCTTTTGTCTCCTTAGGTAGGTTTATTCCTAGATATTTTATTCTTTTTGTTGCAATGGTAAATGGGAGTGTTTCCTTGATTTCACTTTCAGATTTTTCATCATTAGTATATAGGAATGCCACAGATTTCTGTGCATTAATTTTGTATCCTGCAACTTTACCAAATTCATTGATTAGCTCTAGTAGTTTTCTGGTAGCATCTTTAGGATTCTCTATGTATAGTATCATGTCATCTGCAAACAGTGACAGCTTTACTTCTTCTTTTCCGATTTGGATTCCTTTTATTTCCTTTTCTTCTCTGATTGCTGTGGCTAAAACTTCCAAAACTATGTTGAATAATAGTGGTGAGAGTGGGCAACCTTGTCTTGTTCCTGATCTCAGTGGAAATGGTTTCAGTTTTTCACCATTGAGGACGATGCTGGCTGTGGGTTTGTCATATATGGCCTTTATTATGTTGAGGAAAGTTCCCTCTATGCCTACTTTCTGCAGGGTTTTGATCATAAATAGGTGTTGAATTTTGTCGAAAGCTTTCTTTGCATCTATTGAGATGATCATATGGTTTTTCTCCTTCAATTCGTTAATATGGTGTATCACGTTGATTGATTTGCGTATATTGAAGAATCCTTGCATTCCTGGAATAAACCCCACTTGATCATGGTGTATGATCCTTTTAATGTGCTGTTGGATTCTGTTTGCTAGTATTTTGTTGAGGATTTTTGCATCTATGTTCATCAGTGATATTGGCCTGTAGTTTTCTTTCTTTGTGACATCCTTGTCTGGTTTTGGTATCAGGGTGATGGTGGCCTCGTAGAATGAGTTTGGGAGTGTTCCTCCCTCTGCTATATTTTGGAAGAGTTTGAGAAGCCAGCTCATTATTTTAAATTCACCAATTAGAAAACTTACTCCTTTCACCTTCTAATCACAAAACCACCTGACATTTTCTTAAACTACTGCTTACTTTCTACCTCAGTTCCCCAAAGGCAACTCACTCAGCCTACAGTCTGGACAATCTCATCGTTGCTTTGAATATCCTGTGATCCATCATACATATGCTCTCTCTAACATCATCATTTTCACATCTTGTTGCCTTGCCACTGATGTCATATTGCCTTTTTACCCACCCATATTCTTATTTGCTGTGTGTCCAGCAGTAACACAGTGCTTAGCACATGTCCCCTCCTTCCTGCCTTCCTTCATTCTCCACCTATTATGTACTACACCTTCCCTAGGAGATGTTTTTTTTTAAATGAGCAAGATAGGATCTTTGATCTTGAACTTATGTTCTTATAGGGGAGACAGACATTTAAACAAATTAATATATTTGATGTGATAAGTTCTGTAATTGAGATGCCACATAAGATACAGTGAAGAGTATATGTAAGACACAGGGAAGGTTTTATTCACTCAGTTATTCAATAAACATTTAGTAAGAGCCTGCTAAGTGCTAGGCACAATATTAGTTTCTGCAGGGAAAATGATGAGCCAAACCAGACATGGAATTACCCTGGGGGAGAATGGATGCAAATATATATTAATGACATTAATACAAGGTAAGTGTGAAATGTTATTTTAGTCAGGGTTCCTGGGTGCAGGCATAGAAGCTGATTCAGACTAACAAACAGATACAGAATTTATTGGGAGGATATCAGGTGTTTCATATAGTCACAGGGAAGGCTGCAGACCAGAGGATGCTGGCATTCCGGAGGTGGGCAAGGAAGGGAGCCCGGGGACTCACCTGCTCAGTTTCCTGTTGGACGCTTCTCCCTTGCCCTCCTCCAGGTATAGCGTTCCTGAGTCTAGAGCTTCACAGATTCAGATTCCCATTTCTGACCAGGATGGGCTGGCGTGTATGGGAGTCTTGGGTCTAACTGCACCTTATACTGACCTTCAAATATTCCATCAGTTTTCAGCCCCTTCCTCACTCCCTCTTCCTGAATATATGGTGCTACCAATTCCTTGAGCCTTGGTACAACCTGCATGCTTAACTTTCCTCTGCTCTGCTAAGTCAGGAGCCATTCCTGCATCTCTTGACTTTCCCATCTTGTTCTCATTGTTGTTTGAGTATAATTTTTGAGAGAGGAGGGCAAAAACATCTTTATGCTGACAAGAGTATTTTTGGTGTCTTTGAGGCAGTTTTCCTGCACAAGGAGATATTTCACAGATTAGTTTTTAATTAACATTCAATTTACTGTAGTGACAGTAAAGTCTAGTTTTTCCTTAAGCTTTCAAATTCAGTTTACAAATCTTATTATTCTGTTTATAAGACTAGCAACTAAAATAAAACTCTTTTAAGGGAATTTTTCATAAAAGTAAATTACCTACATTTAAACATTTTAAATTGCACTTGTAAATTTAACATATTCAATTTTCTTTTCCAGCCCGTCAATTTTGACAGATAAACATTCCCAAGCACCTAAATAATTCTTATAAATGAAAAAAAAATTTTAATACAGTGAGTCTTCTATTAAGTATTGTAATACTGCTTCCAAACAATATAATTCTTTCACACCCTTCAACATAGAATCATAAACCTAAATCAGTCACCTAATGACAAGTTCAAATTGGAATCACAATTTACAGAAAACACAAGGGACTTAGGAACATGTTAAAGTTTGCTCCAGAATGTACTCAGCAAAGCCCAGATTGTGGGAATCTCTACAGGAAAAACACCTGGTTTCTTTAACAAATAAGTACAAGGAAAAAAGAGAAAGACAAATGGAGAAGGAACTTATAAGTTAAAGACACTTAAAAATGATATTAATCAATCGAAAGGTGAGGATCTAATTTGGATCTGATTCAAACAAACAAACTAAATAGAAAATATGACATTCCTGAGCCATTTGGAAAGTTGCATGTTGACTGGATATTTAATGATGTTAAATAATCATCGTCTTTTTTTTCAGTTGTGTAATATTGTGGTTATGTTAGAAGAAAGGAGGCCTTATCTTTTAGCATTTTTTACTGAGATATTTATAGATGAAATAATAGGCTACTTGAAATTTGCTTCAAAATGATATAGGAGAAGGAACATTGTGGGAGTATACATTTACTTATTTATTTATTTATTTTTGGCTGTGTTGGGTATTTGTTGCTGCATGAGGGCTTTCTCTACTTGTGGCGAGTGGGGGCTACTCTTGGTTGCGGTGCGCGTGCTTCTCACTGCGGTGGCTTCTCTTGTTGTAGAGCACAGGCTATAGACGTGTGGGCTTCAGTAGTTGTGGCACATGGGCTCAGTAGTTGTGGCTCGCGGGCTCTAGATCACAGGCTTCGTAGTTGTGGCACACAGGCTTAGTTGCGCCACGGCATGTGGGATCTTCCCGGACCAGGGCTCGAACCCATGTCCCCCGCATTGGCAGGCAGATTCTTAGCCACTGCGCCACCAGGGAAGTCCCCAATGGTGGGAGTATAGCTGAAACAAAATTGCGCATAAGCTGATCATTGTTGAAGCTGAATGAGGGGTACATGGTGGTTTATTATACTTTTCTTTCTAATTTTGTATGTGTTTGAAATTTTCTGTAATAAAAAGTTTTTAAAAATTAGAATCAAAAAGCTATCTAACAGGGCTTCCCTGGTGGCGCAGTGGTTGAGAGTCCGCCTGCCGATGCAGGGGACACGGGTTCGTGCCCCGGTCTGGGAAGATCCCGCATGCCGCGGAGCGGCTGGGCCCGTGAGCCATGGCTGCTGGGCCTGCATGTCCGGAGCCTGTGCTCCGCAACGGGAGAGGCCACAGCAGTGAGAAGCCCACGTAATGCAAAAAAAAAAAAAAAAAAAAAAAAAGCTATCTAACAGCAAATTTAACAGTCCAAATTCTCTTATATATTCTAAATACTTAAATATAAACATAGAATACACATGTTTGTGTGTTATATTCTCAATGCTAACTGGAAAATAATACTACTCAGTGGGTTTGATTTACATCATCATTTCTACATTTAATTCAAAATCTTTATGGAGCTAAAAGTCACTTACACCCAAGGAAACAAGTAACCCCCAAGTAACCTGGGGTAACCTACACAAGCAGTTTGGGGTGCCTTCCAGGTTGGTTGTGAGGGTGAGGTCTGGAAGTGCAGTCTTCCAGGACCTTCTTCTATATGACCTGAAAGGAGAAGCAGAGCCCTCTTTTATGGTTGCTGTGCCAATAGGAATTCCAGTCCATACTCTCCAAATGGAGTGGTCTCACCACCCATGTCACCTAAATTCACGTTATACATTTTACCAAATCTTCAGTGTGATTTGAGTTTCTAACCTCCTACCCAAGTTGTTTCACTTATTTATCAACATATTCAATAAAGGTATTTACTGCTGGAAGCTATTCAGAATTCTTTTCACTTTCTATCAGTATGGGAGGGTCACCCTGTTTATATTTAAATAACATCCAATTGGATTACTAAACCAATCTCTGGCTTTACAGTCAGAATACCAAAGGCGTCCTAAGGACACTTATTCTGACATAGTGCCAGGAACCTCCCTTTTGTTCCTCCAAATCCACTCTTCATCTTGTCCACTCTGCTCTCTGCCCAGGAAGCTGACTTGAAAAGACTACACTATATGGAGGGGGTTCCTTCACCTCTGGTTTCTGTTTGGTTTGGGCCAATGAGAAGCCCTTGCAGGAGATTAGAGAGGGAAAGGATGGGGAAGTCAGAGTAATTATTACCCTGGGTTGCTCCTGGCAAGGTCACCTCAGGCTGGCTATGCCCTTCAACAGATGACTGCTCTCCTCAGGGTAGCCAACTACAGGATTCTCTCCTTCTGGGGTCCAGTTACTGCTCCCTCTCTTTGTCCCTTCTGGCCTGGAAGGAACAGCCAGTGGTACTAAGCCCACGTTATACCACTACTGCTCCTGGAATGATACCAGTTTGAATATGTCATTTGCTTTCCTCTGAGACTAAGTGATATGCCAACTTAAAGCTAGAAATCATTATTGTCCATTTTAGACTAAGTCCATTTTTTCATTTTTAATTACATTGAGTAGATTATTCCTGACAGTCAAAATATATATTTTAATGCCAAAGAAATAAGTAATCTCTTTGGGTCAGATGTTCATAAAATTTATTATACAAATATTTATTAAGCCCCTACAAGATACAATTATTGCTAGTATTGATTGAGTGCTTACTTACACCGCAACCAGGTACTTTGCAAAGCATTTTACTTACCTTCTGTTATTTAATTTACCCAATAATTCTATAAAGTAGGGAATATAATTATTATTCCCCCTTTTATAAAGAATAAAGTGAGACTAAAAAGTATTAAGAAATTAAATTTCTCCAAATATCATAGCTAGGAAGTCACGGAATCAAGATTCAAATTTAGGCAGAGATTCTCAGAATCTACTTGTTAACGTCTGCGCTCTACTGCCTCCTTAACATTATGCTATACATGTGAGCTATATAGTTGGAAAATAAGGTCCACCTACATGCAGGAAGCCCAAGATCTTATAGGTAAAGAAGACATAAATGTAAAAATCACTTGGAGCACTCATAAGAGAGCTTTTGAAGGAAAAGCCGTTTATAAATTGTGCTCCGTATTATGTTCAGTGTTATGGAGGCCCTTACATTTTATTTTATTTATTTATTTATTTATTTTAAGAAGGAATTTCCATCTTCAGGAAACAACTTTATTTTTTTATAAATTTATTTATTTATTCATTTATTTTTGGCTGCGTTGTGTCTTTGTTGCTGCCCAGGGGCGACTCTTGGTTGCGGTGTGCAGGCTTCTCATTGCAGTGGCTTCTCTTGTTGCGGAGCACAGGCTATAGGCACGTGGGCTTCAGTAGTTGTGGCACGCAAGTTCAGTAGTTGTGGCTCGCAGACTCTAGAGCACAGGCTCAGTAGTTGTGGTGCACGGGCTTAGTTACTCTGCAGCATGTGGGATCTTCCCAGACCAGGGCTTGAACCCGTGTCCCCTGCATTGGCAGGCAGATTCTTAACCACTGTGCCACCAGGGAAGTCTGAGGCCCTTACATTTTAATCAGTACTAATCCTTTAGATATATTTTTCTTGAATCATTTGTGATTTGAACTATTTTCATTCTGTCATTTCAGTGAGGATTAGGTTCCACTATTAGAAAAGAGGCTCAAAGTAACATTGAGTTAAACAAGATAAAAGTTTACTTCTCTCTTGTAAAAATCCCTAAGTAGGAAGTGCAGGAACTAGGAGATCTGGTCCACAAAGTTATCAAAAACCCAGACTCCTTCCAGCTGACTACTCCATCATTCCTAAGTCTAGGCCCTCTAAATGCTAGTGTTCTAAGATAGTGACCATAACATCCACTCTCCTGGAGAAAGGATGGAGTAAGGGGCAAAGAGTGCCCACCAGCTATCTTTAAGAAAGAGAACAAAGCTGCTGCAAGACACATTTGCTTACATCTCATTGGCCAGCACTTAGTCACATGACTACATCTATGCTTGCAAGGGAGGCTGGGAAATGTAGATTTTTAAATTCAGAGTAGACATACACTCAGTAGAAGATCAGGGGTTCTATTAACATGGAGGAAAGGGAGAAATAGCTATAGGGGAATAACAGTTTCTGCTGTACATTTCTCACAGTTTCTGGTGAGATTATTTATCAATGTGATTAAAGGTGTGCAATTAATCTTCACAAGGCAAAACAAACACTTCTTAAGGACAATACTCAATGCATACTAGAAAAACGGGGTCTTGTTATTTTGGATAAGTTTCAAATATATGTGGTCTTCCAGAAAGCCCTTTATAAGCATTACCTGCCAAGTGTGAAATAGTCCTTAAAAATATAAAATAGATCTGCCTTTGTCACCAGCCTCATTGTTTGTGCTAGCACTCTGTATTCTAGTCACATTGACCTTATTTTTGTTTCTTGTAAGAATCACACTACTTCCTACCTTAGGGCCCTCTCTCAGGCTGTTCTCTCTTGTACTCTTCATCTTTGTAACTTCTACCCTTCCTTCAGATTTCTGCTTAAATTCATATCCTCAGGGGAGCCTTTCCTAACCCTAATAGACTAGTCAGACACCAACAGACTAGTTATATGCTCCGTGGCATTTTTTTCCCTCTGAGCACTCAGGACAATGATAATAAAATAATTAATTACACAATTATACATTAACTATCTGTCATCCCCACTTGATGTATAATCTCTGAAGACATAAACTGTTGCTCTGGTGTTTGGTACATCTAATAAGTGCTCAATAAATAGTTGTTGAATGAATGAACAAAGTAGAATAAATTTAAAATTTAAGAGTCGCAGGAAAGCATCTAATAATGAAATAACTTTAGACTATAGTGTGAGGATCGTTAATAATCTAAATTAAGTCCTGATGATTTCTAGGAGGCTTGCAGTTTGATACCAACAATATTTAAGCTATTCAGAGGAAAGATGTTCATGATACACTGTTAAGTGGGGGAAAAAAAGATATATTAAGAAAGAAAATCTATTGTGCATGCATGTTTATCTGTATATGTATATTAACAGTAATAAAAGAAAACCTAAATATAATGTGTTTGTGTGAAAGAGAGGGAGACTGAAAGAGAATCAGGCTGGCTGGTTCACATCTCAGCTCCATCACTGGCCAAGGGCTTTAAAATAGTACACATCATTTGTCCAGTAAATGTTAGCTATTATCATAATATAGATATACGAAGAGATAAAAGTGAAAGGTTTTACATCAAAATATTAGCAGTGATTATCTCTTGGGTTTTGTTTTTAAAATCTGTGTTAGCACTTTTTTTTTTTGGCCACACTGCGCAGCTTGTTGGATCTTCGTTCCCCCCCACCCCCAACCAGGGACTGAACCCGGGGCCACAGCAGTGAAAGTGCAGAGTCCTAATCACTGGACCACCAGGGAATTCCCGGTGTTAGTACTTTTTTAATCTACATTTTCTATTTGGAAATGAGCATGGCCTAGTCTAACTCAGTGATTTTAAGCTCGTGGGTGATTCCTGGGTTCAAATCACGGTTTCACCACTTGTAACTTGCATGACTTTGGACAAGTTATTTAACCTATCTGTGCTTCTGTTACTTCATTGTATAATGACAGTCACAATAATTATACCCAGCTCCTAGAGCTATCAGAAGGAACAGACAAAAACAATACATGTAAAGCATTTGAAGAACAATGTCTGATACATAGTAAGTGCTCAAAACCAGAGCCAATTTTTTTTTTCGATCCCTGCCCTCCAGCCCCCAGAGCCAATTTTATGTAATAATTTTTTTTTTTTTTTTTTTTTTTTTTGTGGTACGCGGGCCTCTCACTGTTGTGGCCTCTCCCATTGAGGAGCACAGGCTCCGGACGCACAGGCTCAGCGGCCATGGCTCACGGGCCCAGCCGCTCCGCGGCATGTGGGATCCTCCCGGACCGGGACACGAACCCGTGTCCCCTGCATCGGCAGGCGGACTCTCAACCACTGCGCCACCAGGGAAGCCCAATAATTTTTGAAAAAGTTTTTAGAAAGATTTTCTCTAATGGCTTGGCAGTTAGATTGCTCTGGAGTCTTCAATCTCTGATTTTATAAAAAGTGACTTTATTCTGCAAAGTTAGAGAAGAAATAAAAGTCAACCCCCTTTTCAACTGAAGCCGTTTGAAACCAACTCCAAAGTTCTACAATTTTGTCTGTTTTGTCATTTTACTAGCATGAATTTGAACTGCTTTTATGTAGGACAATGTAAGTTATTAACTGGTACTTGAAGTTTGTAGTTTAGGAAATTATAGCTTTAAACTTGCTGGCACCGAACTCTAAAGTTATGAAACTCTTCCTGACCTGCCTCTCTTAGCTACTCTCATATTGCAGTCTCTTGGTTTTCATACTGCCTCTCTCCCTGCCACTTCTGAGAGGTGCTGGATGGCTGTCCTCCTCCACTGGACTGCTAAATGTTGGAATTCTCTGGGGCCAAGTTCTGGGTCCTTTTCCTTTTTTTCTGCACTCACTCCTTATGTGCACTCAACATTTCCATGGTTTTTAAATCTACATCTAGCCCAACTGCTATTTTCCAGACACATTTGTCCAACCACCTGCCTCATTTTATATCTCTACTTGGATATCTCAGAGGTATCTCACACTCAACAACTCCCAAATGGAATTATTTATTTCCACCTTCATCAGACCCCCCAGATCTGTTCCTCTTTCAGTCTTCCCTATCTCATTAACCACCCACCTTCAAGCCAGTCATCAAGGCATCACCTGAAGTGTCTTTCCACTCTCTCAATTCCCACAGCTAATCAATCCATCATCATGTTCAGTTATCATTTCTGTACTTTTACACTATATCTGGACTCCTTTCCTTTCTCTCCACGCCCACTGTTGCCGCCATCCATCACGTCATCATCACCATCTCTAAACTTGACTGCTGTGCAGCATTAGCCTCATTAGACTTGCTTGCAGTCTTGCCTCTCTCCAAACTGCTCTGCACAGTGCAGCCGGAGTAATCTTTTTTTAAAAAATAAATCATATCGTGTCACTTCTTTTGTGTTAACACCCTTCAGTGATGCCCTACTGTATTAAAATAATATCTACACAAATGGATCTGTGTCCTAATTCCATTTTATTACCACCAAGGCCTATAAAGCCCAACATGACCTGCCCCTTACCCCATCTCCTGCTGCTCTCCTCTACACTATACTCCAGCATATGATAAGCTGTTTCCACCCCCTTTTAGACTTTTAAATTGTTCCCTCAGCCTAGAGCTGTCTCTGCTCTCTTTCGCATGCACATGGCTGGTTTCTTTCCTGGTCTCAGCTTTGTGAACTTTTCCTGGCTGCACTGAGTCTCCCTGTTGGTCAGTGGTCCCCACTCTACTCACAGCCATCAAGACGTGTCCTGTGGAATCATCTTTGATCCGTCCCTCTTCTGCTTTGCACACTGAATGTTTGACAAGTCCAGCTGATAGTTTATTCAAATATGTTTCTCCTCTCTGTCTCTTCCTACAGCATAGTCCAGAAAGACATTACGGAGTGGCTTTGAAGGATGGACAAGATTCGAAAGGACAGAGATGGGTCCTCAATGTGAGCTTCCATAGGAGCAAAGATAAGCAGCAGAACCAGACTGATATTCTGTGGGAAGTGAGGAGAGACATCACAGCAGTCCACATTTATGCTGTGAATGTAAGTGAACTTACATTCACTTATTTTCGATATTAAGGACTACTTCAGGACTATGGCCCTTAAATTTTTGAGAGGTTGATTAACCCCCTTGATTACATGTTAAAAGCTATGAATCCTTTTCAGAAAAATGTACATAAATCCGAAATTCTGCAGATCATGGAGGAAAGGAATTCCCAGGTGAAACTCGGCTTTATCAGTCAATCACCTACTATCCTGAATACATGCAGTGTTATTTAATTGTTTTATTCATTCAACAAATATTGGAGGCCTACGATGAGGCCAAGCACAGTTCTAGATATTAGATTTGTATACCGAATAGAACATACCTGTCCCTCTCGGCCTACATGGATCTTGAATTCTGGCATAAGAGACAGACATTAAACAAGGAAACAAATGAAAATATAATGTCATATAATGGTAAATGTTATGAAAAAAATAAAGGAGGGTAATGGAACAAGGGCGGGTGAAGCTATTTTAATGATGTGGTCCTCTCTGAAATGATATTTGAGCAAGAGCTGCATAAAGTAAGGCAGTGGTCATGAGAAGCAGTGAGAGAAGACCATTGCTGGCAATGAGAACAGAAAGTGCACAGGCCCAGGGGCCTTTTCTTCCGTCTAAGATACATAGCGAGGTCCAGGATCCTGCACGTCCTCCTCCCATAATGAATAACTGTGCCGGTTAGCACAGTTCTCAGAACATAGCTTAAAGGCTGTCCCATGCTTCCCCATTTCAAACGTCAAATCCAACCCCACCCCGCTTCAGTACTTCCCTGAAATGCCTCTTCCCCTGGGAAACCTAACTCATCCAAGAAGGGATCTCAAGTTGCTCTAATTATTAGTATAAACTTTAAAAAATAGTGTTCGTTACTTTCTAAGGATATGTGTGGGGACAGTGAATTTGTTTTTTTGGGTAGCGCCGGTAAAGCTGCAAGCAAACTGCTGCAACTAAACGCGGGCGCACGTTGGATGGATCCCCGCCTTACCCACAGCACCCGGGGCTCTTTCCCGCGGAGACTACATTTCCCAGAGTGCCCCGCGAGCCAGGAAGGCGCGTGGAGCGGTGTCTCTAAGGGCCCGGGTTGAGGTAAGATGGCGGGCTCGCGGTGAGTCGCAGTCAAGGTAACCATTTCCCTCTCCTTCTCCCGTCTAGGAGTCCCTAAGAGCTGGGCAGGCCCAGAAAGTTTATAGGCAGCTGTCGAGGTCTCCTGCCTGTCGTTTGCGGCAAGATAAAGCCTCTGGCATTACCAGACTCGGTCCGTCCTGCAGAAGGGCCGGCGTGTGGCCGCGCGCTTGCCGTGGAGTCTGGTTCTGGTAGCCTGTTCCTCAAGCCTCAGTCCCTCCCAGGCTTTCCGCAGTCCTCTGTTGCTCCAGCGTTGAATTCCGGGCCACGGGGTTTACCCTCTGAATTCTCTCTCTGGGGTGAATAATGTGACCTCTGGGTCTCGGACAGAGGGGACCTAACGTCCTCTAAAGTGTTTTGTTTCTCATTTCGTGGTTAGAAGCTGTGGGCTTGCATTACACCCATAGTACCTATTAAGCAGCGGTAAAGTGGCAGGTAAACCGTTTGAGCTTTCGGAGCCTCGATTCTTAGTGTTTTAAATGGAGACGCCTACTTCACAGACTTGTGAGGGAGCATATAATGTATAGGAAAATGGGTCGTAAAGTGTAGGAGGCACACTGTAGGTACTCAGGGACGGCAGTGCTAATGTACCGACAGCGCAAGGAATCAGCCTGCATAGTTCAGCGACTAAGACTGATGAAATACGCTTTTATCACTGTGCGGGGGGTGGTGGGAGGGGAATAGTCATCGAGCCCAATTGAAAACAAGGGATGTATGTCATTTATTCACAACAGACCTGGAGCTTGTGGTTGTTTTCCCCCATTTTACTGTGGAAGGAACTGAGGGTTGCTTCGTTAATGACTTGCCCAAACTTTTCCAGTTTGTAAGGGATTGACTCTGAAGTTCTTGGAAGCAATTTATTTAAATTTTGTACCTTAGTTTCTTCATGAATCAAAATAAAGATGCCTCTTATGATTAGGATGAGAGTAAAATGAATGGTAGTGGAAGCACCTTGGAAAGTTAAAAAGCTTATATAAGAGGGTGAAATTTTATTTGGGACTTTGGGTGTTTATATGTGTTTTTCCAAGTCAGTATTTAATAAGCCAAGGCTAGGCCTTCTTGTTTAATATTCCATTTAATCAGAAACAGAATACTCCTTTAAGAGATGTGATAAAATCTTGTGTATGGTACCTGGGAGGTTGTACACCGACACATTTGCTTTATGAAAGGAGGAGAATGCTCTGTGTAGCATGTGTGAGTGACTGTTTCTAAGAGTAATTACACATTGGCTGAGCACTCATTGAAAGAACTACACTAGGTGTTGAGAAGTTTGCATTTAAGAGAAATAGTAATGGACATAGTTCTTGGGTTTCTGATCTTACTGTACATTTTGATGATGTTGCTCTTTATACTGTATTGCCTGGAAATGGAAAGTTGTTTAAAAGTTCTGTTAGGCAACTGTAGTTCTCGGTAGTGATCCTATTTTGTAGTGTTCAGTGTATTGTGTCACTTTAATTTATCATAGGTAACACTGATTTTTCTTTATCTCTTATACAGGGGTGAACATAGGTATACCTAGAAGCAGTTTTCTTTTTTTTTTTTTAGAAGCAGATTTTAAAAGCAGTTTCTCTTCAAATCATCTTTCATACCAACTGATAAGCATCTTGATTCACCATGGCGTTGGCAGCAGTAAAATGGGCTATATCAAGCAGAACTATCTTGAAACATTTATTTCCAATTCAAAGTAAGTGAGTTTTTTAATGTTTAAAAAGTGTTGTTTTTTTTTAAATATTTATTTATTTATTTTGGCTGTGCCAGATCTTCGTTTTGGCACGCATGTGGGATCAAGTTCCCTGATCAGGGATCGAACTCCGGCCTCCTGCATTGGGAGTGCGGAGTCTTATCCACTGGACCACCAGGGAAGTCCAATGTTTAAAAAGTTTTAAACTTTTTGAAATTTATAGTAATACATGTTCATTGAAGAACATTTAATTTAGTTATTGTGTATGCCTGCTATTGTATAGGAGTGTAACGTGGAAAGATCTCTGTATAGAAGGGGGAAAAAGTATGTCATAGAACAGTATATATACCGTATGATCTCATTGTGCATTTAAAAGATGATCGACCATATATGTGTGTGTGTATATATGTATAAATGCAGAGTAAAAGATGTGGACCAAATAAATTATCTCTGTAGACCACAAGTGGGATTTAACCAAGGGCAAGGGAGGGATTGATAAAGAGGAACTTTTTCTAGTTTGAATCACTTATATTTATATTTTCACATACTGTTTTTTTAGTAGTTCTTAAAATTAGCAAAGGGCAGATTTACAATTCCATCTTACAGGGTGATTATTGTTACTATTTTGGTGTGTTCTTTTGTGTTTTTTCTGTGTAATTTAAGAAAAAATGTAATTTATTCCTTTCTTTTCTGAAGAAACATAGTCACATATTTTCTTCAAAGCCTATTAATACATGTTTGATAGTCAAAACATTGATCTATATAAATGGTCTATTAAAATCTTATTTCCTGACCAACCTTCTTTTCACTTTACTTTTCCTCAGTCTGTGAACTGCATTTTCCCATTTGTAAAGAAGACATGGTTAGAAGGCTACAATAGGTTTGCTTATTCATGTTTATTCAGCCAACTTTTTTTTTTTTTTTTTTGCGGTACGCGGACCTCTCACTGTTGTGGCCTCTCCCGTTGCGGAGCACAGGCTCCGGACGCGCAGGCTCAGCGGCCATGGCCCACAGGCCCAGCCGCTCTGCGGCATATGGGATCTTCCCGGACTGGGCACGAACCCGTGTCCCCTGCATCAGCAGGCGGACTCTCAACCACTGCGCCACCAGGGAAGCCCCAGCCAACTTTTTTTACACATCTCTGCCTGACCTTAATTGCTTCCTTCATGTTTCGTATTGACTACCATTTGTAATTGAACATTTTTATTGAATTAAGAGGAAAAGAGTTGTTTGAAGACTAGGGTAAAAAGCTGTATAAATGAAAGTATAATTAAGTAAACAGAGGAGATTGCCAAGAGACTGTAGGTATACACCAAAATCATAGTGAAAACAAAACTGTAGTCAGCTCTTGATTACCTAGGAGCATTTTTTGTTGTTGTTGAGAATTGGGTGAGAGACCTCTGCTGCTTAGCTTCCCTTTTGCCCTGATAGGAACTCAGCCCCAAGGCTGATGGGAACTCAGACGTCATCAGTTTTTACCTAGCTCATGTCCTGAAACAGCAACTTGTCCTCCCTTAGGTTAACCTGCAAACCAGTTCATCTGCCCCTGGATAAGTTAAAATTGCCTGTGTATACTTTACCAACTAGATTGTAAATTTGTACAGTGTCTATATTGGTGTCCTCAGTGCCTCTCATACATGATAGGTGATAAATAAATGTTTGTTGAATGGATCTCAGTGAATCGCAGTTGTCAAAATATCTGATTAGTGAAGAATGAATTTGGGTTACCCCAGAAAATTATTCCATTATCACTCAGTCATCCTAGTAATTAGTGACTACCTAACTTCTTGCATCCTTAAGCCTCTTGTTCTACACAATTTCTATTATTACTATTGAAGGTAAAGTATTATTACTGTTACTATTGATATTTTATATGAAAAGGAAGGACATTAAGATTAGAGGCAAAGCAAAACTGTGATTGGAAAGTTCAATGAGCACAGATAAAAAGGCCTCCCTGTATTCCAGAAGGAACATTTAAGACCTTCCAAAATATACAGTCAATGTGGGAATTTTACAGCTGAAGGAGCATTTAAAACCTTCCAAAATATACAGTCAGTGTGGGAATTTTACAGCTTTTAAGCATATTAAGTCATTTGGTCTTTACAACTTTGAATTTTACAATAACTTACCTATCACGTGGCATTATTCTCTTTCTGAAGATGAAGGAACTTGAGTTCTCTTGCCCTCAGAAGCTCAACCAGAGTTGCATATCTGGTAAATTAGAGCTCTGATCAAAACCTATGTCTTCCCAATATATTTTCTGCTACACTGCCTTTGTTGTTGTAATTTAAAATATTCAACATTTGAAAATGAAGTGGGACTATCAGCTTTTATAGATTATGTCAAAATGCAATTAAATGTGTGTGTGTATAAATATATATATGTAAAACAAGAAAAGCTTGTGAGTTGTGGAGAGCTGACTCTCATTGAAATTCTTTTCGGCACATTGAGTTGTTATGGATTGATTAATGTTAACTTTGGCATCAGTTCTAATTATGCATTTAGAACCTCTGATATTTAACCATATCTAGAATTTTTCTCTTGATAAAATGTCAAATGCATTTTTCAAGTATTAATTATGCAGAAATTAACATTTTAGAGGCAGTTTGGCAATCTCTTCTTTATTAGTAGGAACTATAGGGGACATAGTAATGAACAAGGTGAGATTCCTGGCCTTAAGGAACTTATTTAGACTTGTAGTTGAAACAGACACCTATGGAAACAATACCTGGAATATGATGTGGTAGTATGTGATGTATGTCATGAGGGTACAAACAAATGTCTAAGTTAGTGCAGAGTACAAGTTTTGCAGTTTCCTGTTGAACTAAATACTGCTGTCTTGAGTTTTCCCTCCTGCCTAGTTAAGAATGGTAAATTCTGTCTGTCCTGCCTCTGCCACCCAACCCTGTTTCTTTCAGCAAACATGTACACCACTTAGCTGGTGTATTCAGAGAATACAAACTGCTTTTAATATTAATCCATACATAATTAAGAAGATCCCCAACAGTGTCAAACAAGAAAATAAAATATGTGTAAATGATTTTTACATTACCCTCTGATTTGTCTTAATAAATGCTCTTCTGTATGAGCACAGATAATTGAAAATTAATAAATCTTTTGAAAGATGAGGTTATATTTCTAATTCTTTGTATCTTGTTATCTTTACATCAATAGAATTTTGGGGTTGACATTTTGCTGAGTAATCTTTTATGATACTAATGAATTTTGTTAAGGTACTTTTAATGCCTTGGAGTAAGAATTTATATTTAGACCTCTAAGTATATGCAATCCTTGGGGAAAGGAGAGTTTACAAAGATGGAAAACACATCTTTCTTTAGACATCTTTGATACATATAAATAACTGATGCATTACCAAGGACACAGTGATGGTATAGCATTGTCATGTGGAGTGTTGGTTGTGGGACATGTAAAATAGACAACTCTTTCTGTGACGGGGGATGTAGGGCAGGAAGGGGGGAAAGGATTTCATGGAAGGGTAGCATTAGACCCTTGGAAGATGAGTGGTATTTGAACAAAGTGGGGATGGCATTCCACACTGAGGAGCAAGTGGCTCAGCTGAGAGAAGCTGATCCTTGGTTTTAGCCAAGATATATTCAGAATTTTTTTTTTAACCATACTGAGCTACATTTACGTTTTTTCTTTATATTTAAAAGAACATAATTTCTCTGAACATAGAGGGACCTTTCACAAACTTAAAAAAAAAGTAGTTATGGCTCTTGAATGTGCAGGTATTCTAGAAACGGAAAATATGCTTTGAAATGTTGCATTTTGATTAAGAAAAGTTGATTTTGAACAGTTTATTTTGTATTTCATTACTTAAACACTTGCCCTTTATGAACTATGCACTCCAGTCACCTAAAGTTTTTATTTTATTATATTATTTATTTATTTATTTGGCTGAGCCGCGCGGCTTGCGGGATCTTAGTTCCCCAAGCAGGGATTGAACCCAGACCCCAGCAGTGAAAGTGCTGAGTCCTAACCACCGGACCACCAGGGAATTCCCAACACCAAAGTTTTTAGAACACTCAGAAACTTTATGTTCTTTCTTTCCTCTGGTCCTGGCACTTTTTATTCCCTCTGCAAGGAACACTGTACTCATCCCCTAACAACTCCAGCTTACTCCGTCATCCTTCAGAACACCTTAAACATCGTCTCCACCGGAAGAGCATTCTTGAACCTGTACACTCCTGTTCTGTAATCTGTCCATGTGTCCCTTTCACTCCCAATGCTTACCCTTCCTAGCAGGGCTTATCTTTATATTGGAATTGTTTGTTTACTTGTCTCTCTCTCACCAGACTTGCACCCTTTTTGAGGTCAGGGACTGGATCTTAACTTGTTGAATCCCTAGCTCCATGTGTAGCCCTGTTTCATAGTGAATACAGTAGATAGTGGTTGAATGAGTAAAACTAGCTTTCTTTACATTGGTGTGAGGACATATGCTCAAATTAACTAAATCCATCTTACTGTTTGGGGTTTTTGCAGATGGAGCCTTATATTGTGTTTGTCATAAAACTACGTATTCTTCTCTTCCAGATGACTATAACTGGTATGTATTGAAATCCAATTGAAAAAAAAAGTTCGTTAGCGCTATCTGAAATGATTTAATTTTATTTCTTGTTTTGGTATTTTCTGCTTTCTTTTCTGATTATTCTTTCTTTAATTTTGTTTTTAAACATTATTTCAGTGATCTTATTTACCCAGTGTCTGGGCTTATAAATGGTTTAAATAAAAATCATTATCATTGTGTTTCAGTGAATACTTCATTTGTTGTAAGACAGACTTGCTGATAGAAATGCTGTCTTTTCTTCCTGAAACATTCTTTACCTTTTTGGAAAAGCTAAATACTTCTTATGGTTTTCTCTTAGGGTTCATATCTGTTAGCTTAAGCAGTTATTTATCTTATCTTTTGTTAACATTGAATAATCCTAAATTACAGATATTTAATTCAACCACAATTTATTTGGTACTTATTCTAGTCAGTGTGCTAAGAACTAGGACTAACATATGAATGAAATATTGTCCTTTATCTTATAGCAGCGTCTTATGTGCAGAAACTACAACATGTTTTCTTAAGTTACATTGTTTTTATTGTGAATTTTAGTAAAAATATATTTTCTTCCCTCTTGACACCAGTTTTAATTGTAAATTTAGTAAGTGTTAGGATAGTGATGAAATAAGACTAGGAAATAGGTAGCACTTTTGAACCTGAAAAGATTGCGTCTTATATGACGTGTTTTGTATTATGCCAAAGGCGCTTGGAGAAATGCTGATCTAGAAAAAGTGCTCAGCTACAATCTTTATGATTGGAAATTCAGGTGATCCTTTACCTGGAAGATTATGTATTTTGCTGATCTTCGGCTTTAATAATTTAAGTAATCTCCTTACAGCTTTTTGAAGGTAGCTTTTAGATAAGGAAAAGAAAGTCTATTAATAGTGATGAATGAACATGAAGATCTCTTCCAAAGGTTAAGAAAACAAGTAACTTTAACAAAACAAATAATTTGAAGAATAATTTAGATTAAATAGTGGGTAATGCAGTAAAGGTTTGTTGTGGTAGTTAAGCTGACATATTTTGTGGGATGGTATGAGTTGTCCCCTGTAATATGGGTACCCTGGTTTGTCAGTCCAGTGACATGATGGCATTTATTCTTCAGGGATTTGTGATTAACAGATTTTGGCTCTAATAATCATTTTGCCTTGAATACAGTATAACTCTGTTTCTAAAACATTCTTTTTTTTTTTTAGCAAAGTAGAGCTTGCTTTGACATCTGATGGCAGGACAATAGTATGCTATCACCCTTCTGTGGACATTCCGTATGAACACACAAAAGTATGTATAAGAAAGTCTCTTGTAATTTTAAATTTGTTGTTGGACCATTCAACCTTCTTTACAGTATCCAAAGAGAAGGGAATTGTTTGATTTTCTTTATTTGGTTTAGATCTTTTGGCTTTTTTATTTTACTGTTTTGATTTTTCTCTTATTTCTTTTCATCATTTTTCTCTAAAGGTTTTTTTCAGTACACAAAGTGAAACATTTAAACACAATTACAGCATAAGTTTTCTGGTCTAAAATTTGGTAGATTTCTGACTAGGGATCAAACACACCTAGTATAAATTTTAAAAACACATTGTCCCGGGCTTCCCTGGTGGCGCAGTGGTTGAGAGTCTGCCTGCCGATGCAGGGGACATGGGTTCGTGCCCCGGTCTGGGAAGATCCCACCTGCTGCGGAGCGGCTAGGCCCATGAGCCACGGCCTCTGAGCCTGCGCGTCTGGAGCCTGTGCTCCGCAACGGGAGAGACCACAACAGTGAGAGGCCCGCGTACCGCAAAAAAAAAACAAAAAACAAACAAACAAAAAACACATTGTCCCATACTACTTACTATATATTGCATTCTAATAAATTATGAAAAGTTTGTATTTTAGTGTACTGTTTCATAACTTTTATATTGTGTTGGTTTTGATAATCCTTTTAATATTTGGTGAATTTCTTCTTTTTTCGGTTAGTTTTTTCTTTTGCTTTTTTTAAAAAAATAAATTTATTTATTTATTTATTTTTGGCTGCGTTGGGTCTTCGTTGCTGTGCATGGGCTTTTCTCTAGTTGTGGTGAGTGGGGGCTACTCTTCATTGTGGTGTGCAGGCTTCTCATGGCGGTGGCTTCTCTTGTGGAGCATGGGCTCTAGGCATGTGGGCTTCAGTAGTTGTGGCTCGTGGGCTCAGTAGTTGTGGCTCACGGGCTCAGTAGTTGTGGCTCACAGGCTTAGTTGCTCTGTGGCATGTGGGATCTTCCCGGATCAGGGCTCGAACCCGCGTCTCCTGCATTGGCAGGCGGATTCTCAATCACTGCACCACCAGGGAAGCCCCTGGTTATTTTTTTCTAACGGGCCAACATGGGCATATATTTTAAGTGGCCTAGTTTAATTTTTTCCATATTTCTTCAAAAGCCAGCACTAGATAAAGGAGTTTTTGTTTTTATTTTTAATATAATTTAACTTGACCCAAGTCTTTTTATTATTTTATATATGAATAGCTTCCTCTTATTTCTTTAAGCCCTCTTCTACTATATTCCGTAATGTTTGATTTGCTTTTTGAGGAGAAAATAATTCGTCACATGATGCATCTAGTGATACCTATTTTTAAGAATCATGATTAGGGCCAGAGTACCGGTTTGACAAAACAAATTAATGTTATTTTACTAGTTTGTATTCCCTTTTTACAACCTCACCATTTTGTCTGCCTGCTTTGTATTCTAGCTAGATACCGTAGGCAATATTCCAGTATTCCTTTTTTGTTTCATTTCTTTGGACAGTGTGTAGAAAATAGGAGTAAGTCACTGACTTTTGGCCTGTAAACCTCTAGCTCATACTATATTGTGCCTTCTTACATTGTTATTTTTTGTTATATTTCTGGTTACGTGCTTTATCCTTGTTTTAGCAGTTTATACTAAGAAGCCCAGGACTGTGTGGTCATTTCTCAGTATCCAAACTCTCATCCCCATATGGCTCTTTGCATCCCTGAATCTGATGCTTTTCCTATCTTTCCCAACTCTCAAAACTTTTCCATTGTACTTTTAGAACTTACTGTCATCATTAAAATCTCTCATAACCTTAACTTCTTCCAGAATGTTGAAACCTTCTGACTCTAACAGAAACTTAGCTGTACTCTGGTGTCATTGCTTCCCTAGCACTCTTAAGTAGTTGTGCTTTTCTCTCTTAAACCCTTTTACTACTGAGCATAGAGATGGAATAGGTGTCCCTGTGGCTCTTCACTGTCATATCCAGATCATCTTTCCTCCTCCATAACAATTTCTAGCTTTGTAGTTTGTATCATTAAACCATACCATCTACTTATCTTTTTTCTTTTGCTGTTATCTGTCATCACGCATTTCACTTCTCCTCACCCTCACGTGCCCCCATCCCCCCACTCTTCTTTGAAGATTTTAGATGTACTCTCACACTCTCCAACACTGTGTCCTAATTCTTCGTTATTTCAGCGTCCATGTAGATGATCTTTCTACTACCCCAGCCTCTTAACTTTTTGATCTTTTTTCTGCATGGGAGTGGAGCCCCACTCCTGTGGTTGTACCCTAGAGATGTTTTAATCACAAATAACTCCTCCTCCTTCCTCCCAATCTAGATTTTTAAGAATTCCACTAGCTTACCACCAACTCCCCCTAGTTTCCCAGCTTCAGGAATTATTCATCCCCTCATTAAGACCTGCATCAGTTGATCGAACCACTTGTTCACAGTCCTTCATGTATCTTGTACATTCTCACTTCTTTCCTTACCCAGCATAGATTCCATGGTCATCATCATAATCACTCCCTTGCATACATACCCATCTCCCTGCCTCTTTCTTTCTTTTTTTTTTTTTTTTTTTTTTTGTGGTACGCGGGCCTCTCACTGTTGTGGCCTCTCCAGTTGTGGAGCACAGGCTCCGGATGTGCAGGCTCAGCGGCCATGGCTCACAGGCCCAGCCGCTCCGCGGCATGTGTGATCTTCCTGGACCAGGGCACGAACCCGTGTCCCCTGCATCGGCAGGCGGACTCTCAACCACTGCGCCACCAGGGAAGCCCCTCCCTGCCTCTTTTTCTGTTGAACTCCCTTTGTTGTATCAGTTGTCTCCTCTCCTATGTCCTCAGTATTCCTCTCTCTAGTCTAGGAGATCACTCCTGTCAGCTCACACTAATCACTCTACTGCTACCACACTGGCCTCCATGCTGTTCTTTAAAGTACGTACTTAGGAAGCTCCTGCCTCAGGGCCTTTATAGTTACTGCTTCCTCTGCCTGGAATGCTTTTCCCCCAGAAATCCTCATAGTTTATTCCCTTTCCTTTAGATCTTTCCATATTTGTTACCTAGAGACCCTCCTTGCCACTACATTTAAAATAGTACCCCTGCCCCTGGAATCCCTATTGTCCTTCACTTTGCTTTGCTTTTCTTAATAGCGTTTATCATTTCTGGCGCACTGGATATTTTCTTGCTTTCCTGTCTGTCTCCCTCCATTAAAATGTAAGCTCCGTGAGGACAGGGGCTTGTCTGTTTTGTTCCTTGCTGTATCCTCAGCACCTGGAATAATACCTGTACGTGTAGGTGCACAATAAATATTGTTGATTAAATAAATAAATTTGACCCTCTCTCTTGATGCTTAAGAGTTTTCTGTTTTAAGGCTAAGAGAGATTTACATGGAGAAGCATGGAAATTGTTTGTTTCTAAAGTAATAAATTATAGATTGGACTTTATTTACAATAAGAAACATTCTCGAAAACATGTTACTGTTAAAATATGTTCCTTTTGAATCAGATTTACAAATTTCATGAAGATAGTACATAACATTAAATAACTATATTTAAAGGTGACTTAAAATTTAGATTTGATTTTCTTCTTTTCTCAAGGAAGGAGCTGCAACTCTAGTGGGCCCTTTCATTCTCTAGGCCCTGGAAAGCATATTGCATACAGAGATCCTGGTCATAAGTAGAAATACCTACTGACACTGGCTTTAGGAAAGTTAAGATGATTTGTATCTTTGGTTTTCTGGTAATTTACATTTGAATCTAAAAGATGTCGATTATTTTCCATGAATCCAGGTAAAAAGATCCTTCTTTCTGTTTCGGCTAGGTATGTGTTTTATTAAAACTAAAAATACTTTTCTAGAATTTAGGATTTCTAGTTTAGGAAGATAAAGATTTTAAACCAGGGGCAAGAAATAATGATTTGGAAAAATAAAGTAAAAATGTAAGTACTCGAAATTCTTTTTAGTGGTTGATTTAGTGGAAAATTTCAAAAGTCAAATTTGAAAATTCTTAAGAAAAACAAGGGAAATTCAGGATGACAGTTCTGAATTTTTTTTTAAAGTTGACATTCAGTTTTGTTTTAGTTTTTACTTTTTACTGAAATATTCATGTACCCTTTCTTTGAAGTTTGATCAAGGAGATCAAATACAACCTAAAAATCAGTTCTGAGTCTGCAGAGGCTTTTGGTTTAGACTTCTAAGAAGCCATTAATTCCAGTGTCTTTTATCTGTGTGCCTGGAAAAGAAATACAAAGCAGAGAGAATTTGTGATATATTAGAATCGAGCCTGTTGGGAATAGGAAGAGAGACAATGAACATTTATTAACACTTGAAAATAACTGTTTGATAGTAGTTAAAACATTTGATCTTTAGCAACAAGTAGAGTAACCTAAAAGAGAGAAAACTATAGGCTCTAATCTAGCATTTGCTAGTATACCTCAGGGTCTGATAGTAACTTGCAAAGACACAAATATTAATATTTCACTCTACATGTAAGAGATGATCATATAAAATTACTTAAAATGTCTAAGGAGCACTTTTTCTTTAAATAAATTTATATCACTGTTCTCCTGTTTGAGGCCTTAAAATAAATGTTACAGCTACCTACCATTATTGAACTCAAAGAGTACGAGGGACAGCTCAGCATGTTATCATTTCACTTAATCCTCATCAAACCCTTATTAGGTAGATAATTACTCCTTAGATTTTATGAAAGGGAGATTAAGAGCTTAAATAACTATTCCAAGGTCACAGAGATAGTAGTTATTGACCAAAGCCCAGTTCTTAACCTCTTTACTATACTTTCTCCTTATTCCCTCCCACACTAAGGAAGTGATTCCTTATTTCTACTTAAATCAAATTGTTACACTTAAATCTAACTTTGAAAGCTTTTCATAATGTGATTTCTCGAGATCCATTTTTTAAGATCACCTGCTTATTGTATGTTTTTACCTACCTTGCTTTATTTATAATGTTTGTTATTCCTTCTAGAATTCATTCTGCACTCTGTGACAAGGCTCTGACTTGGCTCCTGTTCTATTTCTCACTAATATCTTTGTTAATTTGCATCTCTATAGTACTTAGTCAGTTGTGCCACCATCATGTACTTATGTATTGCCTTTTAAAGAGGTTTTATTTTTTCATGTACATAAACTAAATAAATATGAGTCTATGCTGTAACATTCAGTACAGTGGTAGAATGTAGCAGTTGTCATTAATAGTGTGTGAATGTAAAGAAGACATCTGTGTTTGAATCGTTTCCTTTTTGATGGTAAATTCAGGTTTTCATTGTGTTGTAATACATGTCTATGGTATTTGTAAAGCAAGGCAATGTTACAGTCTCGTGTTACATATGTTATCACTTAATATTTAAAATATAGGTAGCTTGACTTTCCAAGACACTGATTTTTAAGGGCTTTAGTCAGCCAGCGTTGCTGATGGGCATATGTTATATCACTCATGTGTTGGGAGGAGGTGAGATTTTTTTTAGTAATTAATGTCTTTGGGGGAAAAAACTACTCGAATTACCATAAAGCATCATTTGATGGCATTTCAGGCACCTAAAATGAAAACATTGAAAAATTTCCTGCTTCTTTTGGATATAAGAAATATCATTTTCTATTAAAGGTTTTTCATTGTATCTCACTTTAATGGTATGCAAGGTAGAGACTAAACTTTTAAGTTAAAAAATAATAATGGGCACAATTTATAGTTTTGAGAAATAGAAACTAAAGTAATAAGTACTTTATTATTGGGGGAAAATAACTTTAAATAAGAACTTTATTATTGGAAAGGGAACCCAAAACTTGATATGAGAAGAAAAATATTTCTGGGGAATTCCCTGATGATCCAGTGGTTAGGACTCTGTTCTTCCACTGCAGGGGGCATGGGTTCGATCCCTGGTCAGGGAACTAAGATCCTGCATGGTGTGACCAAAAAAAAATTCTGATTCTTGAATGAATAGTGCAGCTAAGTGAAACTGTTCTGATGACTTATTTACCCACCTTTAGGTACGATAATGAAGTACTCAGTGTGGTAATTATTTTACTGTAAACTCAATCAGATGCTGGCTAACATTCCTACATTTTGATGTTGTTCATTGCTGATTATTTTGCAGCCTATCCCTCGGCCAGATCCTGTGCAAAATTATGAAGAAACACATGATCTAGTGCTGAAAACCAGATTAGAAGAAAAACGTGAATACTTAGAGCAAGGACCCATGATAGAACAACTTAGCAAAATGTTCTTTACTACTAAGCACCGTTGGTATCCTCGTGGACAGTAAGTTCTATTTTCTTTTCTTCTTCAACTCTCACTGAACACTATAGAAATAACTTTCCTTCTATTAACAAACTTCTGAGGTTGTACTTTGTATGAAGGAATTAACACCCAGTATGATCACCTATTAAATTGTATTTTTAAGTCTACATATATAGAGTGGCTAAAATGAAATAGTACTTCTTTTCCTTTATTTTAGTGGGGGAGTTTAACCAAAGCTTTCAGGGAATTTTGCAAGAGTTCTTGAAAATTTTTCCATTCCATGATGTAGTCATTTTATGTATTGTTTTTATTCATCTTCTTGATGAATACTTGATCTTGTCCTCAGCCCTCTATCCATTTATTTAACAGATTTTGAGTTATTGCAGAAAAAATTGGGGTACAGCAAATGATTGGGCAGTATATATATTTTTCAGTTTCTTTAGGAACTACAGTTGCCCCTCTGTTTCCCAGTACTCACATTTTATTACATTGATTCTTACCTCGTATCTAATTCTGAGTTTAATTTGTTTACTTCTTTTTTTTTTTTTTTTTTTTTTTTTTTTTTTGCGGTACGCGGGCCTCTCACTGTTGTGGCCTCTCGCGTTGCGGAGCACAGGCTCCGGATGCGCAGGCTCAGCGGCCATGGCTCACGGGCCCAGCCGCTCCGCGGCATGTGGGATCCTCCCGGACTGGGGCGCGAACCCGTGTCCCCTGCATCGGCAGGCAGACCCTCAACCGCTGCACCACCAGGGAACCCCTGTTTACTTCTTTTGATTCTTATTTCTTTCATATCTATCTTATTCCCTACTAAACTAAGAAACTAAAACCAAGAAGTGGCTTTTTAAAATTGTTTGTTTGAGCAAACTTTGTTTTTATTCACTTGTTTTATTCACTTTGCTTTTATTCACCCAGTAACTAGCACTGGGCTGGCACATTTATGGCAGGACATGCTTATGGAATTAATGAATATGCAATCATCGAGCTGCTTGAAGTGATGAGTGATCAAAAACACAATCGTTGTTTGTAAGTTGTTTATAGTCAAGGAAGGAAGATAGTAGAGTAAATAAACAAATCAAGAGATTGACATTTGAAGGATGGTTAGGAGTTAGCCATGCAGAATGGGGAAAAGGCTTCACAGGCTGAGAACAGTATGTCATAGAGTAAGCTGGGGAAACTGCAAGTAGTTCAGCTTGGATGGGACCCAGAATATGAGGAGGGAATGTAAGAAGGGTCTCATGAAGGATTTTGTGTTGTGCTGAGGAGTTTAGGTTTTATTTTCATTGCCAAATTCTAAGAATCAAACTGACATCCCCAAAGTTTATGCATTAGGAAATCCTTAAGTAGGTTCTGTATTTGGGATAAGGTGATACATGGAAAGATTGGAGTCAGAGGGACTTGCTATGAAACTGTTACAATAGTCCAGGTGAAATTTGTTGAAGACCTACATGAAAGGACCAGCAACGGAACAGAAAGGGGGAAAGTTAAAGAGAGAGATAGGAGACCTCTCAAGTTTCTGACAGAGGTGTTCAGGTGGATGGTGGTGCCACTCATACAAGCGGGGAAACAGTAGAGAGTGAGGAAGATGAACCTATTGTTGGTTATGTTGAGTCTGAAGACTCTGGATCATCTGGTGGGGAGCAGTTCTGAAAGCAGGTGCATGTATGGACCTGGAGCTTGGTTTACTTTTTTAGTTTCTCTTTAGAAGGTACTTTCTCCCTTATCTGTAGTTACAGTAGAGATTCCTCAGGGCTCTGCCTTATACTCCATGTCTTGCTAAAATTTGTTCTGAGAGCTTCAGTTACATTCATTATCTAGATGACATGCAACCTGCTCCATTATACATTTTTTAATTTCCTCAGCCTTATTTCCAATGTCATGGTTCTTAGAATATTACTAACTAGATAACTGTCCAAAGTTTTAAATTCATTATAACAAAGCACAGCTCTTCTTTTCCTGTCTTAAAAAAGCCCCTCCCTTAATAATCTTTCTGTAATAAAAGTGATATTTCTGTATCAATTTCCCAAGGAAAAAAACCTGTGATTTTTTTGGACCACTGTAGTGCCTTTTTTAAAAAAATAAATTTATTTATTTTATGTATTTATTTTTGTCTGTGTTAGGTCTTCGTTGCTGCATGCGGGCTTTCTCTAGTTGCGGCAAGCGGGAGCGAGCTTCTCATTGTGGTGGTTTCTCTTGTTGTGGAGCATGGGCTCTAGGCGCACGGGCTCAGTAGTTGTGGCACATGAGCTCTAGAGCACAGGCTCAGTAGTTGTGGCGCATAGGCTTAGTTGCTCCGTGGCATGTGGGATCTTCCCGGACCAGGGCTCGAACCCGTGTCCCCTGCATTGGCAGGCAGATTCTCAACCACTGTACCACCAGGGAAGTCCCCTGTAGTGCCTTTTTTTTTTTTAAGGTAAAACAGTATTTGTTTTTATTTATTTGTTGAAGTACAGTCAACCTACAATGTTACATTACTAGTGTACAACATAGTGATTGAATATTTTTATAGATTATACTCCATTTAAAGTTAATAGAAAATAATGGCTATATTTTGCTGTGTTGTGCAATATATCCTTTTTGTTTATTTATTTTATACATAGCAATTTGTGTTTCTTAATCCCATACCTGTATCTTGACCTGTCCCCTTTTCTCTCCCCACTGGAAACCACTAGTTTGTTTGCTATATATGTGAGTCTTCTGTTTCTGTTTTGTTATATACATTTGTTTGTTTTACTTTTTAGATTTCACATGTAAGTGATAACATAGAGTATTTGTCTTTCTCTGTCTGACTTGTTTCACTAAACTTAATACTGGGAATCCCCTGGTGGTCCAGTGGTTAGGACTTCACGCTTTCACTGCTGAGGGCATAAGTTCAGTCCCTGGTCAGGAACTAAGATCCTGCAAGCCACACTGCGTGGCCAAAAATAAATAGATAAATAAAACTAAAGTTTTAAAAAAATGTATAATACTATCTAGGTCCATCTACGTCACTGCAAATGGCAGAATTTTGTTCTTTTTTATGGCTGAGTAATATTCCATTGTGTGTATTTATCACATCTTCTTTATCCATTCACCTCTTGACCACCAAGTGTCTTTCAATTTCTGCATCTGTTTTATGTCCCCTTCCTTGATTTTTCTTTCTTATTTAGTATCCAATTTGTTTATGCATGCAGTCTGGGTTTTTCCCTCTTTGTAATTGTAAGTTAGGTTATGGGAAAACAAATTAGCAAGCCATTATATAGCCCCGTATCTAAATCACTGCTGTATTCTAAGATTTCTTTCCATGATTCATAACATTGTTCATGTTTATCTTTTATTTCTGTTCCATTAGGTAGATACTTTAGTTCAAGCCCCACCTTGAAATTTTTCTATAATGGCTTTCAGTACCTGTTTCTTTCCTGCATGTTTCATGTTGCTGCAGTTTTTTTGCCATCTTTTGTTCATAACCAAATCGCTGAAGTTATGAAAATCCTCTGTGGATGTGTAACATGAAGGGGGCAAGACTGAAGGCAAGAAGCCCATTGGGGAGTCTTAAAACCAAACATGTTATCTCCAGACATTTTTGCCTAGTACCCCACCTATGTTTAATCTTATTACTTACTTAATCTTTAATTACTGCTAATTAGATTTGACTGCTAATTAATTTAAACTCTATGGTATGTCTTGTCCCATCAGGATTTCTAGGCACTTTCAGTTATAAGCAGACTTTAATTAGACACAATTGATTATCCCAATGTCTCTCCTAATAAAGAGTTCAACAGGAAAACTCCAGATGCTAGCTTATGTATATAAAGAAAATTTTAACCTGTAGGCATTATCCTTGTGATGCATCATCTTTCAAAATTTTAAATAAGCTAATGTGTGATTACTGATACTCAACAAGTATTTATTTGGTATCTACATATATATTTTGGATTAATGTAAGCCATTTTCAAATGTTGGTTTCTAGATGTTAGCACCTCTTAAACATCAGGCAGTATATAGAAGGATGTTTTACTAAATATTTAACAATTTTAGATTTATAACAGAAGAATGGGACCCATTGTGAATTTAATAATTAGAGATATATAACATCTTTCTAAACATTTTTTAAAATTTATTTTTATTTATTTTTGGTTGCATTGGTCTTTGTTGCTGTATGCGGGCCTTCTCTAGTTGCGGCGAGCGGGGGCTACTCTTTGTTCTGGTGCACGGTCCTCTTATTGCGATGGCTTCTCTTGTTGTGGAGCATGGGCTCTAGGTGCATGGACTTCAGTAGTTGTGGCACACGGGCTCAGTAGTTGTGGCTTGCGGGCTCCAGAGCGCAGGCTCAGTAGTTGTGGCTTACGGGCTTAGTTGCTCCACAGCATGTGGAATCTTCCCAGACCAGGGCTCGAACCCACGTCCCCTGCATTGGCAGGCGGGTTCTTAACACTGCGCCACCAGGGAAGCCCCCATAACATCTTTTTAAATATGTTACTGAAAGGTATAAAATGCTTGTTTAAGAAATATTTTTAAACAATTCAGAAGTATTTAAAGTATAAAATAAAAATCTTTTTTTATACCTACTAATGCCCTATTCCCCGTAGATGAACACTGTTAAACTCTACCTATGTGAACAGCCCAACCTCATATTATACTCAATTTTGTGCTTTTTTTTTTTTTTTTTTTTTGCGGTACGCGGGCTTCTCACTGCTGTGGCCTCTCCCATTGCGGAGCACAGGCTCCGGACGCGCAGGCTCCGGACGCGCAGGCTCAGCGACCATGGCGCACGGACCCAGCCGCTCCGTGGCATGTGGGATCCTCCCAGACCGGGGCACGAACCCGTGTCCCCTGCATCGGCAGGCGGACTCTCAACCACTGCGCCACCAGGGAAGCCCCAATTTTGTGCTTTTTAAACTCCAATAAAGTAGAACACTTTGCTGAGAGTACAAGTTTTTGTTAAAGAGGCCAGACTGACTCAAATCATCTTGTCTCTGCTACTTACTAGCTAGTTATTCAATCTTATTATCTATTAAAGAAAGTAGAATTAATAATGCCTAATTCACTTGGTGTTTTTGAGATAAAATATAATCATTTAAGTTAAGCACCTGGCATACAGTATATGTACAGTAATAATGTGGTAATGATAATTATTAACATTGTCTCCTACTCATAGTTTTTCTCCTATTCTTTTAGAAGCATCTTTTTTTTTTTTTTTTTGACTGTGCCACTTGGCTTGTGGCATCTCAGTTCCCCGACCAGGGACTGAACCTGGGCCATGACAGTGAAAGTGCCAAATCCTAACCACTAGACCACCAGGGAACTCCCTGAAGCATCTTTTCTTAAATAGGCTCTTTTGAGGTATAATTTACATACTTCAAATTTACCAGTTTTAAGTATACAACTTCATGAGTTTTGACAAAATGTTTTAAGTAAAGCATTCACCAGTTTAAGTACACAGTTCGATGCATTTTAACAAATGTATACAGTTGTATAATTGTTACCGAAAATGGGGGTCCAGCTACTTGCCACTCAAAAGCCAATAAAGAGGCAAGGTTGGTGGAAAGGAAAGTTTGCTTTATTTTGGAGGCTGGCACCCAGGGTGGGGGTGGTTTACTGCTGCCTGTCCAAAGGCTGAGCCCCCCACTGACTATCAGTGGGCAAAAGCTTTTATAGACAGAGGGAGGGAGCTACATGCAAAAACATCACAGTCAGCTCTGACAGTCATCTTGAAATTGGTTATCAGTGGTCTGGCCAGCATCATCTTGATTGTTTTAAGTACAGTTAATCTTCAGTTCCAGGGTCGGTTTGTTCCCATTTCTTTGAGGCCAGCTCTCGGAATTGTGGCAGCTTATGTCATGGCTACAGTCTGCTCATCATGTAATTAACTTCTTCCTCCTGGTGGGGGTTTCAGTATCTATAAGACAGCTCACAGGACACGGCTCAGAATATTATCTACAGCCCTTGAAGAGGAACTGAAGGTCCTTGACTACGCTTAATGACTAAACTTGTCTTGTTGGGCTGTTAGTCTTGTTGGGCTGTTTTCCTTTGTTTCTGCATTTTCTCACTTCTCTGATTAAACCTATTCTTTGGCTAAAGTTTTTCCACAGACATAAGGCAGGCTGAGGACATGGGGGGCAAGGACCATAGCATCCTGCTACGTTTCATAATCACTACTACAATCATAATATAGACTATTCTCATAGCTCCAGAAAGTTCTTCCATGCCCTATTGCAGTCAGTTCCCTTCCTATAACCCTCACCCTGGGCAATTACTTCTCTGCTTTCTTTCACTTTCCAGAATTTCATGGATTTCTGGAATTTCATGTTTTACCCTTTCTAGAATTTCATGTAAATGGAATTATACAGTACGTAACTTTTTGTGTCTGACTTATTTCACTATGTACAATGCTTTCAAGATTCATCCATGTTGTTGTGTATACCAGTAGTTTGTCCCTTTTTACTTCTGAGTAGTATTCCCTTGTATGGATAGACCACAGTTTGTTTATCTATTAACCAGTTGGACATTTTGGGTTCTTTCCAGTTTTTTGGCTGTAAATAAAGCTGCATAAACATTCAAGTACAAGTCATTGTATGGACATGTTTTTATTTCTCTTAAGTAAATATCTAGGGGTAGGATCACTTGGTCATGTGATAAGGACATGTTTAAATTCATGAGCCACAGTTAAAGTGGCTGAACCATTTTACATTCCCACTTAGCAGTGCGAGAGTTCTAGTTGCTCTACATCCTTCTCAACACTTGGTATCATCAGTTTTTAAAATTTCAATCATTCTGTTGGGTGAGTAGTAGTATTTAATTGCGGTTTTAATTTATGTTGCCCTAATGAATTACTAATCATTTTGAGCATCTTTTCATGTGCTTATTGGCAATGCATACATCTGTTTTTTTTGTTTTTTTTGTTTGTTTGTTTCTTGGTTAAGTATCTGTACAAATCTTTTGCCTATTTTTTATTTTATTTTTATTTATTTATTTATTTTTTTGCGGTACGCGGGCCTCTCACTGTTGTGGCCTCTCCCGTTGCGGAGCACAGGCTCCGGATGCGCAGGCTCAGCGGCCATGGCTCACGGGCCTAGCCG
This sequence comes from Hyperoodon ampullatus, assembly GCF_949752795.1. Taxonomy (NCBI): domain Eukaryota; kingdom Metazoa; phylum Chordata; class Mammalia; order Artiodactyla; family Ziphiidae; genus Hyperoodon; species Hyperoodon ampullatus. Next base: position 18,284,380 of record NC_136924.1, read on the forward strand.
CTCCGCGGTATGTGGGATCTTCCCGGACTGGGGCACGAACCCGTGTCCCCTGCATCGGCAGGCGGACTGTCAACCACTGTGCCACCAGGGAAGCCCTTGCCTATTTTTTAAAAAGCAGATTGGTTTTCTTATTAAGGTGTAAAACTTGTGGATCAAAGTCCTTTATGAGACAAATGTTTTGCAAGTATTTTCTCCCTGTCTGTGGCTTGGTTTTTCATGTCCTTAATAGTGTATTTTGAAGATCAGAAGTTTTTTAATTTTGGTGAAGTTCAGTTTACAAATTTTTCAGGCTTTTTGCATCCTACTCAAAAAATCTTTGCCTAACCTAAGGTCACTAAGACTTTCTCCTATGTTTTCTTCCCAAAGTTTTAATTTTTATGTATGGTGTGAGGCATAGGTTGGGGATCTTTTTTTTTTGCATATGTATATCCAGTTGTCCCAACACCACTAGTTGAAAATATTATCTTTCCCCATTAAATTGCCCTAACACCTTTATTGAAACCATATATGTGGGTCCTGGACTCTATTTTGTTCCATTAATATATGTTCGTCTTTGGAATACCACACAGTTTTGGCTATTATAACTAAAGTCTTGAAACCAGGTAGAGTAAGTCTTCTAATTTTGTTCTTTTTTAAAAAGTTGTCTCAGCAGTCATAGGTCTTTTGCATTTTCTTACAACTTTTAGAATCAGCTTATCCGTTTCTACAAAAAGCCTGCTGGGATTTTGAAGGAGATTGCATTCAGTCTCTAGATCAATTTCAGGAAAATTGATGTCTTAACAGTACTGAATTGTCCCATTGATTAAAATAGTATATTTCTCCATTATTTAGGTCTTTTAAAAAATATCACTTAACAGTGTTTTGTAGTTTGCAGTGTATGAATATTGTACATTTTTTGTTAAATTTATCTCAAACATTTTGTATTCTTTATGCTATTGTAAATAGTATTTTTAATTTAAATTTTCAGTGGATTATTATTCATATGTAGAAATACAGTGGATTCTTGTATATTGACATTGTATCCTGTGATCTTGAGATAATTCTAGTAGCTTTTTATTTTTTTTCAATTTTATTTTATTTTTTTTATACAGCAGGTTCTTATTAGTTACCTATTTTATACATGTTAATGTATATATGTCAATCCCAATCTCACAATTCATCCCACCCCCCAACCCGCCCCAGCTTTCCCCCGCTTGGTGTCCGTACGTTTGTTCTCCACATCTGTGTCTCTATTTCTGCCTTGCAGACTGGCTCATCTGAACCATTTTTCTAGATTCCACATATATGCGTTAATATACGATATTTGTTTTTCTCTTTCTGACTCAGTTCACTCTGTATGCCAGTCTCTAGATCCATCCACGTCTCTACAAATGACCCAACTTCGTTCCTTTTTATGGCTGAGTCATATTCCATTGTATATATGTACCACATCTTCTTTATCCATTCATCTGTCGATGGGCATTTACGTTGCTTCCATGACCTGGCTGTTGCAAATAGTGCTGCAGTGAACACTGGGGTGCATGTGTCTTTGGGGTGCATGTGTCTTTTTGAATTATGGTTTTCTCTGGGTATATGCCCAGTAGTGGGATTGCTGGGTCATATGATAATTCTGTTTTTAGTTTTTTAAGGAACCTCCATACTATTCTCCATAGTGGCTGTATCAATTTACATTCCCACCAACAGTGCAAGAGGGTTCCCTTTTCTCCACACCCTCTCCAGCATTTGTTGTTTGTAGATTTTCTGATGATGCCCATTGTAACTGGTGTGAGGTGATACCTCATTGTAGTTTTGATTTGCATTTCTCTAGTAATTAGTGATGTTGAGTAACTTTTCATGTGCCTCTTGGCCATCTGTATGTCTTCCTTGGAGAAATGTCTATTTAGGTCTTTTGCCCATTTTTTTTTTTAAATTTATTTAGTTTGGCTGTGTTGGGTCTTTGTTGCTGCACGCAGGCTTTCTTTAGTTGCGGCGAGCAGGGACTACTCTACGTTGCAGTGGGCAGGCTTCTCACTGTAGTGGCTTCTCTTGTTGCAGAGCATGGGCTCTAGGCGTGAGGGCTGCAGTAGTTTTGGCACTTGGGCTCAGTAGTTGTGGCTTGTGGACTTCAGAGCGCAGGCTCAGTAGTTGTAGCACACAGGCTTAGTTGCTCTGCGGCATGTGGGATCTTCCTGGACCAGGGCTCAAACCTGTGTCCCCTGCATTGGCAGGCAGATTCTTAACCACTGCGCCACCAGAGAAGCCCCTTCTGCCCATTTTTTGATTGGGTTTTTTGGTTTTTTAATATTGGAGCTGCATGAGCTGTTTATATATTGGAGATTAATCCTTTGTCCATTGATTTGTTTGCAAATATTTTCTCCCATTCTCAGTGTTGTCTTTTCATCTTGTTTATAGTTTCCTTTGCTGTGCAAAAGCTTTTAAGTCTCATCAGGTCCCATTTGTTTATTTTTCTTTTTATTTCCATTACTCTAGGAGGTGGGTCAGAAAAGATCTTGCTGTGATTTATGTCATAGAGTGTTCTTCCTGTGTTTTCCTCTAAGAGTTTTATAGTGTCTGGCCTTACGTTTAGGTCTTTAATCCATTTTGAGTTTATTTTTGTGTATGGTGTTAGGGAGTGTTCTAATTTCATTCTTTTACATGTAGCTGTCCTGTTTTCCCAGCACCACTTATTGAAGAGACTGTCTTTTCTCCATTGTATATCCTTGCCTCCTTTGTCATAGATTAGTTGACCATAGGTGTGTGGGTTTATCTCTGGGCTTTCTATCCTGTTCCATTGATCTACATTTCTGTTTTTGTGCCAGTACCATATTGTCTTTATTACTGTAGCTTTGTAGTATAAAGTCCGGGAGCCTGATTCCTCCAGCTCCGTTTTTTTCCCTCAAGATTGCTTTGACTTCTTGGACTAGGCCTCAAACCCATGTCCCCTGCATTGGCAGGTGGATTCTTAGCCACTGTGCCAGCAGGGAAGCTCATACTTAATGTTTAAATACCCACTAAAACTGGGAAAAGGGCAATGATGTCCACACTCAACACTTATACTCAGCAGTGTACTAAAGGTCCTAAGCAGTGCAATAGGACAAGAGAAAGAAATAAAAAGCATACAGATTGTAAAAGGAGAAGTAAAATTGTCTTTATTCAATGATGGCATGATCATCTATGCAGAAAACTCCTAGGAACATATTAAAAAGCAGCCAAAAATAAATAAATTAATTTAAAAAATCATCTAAACATTAAGTATGATGTTCAGTATGGGTCTTTTTTTTTTTTTAATAAATTTTATTTACTTATTTATTTTTGTCTGAGTTGGGTCTTCATTGCTGCGCGCGGGCTTTCTCTAGTTGTGGTGAGCCAGGGCTAGCTACTCTTTGTTGTGGCATGCGGGCTTCTCATTGCGGTAGCTTCTCTTGTTGCAGGGCACAGGCTCTAGGCGCACGGGCTTCAATAGTTGCGGCATGCAAGCTCAGTAGTTGTGGCGCATGGGCTTAGTTGCTCTGCGGCATGTGGGATCTTCCTGGACCAGGGATCAACCCCATGTCCCAGGCATTGGTAGGCGGATTCTCAACCACTGTGCCACCAGGGAAGCCAGTATGGGTCTTTTTGTAGATGCCCTTTATCAGGTTGAGAAGGTCCCTCCTATTCCTAGTATGGAGAGTTTTTATCATGAATGGGTGTTGAATTTTGTTTGACGCTTTTCCTGTATTTTTTAAGATGATCATATACTTTTTCTTGTTTAGTCTTTAATATGATGGAGTAAATTGAATGATTTTAAATGTGAACCAACCTTTCATTCCTTGGCTAAACCCCAGTTGATCATGATATATTATTTTTTTAATGTATTGTTAGTTGTGATTTGTTAAAATTTTGGGTAGAATTTTTACATCTTTGTTTTTAGGGATATTGGTCCATATTTTATAATATTTTCCCCTGGTTTTGGTATCAAGTAATGCTTGTATGTTAGAATGAGTTTAGAAGTATTCCCTCCCCTTCAGTTTTTTTGCAAGAGTATTTGTAGGATGGTTATTATTTCTTTCTCAATGTTAGAATTCACCAGTGAAGCTGTATGGGTCTGGAGTTTTCTTTGTGGGAGGATTTTTAACTACAAATCCAATTACTGTAGTCAATAGCTAGGGCTATTCAGTTTATTTGTTTCGTCTTGAGGGAACTTTGGTAGTTTATATCAAGGTATTTGCCCATTTCATCTAAATTGTATATTTGTTCATATTTTCTCATTCTTTTAATATTTTTATAATCTGTAGTGAACTCACATTCCTTATTCCTGGCATTGTTGTTTTGATCTTTTTGAGAACCAGCTGTTGGTTTAATTGATTCTATTGTTTTTCTGTTTTTTATTTCATAAATTGTTTGCTCTCTGTTATTTTATTCCTTCTGCTTATTCTGGGTTTAATTTGTTCTTTTTCCTCTTTCTTAAGGCTTATTGTTTGGAAGTCTCTTCTTTAAGCATTTAATGCTATAAATTTCCCTTTCAGCCCTCTTTTAGCTACATCCCAGCAATTTTGATACGTTTTGTTTTTCATTCAGTTCAAACTACTTTCTAATTTCCCTGTGATTTCTTCTTTGACCCAAGAGTTATTTAGCAGTGTGTTAATTTCCAGGTGTTTTGAATTTTTCCTATATCTTTTTAAAAATTTGCTTATTTCTTTTGGCTGCACTGGGTCTTAGTTGCGGCATGCAGGATCTTTAGCTGCGGGATCATGGTGTGTGGACTCTTAGTTGTGACATGCGGGCTACTTAGTCGTGACACGTGTGTGGGATCTAGTTCCCCGAGTAGGAATCGTACCTGGGTCCCCTGCATTGGGAGTGCAGAGTCTTACCCACTGGACCACCAGGGAAGTCCCTTCAATATCTTTCTGTTCCTGGTTTCTACTTTAATTCTGTTGTGATCACGAAACATACTTTGTATGGTTTCAGTCTTTAAATTAATTGAGATTTGTTTAATGTCGCAGATTATTGTCTGCCTTAGTGAATGTGTATTTGAAAAGAAAGTATATATTGTGCCATGGTTGGGGGTAGTTTTCTAAAAATATTAATTAGGGCTACTTGGCTGGTAGTAGTGTTCAAGTTTTCTACAGCCTTACTAATTTTCTGTTTGTTTAATCAGTTATTATGAGAGGAATGTTGAAATCTGCAACTGTAATCACAGATTTTTCCGTTTCTCCTCCCAGTTCTGTTTTGTCTTCAGATATTTTGAAGCTCTGTTATTAAGTGTATATTCATTTATTATTGTTATATTCTCTTGATAAATCGACACCTTATCTTTATGAAGTGTTCTTTTTTATTTCCACTGATATTTCTTATTATGAAATCTAATTTGTCTAGTATTAATATAGCCTGTTCAGCCTTCTTTTGATTAGGGTTCGCATGATATATCTGTTTCTATTCTTTTACTTTTAACCTACATGTGTCTTTATATTTAGAGTGTTGTGTTTTTTTAACATGGTATAATATTTATTTATTTATTTTTGAAGTTTTTAAGTTTTTATTGGAATATAGTTGACTTACAATATTGTGTTTGTTTCAGGTGTACAGCAGAGTGAATCAGTTATGTGTGTGTGTGTGTGTGTGTGTGTGCGCGCAGATTTTTCGGATTCTTTTCCCATATAGGTTATTACAGAATATTGAGTAGAGTTCCCTGTGCTATACAGTAGGTCCTTGTCAATCTATTTTATATGTAGTAGTGTGTATATGTTAATTGCAATCTCCTGATTTATCACTCTCCCACTTGTTTCCCCTTTGATAACCATAAGTTTGATTTCAAGATCTGTGAGTCTGTTTCTGTTTTGTAAATAAGTTCATTTGTATCATTTTTAAAATTAGATTCTACATATAGATATGCTATTATATGATATTCTTTCTGTGTCTGACTTACTTCACTTAGCATGGTAATCTCTAGGTCCATCCGTGTTGCTGCAAATGGCATTATTTCATTCTTTTTTATGGCTGAGTAAAATTCCATTGTATATATGTACCACATCTTCTTTATCCATTCCTCTTGTTGATGGACATTTAGGTGGCTCCCATGTCTTGGCTGTTGTAAATAGTGCTGCAGTGAACATTGGGGTGCATGTATCTTTTTGAATTACGTTTTTCCCCAGATATTTGCCCAGGAGTGAGATTGCTAGATGATATGGTAGTTCTATTTTTAGTTTTTTAAGGAACCTCTGTCTGTTCTCCATAATGGTTGTGCCAGTTTACATTCCAAGAACAGTGGGGGAGGGTTCCCTTTTCTCCACACCCTCTCCAGCATTTATTGTTTGTAGATTTTTTGATGATGGCCATTCTGACCAGTGTGAGGTGATACCTTAGTGAAATTTTGATTTACATTTCTCTAATAATTAGTGATGTTGAGCATCTTTTCATGTGCTTTTTGGCCATCTGTTTGTCTGTCTTTGGAGAAATGTCTATTTAGATCTTCTGTCCAATTTTTGATTGGGTTTTTTGCTTTTTGATATTGAGCAGCATGAGCTGTTTGTATATTTTGGAGATTAGTCCCTTGTTGGTTGCATTGTTTGCAAATATTTTCTCCCATTCTGTGGGTTGTCTTTTCATTTTGTTCATGGTTTCCTTCGTTGTGTAAAATTTTTTTAAGTTTAAAGTGGGTCTTTTTTAATGAATAGAATATAGTTGGATTTTGCTTTTTTATCCAATGTGACTTCTCATTTCAGTGTCAAGTCATCTTAAGTGCTTTCTGTTTTGATTTTCAGGACTTTCACTCTTCCTCTGCCATTTGCTCTTAGCTCACTTTTTTCATGAAACTTAATTTGATTATAGTCACTTTGAATAGCTACTATACCCCTGTTAGCATAACTATATGCAACATATTAGATATTAGATATCTGTTATTAGAGATCTGTTAATGTTATATTTGTGGGTAATTTTTTGTTTTCATCGTTTGCTCTCGATTATTCTGTCTTTATCAGGAATGCAACTTCTGTTTTGTAGTTTTCCAGAAGACCTCTAATACAATATCTTTAATACAGTGTATGTGTGTTAAGTTACTGTCTGATGGAATATTATCTTACCTAATTATCTTCACAGCTTCTTGAAGGTGTTCAGTTTTCCTTTGAGACCACACTTTATGCTAGTCTTTTTTTTTTTTTTTTTTTTTTTTGCGGTACATGGGCCTCTCAGTGCTGTGGCCTCTCCCATTGCAGAGCACAGGCTCCGGACGTGCAGGCTCAGTGGCCATGGCTCACGGGCCCAGCTGCTCTGTGGCATGTGGGATCCTCCCGGACCAGGGCACGAACCCGTGTCCCCTGCATCGGCAGGCGGACTCTCAACCACTGCGCCAGCAGGGAAGCCCTATGCTAGTCTTTGGGTTGGTCCGCTGGTAAATTTCCCAGTGATTCTTGGAATTTTTATTCCCAGAGTTCAGCTATCAAGTCATGTGGATTTATCTAATTTCCATTTTATCTAGGTAGGTCACCTGTGGATTAAGATGTTCTTCATTATCAAATTCTGAATCAAGGTCAGCAGAGGCTTTATGATCCCAGGCTGTTGCCCACCTCATCCAATCCCGAACCTACCTGCATTGAATTACTGGCCTCACCCAAGGTGGGGTGGACTGAGAGTATAGGTAGTATGACTATACAGAATTGATGCTGAAATAGTCTAGTAGGCAATAAACACTGGAGATTAGATTATCTCAAGTCTGGAGATCAAAGGTTAAAATTGTTACCACTGAATTTATGATTTGGATATTACTGTTTCCTAATCCTGGTGATCCTGTTTGCTTTAGGATGGCAGTTCAAAGAGTCTTAGATTTAGGCTTTATACTGAAACTGGATACTAGAACTGTTTGAATTTTTAGTGTGAGAGATTAGTGGTGAGGAAATCCAGGACATTGGGTTTGAGGTTAAATTGAACTTTTAGTTCCCTGCTCTCTGCCTTTGCCTGAATGACTATTTTTATATTCAGTTGTGCAAAGGTTGATTTAAAAAAATAGCATATGTAACCATGAGGCTCCTGCTACTTCCTGTTTGATGATATTACAGGTGATGAAAGCAAATTAGACTAGCTTAGCCACTGCATTATAATTTACCTGAACTAATGGGGCTTCGAACATATTCTTTGAAAGGTGCTCCTTATGCAAATCAATTTTTTTGTACTCCTGTAGCAATTTGCATTAGATAGCTCCTCTGTAAATAGTTGCTGGGGACATGATTCTGAGTTGTTTTGCCCTTCTCTGCAACCCCTGAGGTATCTCCTGTCGGCCTCTCGTGTTGCCCAGTACTCAGGAAGCAGGACATATCAGTGCCCTCACTTGCCAGCACCTGTGTACAAGCTCTTTTTCCTTTTTTCAGTCTTCCTCAATTGGCATGAAAAAAATAAAGTCAGTGGAGCATTCCTTCCATTATAATTCTTTGCAAAATACATCATTTTAGCAATATGGCAGAGTTCCTAATGGTTTTCTTTGAATTTTCCATTATTTTTCTCATTAATTCAATCTTAATAAGTTTGTTGAAACTCTTTTTATGTACTCAAAGTTCATATACTGTCTTGGTTTCTCTTGCTGATTCCATTTCATTTCCCTTATCTCTGCTCTAAATTTTGGAGTTTCCCAAGGATCAGTCCTTGGTTCTCTCCTCTTTTCTGTCCCATTCCCTAAGACAGTGATCTCATCCAGTCTCATGGCTTTAAATACCATCTGCATTGGCTCCCGAATGTATCTCTTCCTGTCCCTTCACCTCCAGACCTGTATATCCACGGGCCTACTTGTCTAATGGACACCCCTAACTTAACGTGTCTCTAACTGAGCTTTTCGTGGTCCCTCACAAACCAGCTTCTTTTGCAGCCTTCCCTGTCTCAGTTAATGCCAGTTCCATTGTTCTAGCTGCTTGGGCCAGAAATCTTGGTGCCATTTTTGACTTTTCTTTGTGTCTCACACCCAACATCTTGTCTATCAGCAAATCCTGTTGGCTCTATCTCCAAAATGTATCCAGATTTGACCATTTATCGCCATTCCGTCTGCCATCATCCTGGTACACGCCACCATCTTTTGCCTGGTTCATAGAAGTGGCTTTCTAACTGGTCTCCCTACTTCTGCCTTTGCTTCCCTGCGGTCTGTTCTTAGCACACAGCCAGAGTAATCCTGTTAAAAGTTCCATTAGGTCTTATAATTTTTCTGTTGAAAACCCTCCAACAGCTTTGCATCTCACTTAGAGAAAAGCTATAGGCCTTAACTATTATCTACTAGAACCTATGTGATCTGACCCTCTTTCACCTTTCCATTCTCATTTCCTACTATTCTCTTCCTTCTTCACTCTGTTCCAGCCACATGACCTCTTTTCTGTTCCTTGAACATGCCCTTCCTTCTACCTCAGAGCCCTTATACCTGCTATTTACTCTACATAGAATACTTTTTCCTACTGATATCAGCAAAGAGAGCTGTCTTACTTATTTTGCGTTTTTACTCACTGAAGCCTTCCCTGGTCAACTTGTTTCTCTTGTTTTTCTATCTAATACACTGGAATGTAATCTCCATGAGGGTGGGGATTTTGTCATGTTTTGTGTACCACAGAAACCTTAGCACCTAAAAATGGTGCCTGGCATGTGGTAGATGCTCCACACATTTAAAAATGAATGAATAAATGAATGAGCAAATGATTCTGATTTTCATAATATCTCTTAAAAAAGAAAATAGCTAACCTAACTCCACTAAATGTAAAGTTATGTTGAAAGAAAGAAGGATGGAAGGATTGAAAGAAGTCTGGATAGAAAGTAAGAAGGATCTGGAAAGTAATTCTAAATTTCTGAAATATAAAGCAATTCTATAAATGTATGAATAGCTGCACAACTTTATTTAAAGGACTACTTTAATATTTTTCCATGGAGGCAACAAAAATTAGCTACCACCATGAGTAGGAGACATTTGAACATCTAGCTGCATTGTGAACCAGGAGGTGAAGTTCTGTCTTGGACTAAGAACTGTAGACAAATCTTTTAGATATCACTGAGTCATTGTGTAATTTAAGAAGGGTAACAATATGTTTTGGTTTGCCAGGGACAGTCTCAGTTTAACTATTTTGTTAATTATTAATAGAGTGGGTTTTTATTCTTTAAAGGATCCCAGTTTGGATGATAAGTTATAAGGGCACCCTAAAATTCAGGTGCTTGCTTCTGAGTGATTATAGCATATATTGACATTCATGCATGATAAGAAATCTGTAAATGCTATTTAACATTTATTGAGCATATTTCAGAGTTTGACTTTGTTAGATTTAGGGCTATCAGGGTCTCAAGCATTTTCAGTCAGTCTTGAGTAGTGAAAATGGTTGAGCATTGTAAGCTGAATCACATTTTTATAGGATAATGCTTAGATTTTTAGGGCCACAGACTTCATTGAGAATCTGATGAAACCTATGAATCCACTGCCCAGAAAAACACATATAGAAAATTTTTATAAATAATTTCAGGAAGTTTGTGACTTCCCAAACCCCCCTATTCTGGTACCTAACTGCTTTGAGAGAACACCTTTCAGGGATACTGTTGGACTAGTAAAACCTTGATTATCTGACACATAACTGGAACCCTTAAGAAAACCATAATTTTCTCAATGCCAATATAAGCACATGTAGAAATGTTTATTTAGATAAGTGATATTATGCTATATGTATTATTCTACAACTTAGGGTTCCATGTTAGTATATACAGATATGCTTCATTTTTTTAAGTTAATTTCTGTATTTTGCAATTTGTCAAAAAATCAATATCAAAAAACAGTGTATAGGAAAGTTGCCTTATGAAACCTTAAAATAAGCAAAAAATACTGAAGATCATCTTTTTTTTTTTTTTAGTTCATTTATTTATTTAATTGGTTGTGCCAGGTCTTAGTTGCTGCAGGTGGGCTCCTTAGTTGTGGCTTGCTGGCTCCTTAGTTGCAGCACGTTGGCTCCTTAGTTGTGGCATGTGGGCTCCTTAGTTGTGTCATGCAAACTCTTAGTTGCAGCATGCATGTGGGATCTAGTTCCCTGACCAGGGATCGAACCCAGGCCCCCTGCATTGGGGGCACAGAGTCTTATCCACTGAGGCACCAGGGAAGTCCCCCCAGATCATCTTAATCACAACTAAAGAGCATAAGAACATGTCTTATCATTTATGGTGTAGAAATCTTTACATTGAATGTCCACACTAGCAAAAAAAAATTAAAAATTAGCTCAGACCAACTTGCAAGATTCTGGCCTTAAGGGAATTTTTGAAGAGAATTCATCACCGAAAGCAAATGTACTCTATGCAGACATTTTCTTAACTCAATAAAGAAAATAAGGAAATGTTGAGAAGAAGAAAGAATTCTCCATGGCGAAATCACTTAGTCACTGCTAACAATGCATTTTATTTCTCTTTTTCTTTCTATACATAAATTTTATTAGTTTGCATAAATTTTTACATGGTTTTAATCATACTGTATATATAAATTTGCATCCTGTATCATCCCTTTCCTCATTAATATTTTAATATTAAAATAGTTAATATTTTAACTGCTTACTTATTGCTTTAGGATAGATTTCCAGAAGAGGAATTACTAGGTCAAAAATTACAATTATTAAAAAAAATTTTTTTAAATATTGCCATACTGGTTTTCAAAAGTGTTATACTGATTAATACTTTAAGCAGTTGGGTCTGATATTACTTGCTTCACCATACTCATACTTGGATTGTGCATTATAATTTTTAAAATATTTGTGATTGCAAAAAAAATAAAAACGTTTCTCACTGTTTTAATTTGCATTTCTTCCATTTTTGTGATATTGCACATTTTTCCATATACATAGTACTAATCGTATTTTATTATTAAAACATGATCTTGCAGCTTTAGAGGCCTCCATTTAGAGCTGATCATCCCCTTTTGAATAAAACTTTAATAGAGCACGTTCTGCATGTTCACAATGTTTAAGGAACAGTCATCCAGATTGCCATGTTGAAACTACCTCAAGATCTGAAAAAAGACTTTCCAAATGCTTAATTAATAGAAGATAATTTTCACAGCAGGAAAATGTGACTTATTATTAAGAAGTATCTTCTACCTGAGGTGTGTCTAACTGTGTGTGTGTGTGTATTAGGTTTCACTGATTTTTTTGAATACCAGTAAACAGCAGGGTAATAGAAATTTGATATTTCTATCAGGAACAGTTGACTTTTATTAAAATAATCTTAAATATTTTCTTCTTTTCAAGGTATCATAGACGTCGTAGGAAACTGAATCCTCCAAAAGACAGATGATATTGAGGTTTTCAGGAATCAAAGAGAAATGTTATCCTGCGTCTCATTTGCCATTTGAGAAAATACAATTGGGTATATTAACTAATATGTTACATAGTAAAATAATAAAATGTCTTCTTATATATTAGAATGTGTATTTCTTTATATATATTAAGTAATTCTGGATTTCACATTCTTATTTACGGAAGCCTATTTTTATTTTCCTTTTGAGTTATTAAAGTCTACTATTTATTTTTATGTGCCTAGTATGATTAAGTACTTTTACATTATCAGCCATATTAGTAGTATAAGTATGATTAATAAAAACGTGCATGATTCTCCTGAAGATTTTTACACTGCCTTTGAAAAGAAACTCATGAGATCCACACAGAAAATAGATGTTACAATGTTTCCGTTTTTGTGGCTCTAGGAAATAATTAGTTACATTTTAATCAGTTTCTACTACCTGCTAGGTCCTTAGTTTACATTATTATTAAATTCTCACAATAGTCCTTTGAAGAAAGTGCATCATCCCCATTTTACAGATAAGGCTAAGTGACTTGAAGCCTACCTACCTAGCAAGTGGGAGAGCCAGGATCCAAACTGTCCAGAGCCTTTTTTACAAGGCATCAATCACTATGACAAGAGGTGTTTTCTTTCACCCAAGAATGTGCTTTCCTAGAAAGAATATTATATTATTCATTTTGAGGTTTTTTTTCTGGCTGTCTTAAAAATTATGCTTGCTTCAGAGCACATGCAACTCTGTGATTAAAATGTTAATATAGGGCTTCCCTGGTGGCGCAGTGGTTGAGAGTCTGCCTGCCGATGCAGGGGACGCGGGTTCGTGCCCCGGTCCGGGAAGATCCCACATGCCGCGGAGCGGCTAGGCCCGTGAGCCATGGCTGCTGAGCCTGCGCATCCGGAGCCTGTGCTCTGGAACGGGAGAGGCCACAACAGTGAGAGGCCCGCGTACCGCAAAAAAAAAAAAAAAAAAAAGTTAATATTACTAAACTAGTCTTACAAAAATGTTAATAGTCTGTTCTGTTGATTATCCCTACCAGCTTATATATGATCCTTAATAGCATTGATGCCCCTGTGATTTCTATTTAGGAGGTGAGGAGTCTTTCTTAAGAAGGTGAAAAGGTGCTTTATTCAAACTTGTGCAATATTTGTGATATTTTAAAATTTGGTGTGAAAAATGATTTCACATTCAAAGTCTATTGCTTAATCTAGCTCTTTGAATAAAGGAAGGTGAAGGGTCAAGTGTTGAGTAAAATGTAAGGAATAGTGAATAGGAAAGAGTAAAGAAAATAATTAATAATGGCCACCCTCTATTACAGAAAGGAAGTGGGTTTTTTTTGTTTTGGTTTGGGTTTTTTAGATGTTGGGGGTAGGAGTTTTTTATTAATTTATTTTGCTGTGTTGGGTCTTCGTTTCTGTGTGAGGGCTTTCTCTAGTTGTGGCAAGCGGGGCCACTCTTCATCTCGGTGTGTGGGCCTCTCACTATCGCGGCCTCTCTTATTGCGGAGCACAGGCTCCAGACGCGCAGGCTCAGTAGTTGTGGCTCATGGGCCTAGTTGCTCCGCGGCATGTGGGATCTTCCCAGACCAGGGCTCGAACCTGTGTCCCCTGCATTAGCAGGCAGACTCTCAACCACTGCGCCACCAGGGAAGCCTGAAAGGAAGTGTTTTTAAGTGGTTTATGCTCTTTTCATTAATATATTATTCATTTGGGGGGAAAGATCAAAGGAAAAACAAGTCAATAGAATTTGATAATGAGAAATATTAACTGGCTATGTTTGGTGACATCGCTTCGAAAACAGTTTTTTTCTGGTTGATTTATATCCAAATTTTTACAAAGATTGAGATATGCCATGTATTAAAAGTAGGAAGAATAAAAACTAAATTAATTAAATAACAAATTTTCTTCTAAGTACAAGGATCTACTAAGTAGAGATTGTTCAATTGTAAGATGCCCAAACCACACATTCACATGTCAGTGCTTTGGAGAATTAACTTAGTTTTTGTTGTACTGGAAATATAGTACATTGTAGTTAACACTGTAGTTCCTGGAATTTTGGTCTTCATGAGTTGCTGAATAAGTACGTATCTCATCACCACTATCACTTCCCCTCTGCGTCTCCACCTCAGAGGAGTAACCTATTATCCACTATCACTAACACTTTATGAAAGGTCAGTTTGTTTTTTTCAGAAATTTAAAAAGTACATAAAGTCTGATGGTTCTTTAAATGGAATAAATTTAATGAAATAAATTTAATGAAATAATAAATTTCATGAAAATCTTACTACCCGGTTCTTACTCTCATATTTCCTTCCATTGGTGATGTGGATTAACACACTTCAAATTCATAAAAAGCATTGTCAGTGAAACCACCAGAGGGCACTCTCACATAGGGTTTAATTTGAACATTCCTCAACCAAAGGATAGTCTCTTAACATTCAACAGACAATATGTGGATTTCTTTAGGTAAGAATGACTAGTAGAGTAAATGACCTAGTGAAATTAAGTGTGGCCGTTATTGTATTCATTCTATTGATCTAGTCATTAAGCATTTATTGAACCCCTACTACATATGGAGAGGCATTATACTTTTTGGCAGGCCAATAACAAAAAAATGGGTCCTTCTTAAGGAGCATAGTATCTACTTAACTAGTATCTATTGAGCTACTTAACTTTTCTAATGACGTTGCTTTTTCTTTTTTTTTTTTTAATTAATCTTTGGCTGTGTTGGGTCTTTGTTGTTGCGCACAGGGTTTCTCTAGTTGCAGCGATGGGGGCTACACTTCGTAGCAGTGTGCGGGCTTCTCCTCGCGGTGGCTTCTCTTGTTGCGGAGCACGGGCTCTAGGCACGTGGGCTCAGTAGTTGTGGCTCGCGGGCGCTAGAGCACAGGCTTAGTAGTTGTGGCACACGGGCCCAGCCACTCCTCAGCATGTGGAATCTTCCCGGACCAGGGACTGAAGCCGCGTCCCCTGCACTGGCAGGTGGATTCCTAACCACTGCACCACCAGGGAAGTCCGACGTTGCTTTTTAACCTTGAGTATAATGCATCATTATTTTTTTAAGTTAGAGACTAAATAAATAGAAAATAAAATTACCCATAATTGCCCCAGCTAAAGATAACACTAACATTTTTGCTACCTTTCTTTCTTGTTATTTTGCTGCATAAATATATTTCAAAAATAATTGTATTTATTATGCATGTTGTTTTATAACTTGCTTTTTCACTTAATATCATGAATTTTTTTTGCCATATCAGTAAATACTCTCACTTAATGGATTCATATTATTTTATAATCTAGATTGTCATAATTTAATTAACTCCATACTGTTAGACATAATCGTTGTTTCTGTTTGTTCCCTGTTGGGAAGAATGCTGTTATTAACATCCTGGTAGATACTCTTTATTGAAAGCCGTTTTATTTTGTAAAAATTTTATTCTAATACAGTTGATTTACAATGTTGTGTTAGTTTCAGGTGTACAGCAAAGTGAATCAGTTATACATATATATATATATATATCTCTCCATTCTTTTTCAGATTCTTTTCCTATATAGGTTATTACACAATATTGAGAAGAGTTCCCTGTGCTATACAGTAGGTCCTTGTTAGTTATCTATTTTATATGTAGTAGTGTGTATATGTTAATCCCAATCTCCTGATTTATCGCCTCCCCCCATGTTTCTCCTTTGGTAACCATAAGTTTGATTTTGAGATCTGTGAATCTGTTTCTGTTTTGTAAATAAGTTCATTTGTATCATTTTCAAAATCAGATTATACATATAGATGTGCTATATTATATGATATTCTTCTTTCTCTGTCTGACTTCACTTAGCATGGTAATCTCTAGGTCCATCCATGTTGCTGCAAATGGCATTATTTCATTCTTTTTTATGGCTGAGTAAAATTCCATTGTATATATGTACCACAACTTCTTTATCTGTTCCTCTGTCAATGGACATTTAGGTGGCTCCCATGTCTTGGCTATTGTAAATAGTGCTGCAGTAAACATTGGGGTGCATGTATCTTTTCGAATTATGTTTTTCCCCAGATATATGCCCAGGAGTGGGATTGCTAGATGATATGGTAGTTCTATTTTTAGTTTTTTAAGGAACCTCTGTACTGTTCTCCATAATGGTTGTACCAATTTACATTCCCACAAACAGTGGAGAAGGGTTCCCTTTTCTCCACACCCTCTCCAGCATTTATTGTTTGTAGATTTTTTGATAATGGCCAGTGTGAGGTGGTACTTCATTGTAGTTTTGGTTTGCGTTTCTCTAATAATTAGAAATGTTGAGCTCTTTTCATGTGCCTGTTGGCCATCTGTATTTCTTTGGAGAAATGTCTTTTGTCCATTTTTTGATTGGGTTGTTTGTTTTTTTGTTGTTGTCATTTCTATCCCTTTATTTTTAACCTATATGTGTCTTTATGTTTAAAATAGGTTTCTTGCAGACAGCATATAGTTGGTCTTGTTTTCTGATCCACTCTGAAAATGTCTGTCTTTTAATCGGTGCATTTAGACCATTGACATTCAAAGTGATTATTGATACAGTTGGAATACTATCTGCCATATTTGTTACTGTTCTCTATTTGTTGCCCATGTTCTTTATTCTTATTTTGTCTTCTACTCTTTTTTGCCTTTTGTTTTAAATAATAATTTTATATGATTCTGTTTTCTCTTTCTTAGCATATTTCTCATACTTCTTTTTTTTAAAGATCTTTTATAGTGATTGCCGTAGAGCTTGCAATACATATTTGCAACTAAGCCAAGTCCACCCCATACTGCTGGATTATTTTGTTATTATAAGGTTCTTGCACTACCCCATAACCCTATACTGCTTCATGGGTAGTGCAAGAACCTTATAATAACAAAATAATCCCGATTCCTCCCTTCTATCCCTTATATCGTTGCTGTCATTCATTTCTCATACACAAGCATATATATGCATAATCAAATACATCGTTATTATTTTTATTTATTTATTTGTTTGGTTGCGCCAGGTCTTAGTTGCTTCCCGGTGGGCTGCTTAGTTGTGGTTCTCTGGCTCCTTAGTTGCAGCACGTGGGCTCCTTAGTTGTGGCTCTCCGGCTCCTTAGTTGTGGCGTGCAAACTCTTAGTTGCAGCATGCATGTGGGATCTAGTTCCTTGACTGGGGATTGAACCTGGGCCCCCTGTATTGGGAGCGTGGAGTCTTAATTAGTTCCAAAAAAAGTTTTTATTTCACCTTCACTTATTCCTTCTCCACTGCTCTTCCTTTCTTTATGTAGATCTGTGTTTCTGACCTATATCATTTTACTTTTCTCTAAAGAACTTCTTTAGCATTTTTCACAAGGCAGATCTACTGGCAGCAAATTCCCTCAATTTTTGTTTGAGAAAGTATTTATCCTTTACTTTTGAAGGATAATATTGCAGGGTACAGAATTCTAGGTTGGTGGATTTTTTAATCTCAGCATTTTAAATATTTCACTTCATTCTCTTCTTCCTTGCATGGTGTCTGAAGAGAGGTCAGATGTAATTCTTTTCTCCATAATACTTGATAAAAGTTTTTAATTAGGAATTTTTGCATGTGTGTGATTATTTGATAAATGTCCATCTTCCCTACTAGACTGTAAACTCCATGACTTGCAAAGACCCTCAGTGGCTATGTGTACCACCATGTCCCTAGAGCCTAATATGGCCTGGTACATTCATTGTACCACAAGCATCTTAGTATGATTTGTGAAAGAAATTACTCTAGTGCAGAAGAATTTTTTTTTTTTGCGGTACGCGGGCCTCTCACTGTTGTGGCCTCTCCTGTTGCGGAGCACAGGCTCAGACGCGCAGGCTCAGCGGCCATGGCTCACGGGCCCAGCTGCTCCGCGGCACGTGGGATCTTCCCAGACCGGGGCACGAACACATGTCCCCTGCATCGGCAGGCGGACTCTCAACCACTGTGCCACCAGGGAAGCCCTAGTGCAGAAGATTTTAACCTAAGGATTCTGTAAATGGGATTTAGGGTTGGGATTATCTATGAAACTCCTGAAATTGTGTAGAATTTTGAGAATTTTGTATCTGTGGTTTTTCCTGGGAATAGTTTTTCAGCAGTTCCTTAAAGACTGTGTCACATTATGCCCTAGTTCTTATTTGCCTGCAGCTAAGCACATAGTAACATTAGTACTGGAATGATATTGATATGCCTGAAAGAAAGTGTGGTTTCCACATATTCTCAGAAGCAACCTTAATTAGATTCCAGCATTTTTAAGAAAAGAGGAAAACAAGACATCATGTGCCTTCCTTTTGGATGGGATAATTCCATCAAGGAATATTTTTCCAGTTTCAGATGTGTATTCGGAAATGAGTCAGCTTGGATATCAGTGCATAAACACAAGAAGTTAGCAAACCATTTCTTTTGCTGAAGGCATAGATAAATGTCTCCATTGCTTATAGTCAAAGGGAATGATTTCTTAGATTTTTTTTCCACGGAAGTTCAAAATTACTTGCTAATATTTTTACCAAAGTAATTTGCAAATATTCTAGTGCTAAAGACATTTTTCCCTATTACAGCTCAGCTATTAGCCCCTTACTGTTTTCTAATGTGCTGTTTAACCTTTGAAAGTTTAACAGTTAAATGCACTGGGAAGAAATGCTCAGAAAGAGTATGTACTGTGTTTTCTAATTCTGCAGAAAGGCATCCAGTTAGATTTAGTAACATCACCTCACATTTATATAGCATCTTCCTGCAGGAAGCCTAAAATACTTCACAGCCATGATTGCCTGAATTTTTGTTATGTTGCTTAAAAAATGAGTGCCTGTTTTTAGATGGAGAAACTGAGGCAGAATCTCACTGTTACACATGGTAATCTCAAGTAGAACTTCATTTCAGCAGGATTTTATCTTCTTTTCTAAAGTTTTATCCAGGGGCTAATCATTTCAGCAAATTTTATTAAGCACCTACAGAGTTCAAGCCACTGTGGATTCAAAGTTGAGATCTCATTCCTGATTGATAAAATATCTTGCCCAGACCTTCTCTTCTTTCCCCTCTACTCAGAATTCACCTCTTCCTCCATAACCCAAAACACATTTAATTACTACTATACCATCACTTTAGTTTGCATTGAATTAGAGCAAAGTTTGTGGTTAGTAGCGTGGTCATTGTGATCATTTGAATTGCTCCCATTGGCCTTTTCCGTCATTGCCATCCAGGTATAAATACCATCATTAGGATCATAGAAGATAGAATAGTAGACCTGAAAGAAACCTTAAAGATAATTTTTGGGCACGGACTGATTTTACAGATATGGGAACAGATTCAGCAAGACTAATTGACTTGCCCAAGATCATATATCATGGCAGAACCAACCAATGTTGTCGTCTTTTTTTTTTTTTAGATTAATTTATTTATATATATTTTTTATTTTTGGCTGCATTGGGTCTTCGATACTTCACGCGGGCTTTCTCTAGTTGCGGCAAACAGGCTTCTCATTGTGGTGGCCTCTTTTGTTGCGGAGCATGGGCTCTAGGTGCGTGGGCTTTAGTAGTTGTGGGCTCGACGGCTCCAGAGTGCAGGCTCAGTAGTTGTGGTTCATAGGCTTAGTTGCTCCATGACATGTGGGATCTTCCCGGAGCAGGGATCAAACTCTTGTCCCCTGCATTGGCAGACGGATTCTTAACCACTACGCCACCAGGGAAACCCTAAGGATGTTTTAATGTATATATGTATGTATACACCTGCTGATGAAATTTGCCTCCAATAGCAGATGTGCCCAGTGGTATACTAGTAAAGGTTTAACAACTGGCTCTGATTGGGAGTGCTTGCCAATTTCCATGGTGTAAATACACTCATCATGGCTGATTTAATCTACCAGTGGTTTAGCAACTGGCTCACAGAATTTCTGAAAATTTAATAATTGGATCTCACAGGTTGGTGTGAACTAGCTCTAGCATTCCTCTGGCTGTGCCCCTGAAATCATACACTTACTATTAAAGCATTAGATTATTTCCTCACTCATTCTAGTTATCTATTCAGAGACACTTTACCTTATTTTCTGATTAATATTTCCAGGGAGAAATAAACTGTTCCTTACGTGGCAGCTTCAACCTTCACTTTCAGTTTCTTTTAAGGATTTAATGACTTGTTGATAAGCATCTAAAATTATTTGGTCTGTCTTTTAAGAGAACTTTGTATGAATCCTTGAGTATTTGTTATCTATTGCTAAGTTACAAATTACCCCAAAACTCATTGGCTTAAAATGACAACTTAGTTCACAGTTCTTTTGGGTACTCTTCTGGTGTAGGCTGGGCTTATACATCTGAAGTTATTAATTGGGTTGATGAGACTGGCTAGTCTTGGATGGCATCATCCATATGTCAACAGCAATTGAATGGCTGTACTGTTTTCCATAGTGGCTGTACCAATTTATATTCCACCAACAGTGCACAAGAGTTTCCTTTTCTCCACAATCTCACCAACATTTGTTATTGGTGGTCTTGATGATGGCCATTCTGACAGGTGTGAGGTGGTTTCTCATTGTGGTTTTGATTTGCATTTCTCTGATGATTAGCAGTGTTGAGCATCTTTACATGTGCCTGTCAGAGTATTCTGCCTATGTTTTCTTCTAGGAGTTTTATGATTTCTGGTTTTACGTTTAAGTCTTTAATCTGTTTTGAGTTTATTTTTGTATATGGTGTGAGAAAACATTCTAACTTCATTCTTTTACATGTAGCTGTCCAGTTTTCCCAGCACCACTTGTTAAAGAGACTGTCTTTTCTCCATTGTATATTCTCACCTTCTTTGTTATAGATTAATTGTCCATAAACGTGTGGGTTTATTTCTGGACTCTGTTCTGTTTCATGTGTCTGTTTTTGTGCCAGTACCATGCTCTTTTGATGACGGTAGCTTTGTAGTATAGTCTGAAATCAGGGAGCATGATTCCTCTAGCTCTTTTCTTCTTAAGATTGCTTTGGCAAGATAGAGAACATTTCCATCATCCCTCAGATTGACCTCTTGCCCCTTTTGCTGTCTGTCCTCCCCAACTCCCAGCCTTAGACAATCAGAGACAAGTCCAAAGAATTCTCTTTTTCAGCTTCATTGTGACAAACATAACTAACTGTAAACAACAGAAAGCTGTGAAAGATTACATTGTCAATGAATGTGGTTTGAAATTTTGAGTAGGAATACAATTAGATGCATAGCTGCAATGATAAGAAAACATTCTGGAGTAGTTGCTTAAATTAAGGACCTTGACTCAGAATATAAGTTAACATACCACTCCTTTCTTTCAGAAAGTCTTAGTATAAAAAGTTCATCAGCTGAATTAAAGTGTGCTAGTGACTTAGTAAATATTATAAATTATGTAAAGGCTAATGCAATAAATTTGAAATTACTCTTTATTATGTGATAATTGGGAAACATCATAAAGAACTATGATTTCATGCTGAGATATGATGGTTATCTGGGGGAAAATTCTATTGAGTATATTTGAATATTTAGCATCATTGCAAGAAACCAGCTTGGTCCCAACTTTTTACATATAAATTGGCCAGCTAGAGTTATTAATTTGTTTGATATCTCCAGAATTTTAATCTCCAGAATTTGTCCACTCAAAGGAGGAACGCAAGGTGTTTTTCAGTGGAAGATAAAATCAAAGGGCAAAAACAAAATGTAGAAACCTGGAAGAACAGGGTTTCTACAGATTGTGATTACATGTTCCATAATTTAACAATTGTCAGTGGAAGAGGTGATTATCTTGATGTTGCACATCTGCAAAAAGTTATCATCAAACTATTATTAATTTGACAGAATGCTTTGAATTTTATTTTCCATTAAAAGAATGTCCAGACAGTAAATTCTTAGATGTGGTATCCATTTATTTCATCAAAAGATGATTTAAGTTTAATTATAGACTTACAGGATACATTGTTCTGTCAACTAATGAAGAATTAAAATAATATATATAAAATTTGAAATTGCAGGATCACTCCCTTCATTTTGGACAAAAGTTAAAAATGAATAGTTTGAGCATGCTGAAATTATTTTAAAACCTCTCTTTTCCATTCCCATCATCATCCCTTTATAAAGTCAGTTCTTTTTTTTTTTTAATAGTATGAGCCATAGGTTTTTTTTTTTTAACTCAGTTCTTTCTTATGAATGATATTAAAACATCTTATAGAAGTAGTTTAGATGTACATCATTCCCTGAAAGTACCATTGTCGTCAACCCAACCTGGATTAAATTTTTTTAAAAAATAAATTTATTTATTTATTTAGGGCTGCGTTGGGTCTTTGTTGCTGCGCACGGGCTTTTCGCTAGTTGCGGTGAGCGGGGGCTACTGTTCGTTGTGGTGCGCGGACTTCTCATTGCGGTGGCTTCTCTTGTTGTGGAGCATAGGCTCTAGGCATGCGGGCTTCAGTAGTTGTGGCTTGCGGGCTCTAGAGCGCAGGCTCAGTAGTTGTGGCGCACGGGCTTAGTTGCTCTACGGCATGTGGGATCTTCCAGATCAGGGCTCGAACCCATGTCTCCTGCATTGGCAGGCGGATTCTTAACCACTGCGCCACCAGGGAAGCCCTGTTGTAGATATTTTAACAAGAAAGAAACAAGCTCATTTGTCACACAGTGTTCTAAAATATTAAAACTTTAAAATATTAATATGCAAGGCATTTATTCAAAGTATGCATATATTGGGCTTATCTAGAAAACTGCTAATTCACTCAATTTTTTTCAGTTACAATTGAACAAAAAAATGTTAATAGAAATTTTCTATATTAATCCTAAATGTACATGTTCAATGAACAAGTTTTATCATTTTTTTAATTTCCTTTATGTTTGTTCTAATTCTATTTATTAAAATTTAAGTTTATATTCATTGAATTCATTATATTCATTGAATTAGGTAATAAAACTTTTGAGCTTGTACTTTTAATTTTTTTTTTCTTTTCATTCTACTAATTTAGTTTTATTATAATTTATAAAAGTATTGGACCACAATGGATTAAAAAACTGTACTTTTATCACAGATGGTTTGACATCTCCTGTTTTATAGCATTCTTTCCAGACAGTTATTCAGCTTTGGCTTGAACCCTTTTAGTAACCAGGAATTCATTACCTTTCCAGACAGCTAACTCATTGAACAGTTCCAATTATTAGAAAATGTTTCCTTATACTGAGTAGAAATCAATCTTCCTATGATTTGTAATCCTCAGAACTATACAAAATATATTTAGTCCCTCCTACATATGACAGCTCTTTGGATATTAGAAAATACTTGTCATATCCCTATTTTTCTTTAAGCTCCACTTTTTCTGATTATCCATATGACATGGTTTCACTGTCCTGGTTGCCCTCTTCTGGACATATTTTAAAAATAATGTCTTAAAATGTATTACCTAGAACTGAACTGAACATCATTTTCTTGTTCTGGACAATATACTTCTGCTAATGGTGTCAATAATGCATTGTTTTTTAGCAGTCATGTCACTCTGTTGATTTGTATTTAGTCATAAGGCGTATCAAAATAGTGTCTAAATTCAGCTGATCCTCGTGTAAAAGTAAATTCTTCCACCCTTCTTAATTCCTTTTAGGGAGAAAAGAAAAGTTTTATTTCAGTGCTAACCTCAGTGATTTTTAATTTTACCATTTAAATGTTAGCAACATGACTGATAATGTAATAACCAAAGAAGATTTTAAGCAGGGATGATATTTTTAGAAACTTCATTCTGGCTAACTGGGGGAGGGTAGAGGATGGACTGGAACAGGAGCAAGATGAAATGTGGGGTGACTGATGTAGTAATTCAGATGACAAATGATAATGGCCTGGATTAGAGAAGCAGAAAAGAAGATGGAGAGAAGGGAACAGATTCTAGAGATATGTAGGAAGTAAAGTTAAGAGGACTTGGTAAGAAATTTATATGTGAATGACAGAGAGAAATGAATGAGAAAGGGGGGAAAAAGCAGCTGTTGACATCCAGAATCTGACCTGGCATTCAGAGTTAAGCCATGTTATTTTCTGTTGGCATAAGAATCTCACAGAATACCAGCATCAGATAAGATTATTCTGAGACCATCACAACATGAGACAAAACAAGTCCAGTGGATAATTTTGTCGAAGCACAGACAAAAACAGGGTCACCGTGCCATCCACAAAACACAAAACGCCCCGCCCCTCTCTCGGCTAAAATGAGTGACAGCTACTTCTTTACCAATATATAGTGCTATCCTTGCTCTGGGGCGTCCTTCCTGTAGATAAGATGTATTGAGATGCCGATCATAAAATGCCTCTTCTTTCCAACAGTGGCTGATCTAGAGCAGACCCCTGCTTCCTCAGCCCTCTCTCAAATCACTCAACCAAATCTCAAATTCTCTAATAGGTTCCTTCAAACACTCTCTTTCTGAGTCCTGGGGTTCCCTAGGCTGTGTATCCTCCTTCACTACAATGAGTAATAAATTCAGTTTGTTCAACTAGAGATGTGTTTCTGGTGATCTCTGGCTGAAGTGCACTGACATTAAGAATAACCCCAGAGTTTCTTGCTTAGACCGTCAGGCGTTGGTAGTATCGGTAATAGAAATAAAGAATACTAGACGAGGTGACGAAAATGTCTTCAGTTTTTAACAGGTTATCTTAGAGATATCAGTGGGTTAACTAAGTGGAGATATCCAGGAGGCAATTGGATGGACTTATGGTTCTGGAGCTTTAAGAGAGTTGTCTGTGCTAAATCTATCCTCTGCTACCTACACATAAATATACTTGGAAGTATATATTTGAGAGCCATTGTTTATATAATAATTGAAGCTGTGGGATTAGCTAAGATCACCCAGGGAGGGAATAGAATGAGAAAAGCGCTGAGGACAGAACCCCAAGGAACACCTGTATTTATGAGGTGGGCAGAAAATGAGATACCCAGAAAAGGCTCTTAGAAGGAGCTGTTATTGAGAAAATGACCAAAAGTTAGAGGACATGAGAGTTTCAAGAAGGAGGATGAGATTAATAGTTTTATATACTGCTAAGAATTCAGTTAAGATAAGGAGCCCTACAAGCTCTTTGACATTCCCCATCAGTTTTGAGCGCCTCTGTATCTGCTGGTACAATAAGATGTTTCAGGCTCCTCTTGTACTTCCCTCCTCTAGCTTTGGAATCAGCCATTTCTAAGGACTCCTGTTTCCTTTGAGTGGAAAATGGTACTTAGAAACCGAGATCTTGCGTATTGCTCCTTTTAAGAAGCATGTCTGTGAAGGGCTGTGGCTATGCAGTGTCACATAGGAGAATGGAAGGACGGAGAGAGGGGAAAAATTGGCTTAGGTGAAGATGAGCAAAGCAGAGGTCTGATTATTAGAATTGAAACTTAAGGTCAAAAGCAGGTGAAAGATGATTTGATCTTGAGTCCCAGAGTGACACATAGAACTCCGAGGTTAAGGTTAGGATTCATTTTAGGAAATCTGAGCAGAGCTCTGACTTTCAACAGACATTACGTGATCTCAGCAGGGTAGGGAGGCCATCTGACAAGGGTGGACAGCGAGCAAAGCCTGACACCACCTGTGAAATGTTTGGGTTATCTACCTGTGCCAAGCATTTTATCTTGGTATGTGGTCTTTAGCATTGAAATTGTAACTCTCTACTTGTTAAAGTGATAATTATGTTTATTGGCATTAATATCCCTTATTATTAAGGAAAAAATTGGATGTTTGATGTGAACATCTCTGGTTTTGTTGACCTAGCGTTTCAACCCTCTTCTGGAAAATGCTTATTTTTCTAACACAAACATCTTGTAGGGAGTCCCAACTCCTGGCCTTAGCAAATTGGACTAGAGATGAGTAACCATATCAAGTAGGGCTGATCAAAATACAGTGTTTTGGTCCTGAGTTTGCAGATAACCTAAACCAGGCCA
Source organism: Hyperoodon ampullatus (assembly GCF_949752795.1). Lineage (NCBI taxonomy): Eukaryota > Metazoa > Chordata > Mammalia > Artiodactyla > Ziphiidae > Hyperoodon > Hyperoodon ampullatus. The sequence continues at coordinate 18,310,470 of NC_136924.1, forward strand.
ATGAGAGTCCTTCTTCAGGATTTGAAAAACTGGCCCTGGGCAAAGAGGCTTACTCCCTCCCTAAGACAAATTGAGAAGTGGAACATTCCATTTGTTTTTGGCATAATTCCTAGGAATAAAGCCAGCATACGAGAAACAGAGATAAGGGATTAAAGGAGAAGACTCGGTGGTGTTTGAATCTCTGATTCCTTGTCTGTGAGGTCCAGGTGTGCCCTTGCCATCTCAGGACTATCTGAGCCTTCCCACATAGATTCTTTTTTGCCTAAGCTAGTTTGATGTGGGTTTCAGTCACTTTTTACCCAAAGAGAGAGACCGCACTCTATGACTTCAAGTAAATCTGGGTTTAACTGACATTGTCGAAAGCTAACTTCACTTATATTGTCAAAAGTTAACTTCATTTTGATAAGCATCTCAAACATCCCACCCAAAATGGTAAGAAATAAAGTGACCATAAACGGCTGTTGTATTTTTCCTGATAAGAGTAGCAGTTGTCCAACATGGTTTTTTTCTATCTATGCCTAACATTAGAACACCTATCCACGCAGTGTCCCAAGGATCTCTTTCTTGTTAGCAACCTTAGTTTAAATTGTATTTCCATTCCTACCTCCCCCATCACACTATTACACTGAATGTGTATTATCTTGTCACTTTATCAAATACTTCCTTTTGTAAAGCAACAAGAAATCAATCAGTTTTGTAAGAGAAAATAATCTTTCTTTCCTTTACTTACAAACAACTTCCCAAGTGCCTACTCAAGCTTACACTTTCTCTAATGAAGAGTTACTTTAACAGGTTTTACTGTCTCTATTAGCTTTTCTAGTCCTTAAGGCTAAGTAGAAACCCTAATCCTTGTGTTTACCCAGACATTTGCTGAGTTCAAGGACAGCTATCCAAGCTGGTTAATGGCTGCATTCTTTAAAAAGAATCTGGGTTTGGTTCAATGCTTATAATCATCCAATGCTGTCAATGGTAGTGTTAATCATTGCATTCCATCATTTTTCTTTGCCTACCTCTCCTTGCAGAATCAGCCTCCAGTTTTCTTCTGGGGATTTACCCTTTCCCCACTCTCAGTCTGTGAGGCCTCAGTGGCATTCTGATCCCTACCTCGAGTGGAGCCATGACCCAGGCCCAAGACAGCCTGCACATGTGTTCCTGAGTGGGTACCTGACCTAAACCAGTGCAATTCAAGGACATTTCAAGACTTTTATGAATGCCACCAGCAGATATATTTTTTCTCTCCACTGGATATGAACTTAAGGGTCTGTGAGGCTGGCATTCCTGCAGCCATCTTATGACCATGTGGGGATTGTCTGAGAATGGAGCCAACCCAAAAGACAGGAAGCTGAGAGATGGAGAAAGAAAAACTACGTTCTAGTTAGTTACTATGAAACTTACCTTTTGCTTAATCACAATTGAATGGATCTTTCTTTTACTTCCAACCAAGAGTCTTAACTGATGTAACAATGATCACGTAAAATTCACTTGAATAAGAGTCAAAATTGGATAAATACATATAAATCTGAATTTTTTAGGAGCAAGATCTGAAAACAAATGAAAACTCAGAATCTATTAGCCATGACAGCTCCTCCTATAGGCTTGCCAAAATTAATTGTCTAGAAAAGAGAGTAAAACATAAGAAAGCAGGCTTTGAATATTCTGAAAAATCCAACCAATTGCTTGGGATAACTGAGAGGCTGAGATTTAATCTACTCCCTTAACAATGCATTACAATGAGAACAGTTCTGAGTTGTGGCCATGAGACACTAGAAAGGCACAGTTATCAGAGAGTAAGATTCATAGGGTCATAGAATTTTAGGTTACTACTTAGTAATGCAGGGTAATGAACTCATGCCATTTTCAACAATATACGGATGAGCCTTGAACAACACAGGTTTGAACTGTGTGGGTCCACTTACACGCAGATTTTTTTCAAGAGTAATACTTCAGTACTACACCATCCCCGGTTGGTTGAATCCAGGGATGCAGAACTGCTGATATGGAGGAACTGCATATATAGAGGAACAGGGTATATGGAGGGCCAACTATACATCTTATGTGGATTTTAAACTGTGTGGAGGGTCAGAGTCGGCACCCCTAACCCCTGTGTTGGTCAAGGGTCAACTGTAAATTCTTAAATAACTGAAAAATATATGAAAACAATGGCTTTCCAATCCCTTCTACTGACGAAGGCTCTATGATACAAGGGGATTTTACCATGGCTGGGCCATCTTAGGTCTTGGGCAACATAGAAGCTTAAAAACCAACGCCTACCTCTTTTCTCCATCCTATAATTCACATGTGGGATAAATGGTCTACTTTTTAAAGTAACCTTTGAGGAATGTCACACATTTTGATTCACATTATTTGGAAGGAAGCATGTGAAATAGAAAATGGAAGAAATTTAGAGTTAGCAGATTTTCATTTGTGTCTTATCCCTGTCCATATCTGTGTCAGCTAGCTACTAGATGTAAGCCCATGAGGGCACAGCCCAGATCTATCTTAATTCACTGATGAACACACCATGCCAAGCACATATATTACATTCTCAATACATTTTTTTAAAACATCTTTATTGGAGTAAAACTGCCTTACAGTGTTGTGTTAGTTTCTGCTGTATAACGAAGTGAATCAGCTGTATGCATATGTATATCCCCATATCCCCTCCCTCTTGCGGCTCGCTCCCACCCTCCTTATCACACCCCTCTAGGTGGTCACAAAGCACCAAGCTGATCTCCCTGTGGTATGCAGCTGCTTCCCACTAGCTATTTTACATTTGGCAGTGTTTATATGTCAGTGCTACTCTCTCACTTCATCCCAGCTTACACTTCCCCTCCCCGTGTCCTCAAGTTCATTCTCTACATCTGTGTCTTTATTCCTGTCCTGCTCCTAGGTTCATCAGAACCTTTTTTTTTTTTTTTTTAGATTCCATATATATGTGTTAGCATACGGTATTTGTTTTTCTCTTTCTGACTTACTTCACTTTGTATGACAGATTCTAGGTCCAGCCACCTCACTACAAATAACTCAATTTCGTTTCTTTTTATGGCTGAGTAATATTCCATTGTATATATGTGCCACATCTTCTTTATCCATTCATCTGTTGATGGACACTTAGGTTGCTTCCATGTCCTGGCTGTGGTAAACAGTGCTACAATGAACACTGTGGTACATGACTCTTTGAATTATGGTTTTCTCAGGGTATGTGCCCAATAGTGGGATTGCTGGGTCATATGGTAGTTCTATTTTTAGTTTTTTAAGGAACCTCCATACTCTTCTCCATAGTGGCTGTATCAATTTACATCCCCACCAACAGTGCAAGAGTGTTCCCTTTTCTCCACACCCTCTCCAGCATTTATTGTTTGTAGATTTTTTGATGATGGCCATTCTGACTGGTGTGAGGTGATAGCTCATTGTAGTTTTGATTTGCATTTCTCTAATGATTAGTGATTTTCAGCATCTTTTCATGTGTTTGTTGGCAATCTGTATATCTTCTTTGGAGAAATGTCTATTTAGGTCTTCTGCCCATTTTTTGATTGGGTTTTTTTTTTTTTTAATATTGAGCTGCATGAGCTCCTTGTAAATTTTGGAGATTAATCCTTTGTCAGTTGCTTCAATTGCAAATATTTTCTCCCATTCTGAGGGTTGTCTTTTCATGTTGTTTATGGTTTCCTTTGCTGTGCAAAAACTTTTAAGTTTCATTAGGTCCCATTTGTTTATTTTTGTTTTTATTTCCATTTCTCTAGGAGGTGGGTCAAAAAGGATCTTGCTGTAATTTATGTCATAGAGTGTTCTGCCTATGTTTTCCTCTAAGAGTTTTATAGTGTCTGGTCTTACATTTAGGTCTTTAATCCATTTTGAGTTTATTTTTGTGTATGGTGTTAGGGAGTGTTCTAATTTCATTCTTTTACATGGAGCTGTCCAGTTTTCACAGCACCACTTATTGAAGAGGCTGTCTTTTCTCCATTGTATACGCTTACCTCCTTTATCAAAGGTAAGGTGACCATATGTGCATGGGTTTATCTCTGGGCTTTCTATCCTGTTCCATTGATCTATATTTCTTTTTTTGTGCCAGTACCATACTGTCTTGATTACTGTAGCTTTGTAGTATAGTCTGAAGTCAGGGACCCTGATTCCTCCAGCTCCGTTTTTCTTTCTCAAGATTGCTTTGTTTATTTGGGGTCTTTTGTGTTTCCATACAAATTGTGCAATTTTTTGTTCTAGTTCTGTGAAAAATGCCATTAGTAGTTTGATAGGGATTGCATTGAATCTGTAGATTGCTTTGGGTAGTATAGTCATTTTCACAATGTTGATTCTTCCAATCCAAGAACATGGTATATCTCTCCATCTGTTTGTATCATCTTTAATTTCTTTCATCAGTGTCTTATAGTTTTCTGCATACAGGTCTTTTGTCACCTTAGGTAGGTATATTCCTAGGTACTTTATTCTTTTTGTTGCAGTGGTAAATGGGAGTGTTTCCTTAATTTCTCTTTCAGATTTTTCATCATTAGTGTATAGGAATGCAGGAGATTCTGTGCATTAATTTTGTATCCTGCTACTTTACCAAATTCATTAGCTCTAGTAGTTTTCTGGTAACATCTTTAGGATTCTGTATGTGTAGTATCATGTCATCTGCAAACAGTGACAGTTTTACTTCTTCTTTTCTGATTTGGATTCCTTTTATTTCTTTTTTCTTCTCTGATTGCTTTGGCTAAAACTTGCAAAACTATGTTGAATAATAGTGGTGAGAGTGGGCAACCTTGTCTTGTTCCTGATCTTAGAGGAAATGGTTTCAGTTTTTCACCATTGAGAACAATGTTGGCTGTGGGTTTGTCATATATGGCCTTTATTATGTTGAGGTAGTTTCCCTCTTTGCCTACTTTCTGGAGAGTTTTTATCATAAATTGGTGTTGAATTTTGTTGAAAGCTTTTTCTGCATCTATTAAGATTATCATATGGTTTTTATCCTTCAGTTTTTTAATATGGTGTATCACATTGATTGATTTGCATGTATTGAAGAATCCTTGCATTCCTGGGGTAAACCCAACTTGATCATGGTGTATGATCCTTTTAATGTGTTGTTGGATTCGATTTGCTAGTATTTTGTTGAGGATTTTTGCATCTATGTTCATCAGAGATATTGGCCTATAGTTTTCTTTCTTTGTGACATCTTTGTCTGGTTTTGGTATCAGGGTGATGGTGGCCTCGTAGAATGAGTTTGGGAGTGTTCCTCCCTCTGCTGTATTTTGGAAGAGTTTGAGAAGGATAGATGTTAGCTCTTCTCTAAATGTTTGATAGAATTCACCTGTGAAGCCTCTGGTCCTGGGCTTTTGTTTGTTGGAAGATTTTTTTTTTTTTTTTTTTTTTGTGGTACGCGGGCCTCTCACTGTTGTGGCCTCTCCCGTTGCAGAGCACAGGCTCCGGAAGCACAGGCTCAGCGGCCATGGCTCACGGGCCCAGCCGCTCTGCAGCATGTGGGATCCTCCTGGACCGGGGCACGAACCCGTGTCCCCTGCATCGGCAGGCGGACTCTCAACCACCACGCCACCAGGGAAGATTTTTAATCACAGTTTCAATTTCAGTGCTTGTGATTGGTCTGTTTATATTTTCTATTTCTTCCTGGTTCAGTGTGGGAAGGTTGTGCTTTTCTACAAATTTGTCCATTTATTCCAGGTTGTCCATTTTATAGGATAGAGTTGCTTTTAGTAATCTTTCATGATCCCTTGTATTTCTGCAATGTCAGTTGTTACTTCACCTTTTTCATTTCTAATTCTGTTGATTTGAGTCTTCTCCCTTTTTTTCCTGATGAGTCTGGCTAATGGTTTATCAATTTTGTTTATCTCTCAAAGAACCAGCTTTTAGTTTTATTGATCTTTGCTATCATTTCCTTCATTTCTTTTTCATTTATTTCTGATCTGATTTTTATGATTTCTTTCCTTCTGCTAACTTTGGGGTTTTTTTATTCTTCTCTCTCTAATTGCTTTAGGTGTAAGGTTAGGTTGTTTATTTGAGATTTTTCTTGTTTCTTGAGGTGGGATTGTACTGCTATAAACTTCCCTCTTAGAACTGCTTTTGCTGCATCCCATAGGTTTTGAGTCATTGTGTTTTCATTGTCATTTGTTTCTAGGTATTTTTTTATTTCCTCTTTGATTTCTTCAGTGATTTCTTGGTTATTTAGTAGTGTATTGTTTAGCCTCCATGTGTTTGTATTTTTTATGTTTTTTTTTCCTGTAATTGGCATCTAGTCTTATAGCGTTGTGGTTGGAAGAGATACTTGATACGATTTCAGTTTTTTTTAATTTACCAAGGCTTGATTTGTGATCCAAGATATGATCTATCCTGGAGAATGTTCCATGAGCACTTGAGAAGAAAGTGTATTCTGTTGTTTTTGGATGGAATGTCATATAAATATCTATTGAGTCCATCTTGTTTAATGTGTCATTTAAAGCTTGTGTTTCCTTATTTATTTTTATTTTGGATGATCTGTCCATTGGTGAGAGTGGGGTGTTAAAGTCCCTTACTGTGATTGTGTTACTGTCGATTTCCCCTTTTATGGCTGTTAGCATTTGTCTTATGTATTGAGGTGCTCCTATGTTGAGTGCATAAATATTTACAATTGTTATATCTTCTTCTTGGATTGATCCCTTGATCATTATGTAGTGTCCTTCTTTGTCTCTTGTAGTAATCTTTATTTTAAAGTCTATTTTGTCTGATATGAGAATTGCTACTCCAGCTTTCTTTTGATTTCCATTGGCATGGAATATCTTTTTCCATCCCCTCACTTTCAGTCTGTATGTGTCCCTAGGTCTGAAGTGGGTCTCTTGTAGACAGCATATGTATGGGTCTTGGTTTTGTATCCATTCAGCCAGTCTGTGTCTTTTGGTTGGAGCATTTAATCCATTTACATTTAAGGTACTTATTGATATGTATTTTACTATTACCATTTTCTTAATTGTTTTGGGTTTATTTTTGTAGGTCTTTTCCTTCTCTTGTGTTTCCTACCTAGAGAAGTTCCTTTAGCATTTGTTGTAAAGCTCGTTTAGTGGTGCTGAATTCTCTTAACTTTTGCTTGTCTGTAAAGCTTTTGATTATTCCATCGAATCTGAATGAGATCCTTGGTGGGTAGAGTAATCTTGATTGTATGTTTTTCCCTTTCATCAATTTAAATATGTCCTGCCACTCCCTTCTGGCTTGCAGAGTTTCTGCTGAAAAATCAGCTGTTAACCTTATGGGGATTCCCTTGTATGTTATTTGTTGCTTTTCCCTTGCTGCTTTTAATTTTTTTTCTTTGTATTTAATTTTTCATAGTTTGATTAATATGTGTCTCAGTGTGTTTCTTGTTGGGTTTATCCTGCCTGGGACTGTTGGCGCTTCTTGGACTTGGGTGGCTATTTCATTTCCCATGCTAGGGAAGTTTTCGACTATAATCTCTTCAAATATTTTCTCAGACCCTTTCTTTTTCTCTTCTTCTTCTGGGACCCCTATAATTCCAATGTTTGTGCGTTTAGTGTTGTCCCAGATGTCTCTGAGACTGTCCTCAATTCTTTTCATTCTTTTTTCTTTAATCTGCTCCCTGGCAGTTATTTCCACCATTTTATCTTCTAGCTTACTTATCCATTCTTCTGCCTCAGTTATTCTGTTATTGATTCCTTCTAGAGTATTTTTAATTTCAATAATTGTGTTGTTCATCACTGTTTGTTTGCTCTTTAGTTCTTCTAGATCCTTGTTAAATGTTTCTTGTATTTTCTCCATTCTGTTTCCGAGCATTTGAATCATCTTTACTGTCATTACTCTGAATTCTTTTTCAGGTAGGTTGCCTATTTTGTCTTCATTTATTTGGTCTTGTAGGCTTTTACCTTGCTTCTTCATCTGTCACATATTTTTTGTCATTTTATTTATTTTTTGATGGGTCGTGTTGTATTCCTGTCTTACTGGTTGTTTGACCTGAGACGTCCGGAGTCTGCAGGCAGTTGGTTAGAGCTGGGTCTTGGTGCTGAGATGAGGACCTCCGGGAGGCTTCACTCCAATTGATAGTCACTGGGGTCTGAGGTTCTCTGATAGTCCAGTGGTTTGGACTCAGAGCTCCCACTACAGGAGCTTGGGCCCGACCTCCGGCCTGGGAACCAAGATCCTGCAAGCTTTGTGGTGTGGTTAAGAAAAAAAAAAAAAGAGGAGGAAAGAAGGAAAAGAAGGAACAATATAATATCAAAGAATAAAAAGCAAAATAAAATTAGAAAGATAAAAAATATATTAGGAAAAATAAAACTATCGGGCTTCCCTGGTGGCGCAGTGGTTGAGGGTCCGCCTGCTGATGCAGGGGACACGGGTTCGTGCCCTGGTCCGGGAAGATCCCAATATGCCACGGAGCGGCTGGGCCCGTGAGCCATGGCCGCTGAGCCTGCGCGTCCGGAGCCTGTGCTCTGCAATGGGAGAGACCACACAGTGAGAGACCCGCATACCGCAAAATAAATAAATAAATAAATAAAACTATAATGGAAACAACTGCAAAAAGGTCAAATAAAACCACAACAGAAAAAAGAAAAAAATAAAAGAGGTGTGTGGGGGGAAACAAGCCAAAAGGAGAGAACAATAACAAAGTATAAAGAATAAATTAAATTAGAAAAATAAAAGATTTATTAGGAAAGATAAAACTATAAAAGAATCAACAACAGTGAATCAGCAAGGTAAAACAGAACCCCAGTCTAAAAGAGGGAAAAAAAAAAAAGCCTTGGCTATGGGGGCGGAGTTTTGGCAGGGATGGAACTTAGGCAGGAGCAGGGGCCTAGGTGAGGCAACGTTCAAGCGTGGGGTGGGGCCTCTGCTTAGGACCTGCGTGGAAGGGGAGAGGCAGCCGTGGAAAGGAGGGCCTGTGAAGTGTGGAGTTCCGGAGCTTGGAGGTAGGGCCCTGGGTGAGGGTGTGTGGGTGGGGTTTGGGCCCAGCACGTTGGAGGGGGTCTCCGAGTGTAGAGGTGGGGCCCTGGGTGGGGGTGTAGGGGCGGGGCTCAGGTTCTGCACAGCAGGAGGGAGGCTCCGAGGGCAGAGCATTAGGCCCAGGAGCCCAACAGGCTCCCCGGTGCCTAAGTGGACAGGGAAAGCCCTGGCCCTGGTCCCTTCCGTTCTTTCGTGCCCCTCCCCCACCATCTCCTCCAGGGTCTCTGTCGCCGCTGGACCCCTAACCGTGGGTGGGTCCCACTGGGTGTAGGAACTCCTCCCGTCCCCCCAGCCACCCTTCAGGGGTGCCAATCCCTGAGGTCCGGCCTTTACTTTTGCTCCCCCTTCCCTCCCTCCCTGTCCCTTAGGCAGGACCCGCGCAGCTGGAGGGGGCCTAGGTGGGCCGAGGATCAGGCCCGAGATCTCAGCAGGCTCCTGGAGACCCGAGTGGGCAGGGGAAACCTGGCCATGCTCCCTTTTGATCCTCTGCCCTCCCAGTGGTCCCCCAGTTTCCCCCTTTGGGTGTGGGATCCCTTCCCCTCCCCCAGCCGCCCCTCAGGGGCACCAGTCCTGTCCCACCTCCACTTCTCCTCCCCCTTCACTCCCCCCACATCCTACCCAGTTGCTGGGGGTTCCTCCCATCCCCTTAGGTGTCTGTGGTCCTCCACCAGTGCCTGGTAGGTGCCCTTACATTATTTTGTTAAATAATATATGGATTTTGCACGAGTCCCTTAGTTTTTCTTATGTTATTTTGGCTAACTGGTGCAACAACGTCAAAATGTCCTGGACAGAGGAAGGGCTTATTTCTCTTTACTGCTATACTCTCACTTGGGTCAATGAATGGGAAGAACATCTCTGCTCCACAGAGTCATTCAGAGACCCAGGCTCCTTCCAGTGGGTGGCTTCACCATCCCTCGAGGCCGCGAACTCCTCTACTGGATACCATGCATCTGGATGCCAGGCAAAGGAGAAGAGAAAATGTGAAGAGAGGATTGTATGGTGGGTCAGCCCTAAAGGAGGGGGCTTCTGCCATATTTCATCGGGTAGAAACTTAGTTCTCTGCTGCTCTACCCGTCCAACTGCAAGAGAGCTAGGAACAGTGATCTAGTGACGCACCCTAGAAGAAGAAGAGAAACTCATACATCAGTAAGAATTCACTTTCTCTGCTTCACTCTCTGAGCCCCAACTTCTGAAAAGAATTAACAATTGCTATTTGTCAACACTTTATGGGGATTTAATTAGGCAATAAATGTGGAAGTACTTGGTAAAGTGCTAATCAAATGTTAGTTATGAATATTCCTGGGTAATTTAGTCCCTTTACTCCTGCTTTCATGGGTGAAATGTATAGGCTGAAATGCCCTCTAAGAATCCTTTCCAGCTCTAAAATGCTTAGCTTCTGTGGTTCTTTTAAACCTTCAGCAAGCAGGTGCCTTTCTGACTTTGTGGTGGTGCCTGGGATAAGCCCTTTAGGATCCTACAACCCAACCCGCCTGTCCCCAAACACTCTTTTTTTTTTTTTTTTTTTTTTTTTTTTTTGCGGTACGCGGGCCTCTCACTGTTGTGGCCTCTCCTGTTGCGGAGCACAGCCTCCGGACACGCAGGCTCAGCGGCCATGGCTCACGTGCCCAGCCGCTCCGCGGCATGTGGGATCTCCCTGGACCAGGGCACGAACCTGTGCCCCCTGCATCGGCAGGCGGACTCTCAACCACTGCCCCACCAGGGAAGCCCCCCCAAACCCTCTTTGATTGCTATAATATTGCCTGTGTTCTTTCTGAGACATAAGCTGACTCAGTCTTATTTTAATTCTGTTCATTCCAACTATGGGTAAAAGATAACTTTTGCTTCCTGTTGCATCAGCAAGTTGTAGCCCGTTAGATTCTTAATTTCAGAAGAAAATTGTAAAGAGTGAATAGAACCCAAGAAAGCATTCTACAGATTTGAAATACTAAAAACAAACAGGATTACTTTAATCCTGCCTTGAAAGATTCTGTGTAATAGATTTGGTTCAATCTACTGCCTTTGTGGTTTCTTCAGTCTCTTACCCCAGCTTCCCAACCTTTTTCTCCAGCTAAATTCCCTTTGTGGTTCATTGACAACTGTTTTGCACAACTCCTAGAGGAGGTGAGCAAGGAGAAGTCTCAATTCTCCTCTGTTAAGGACAGAATATGCATTGATGATATGCATTGATGCTGGGGGTATTCCAGCTTCTAGATAATTTGAATAAAGCAGAGGAAATGATCTTCCCACTTCCATTCAGGCCCCTTCTTATCTTCCCCCCCGCCATACGCGGGCCTCTCCCCATTGTGGCCTCTCCCATTGCAGAGCACAGGCTCCGGACGCGCAGGCCCAGCGGCCATGGCTCATGGGCCCAGCCGCTCCATGGCACGTGGAATCCTCCCGGACCGGGACACGAACCCGCATCCGCCTCATCGGCAGGCGGACTCCCAACCACTGCGCCACCAGGGAAGCCCCCCCTTCTTATCTTTTTCCAGACCACAGCAAGGGGGCTTTTTTCACATTGCAAATCTGATGTCATTCCTGTGGTTAAACAGCTTAATGTGTATTGTACTTTTTTAAAAAACTTTGATATATATTATACAAATAATACAATGCACAGATCTTCAGTACAGTTTGAGGAGTTTTGATAATTGGATATGCTTGTGAAATCACCACCCCAAACAAAATATAGAACATTTTTATCACCTCAGAAAGTTCTCTTGCTCCCCTTTTCCAGTGATTTCACTCCCTGCCCAGCCCATTTTTGGATCCATACAAATATAAATACACAGTATGGACTTTTTTTGTGCCTGGCTATTTTTACTCAAAATAATCTTCTGGACAGCATTCTGTGTTGTGTGTTCATTCCTTTCAGTTGAGTATGAATATACTGCAATTTATTTATCCATTCTCTTGTTGATGGACATTTGGATTGTTTCCAGTTTTAGGCTATTTTAAGGCAGCTGTGAATATTCATGTTAAGTCTTTTGGGGATATAAGTTTTCATTTCTCTTGGGTAAATACCTAAGAGTGGAATTGTTAAGTAATAGGGGCTTTAACAGTCTAAAGACCCATTTCGGATGAAGACCAAAACCCTGCATGACCTTGATCATGGGGTCATCCCACAAACTCCCCCCTTCTCTTCACTCTGTGACTGCAGCCCCTCTGTTCATGCTCTTCCCACTGCCTGATACACACTTTCTTGCCTCTTTTCCAGTTTATCCTTCAGATCTAAACTCCAGCAACAGCTGCCCGCCTTCCCCATTAAGGTAAATCCTTTATCACAGGCACCCACAGCCCTGTTTTCTCAATGCCCTGCACACACCAAGACTGTGGTTTTATATTCATGGGCATGAGTACAGCTGACCCTTGAATAACTTGGGGGTTAGGGGCACTGACCCTCTGCACAGTGGAAAATCCACATATAACTTATAGTCGGCCCTCCCTGTCCACAGTTCAGCATCCACAGATTCAACCAACCCTGGTGGTGTAGTACTGTAGTATTTGAAAAAAAACTAAAAAAAATAATCTGCATATAAGTGGACCTACGCAGTTCAAGCCCATGTTGTTCAAGGGTCAACTATATTTGTTTAGTGTTTGCTTCTCACTCAGCTCAGGCTCCATGAGAGCAGGCTATCTGTCTGTTTCACTCACACAGTGCCTGGTCTAGTTTCTGGCACACACTAAGCATTCAGTAAGTCCCTGTTGGATGAATGAATGCTGGTGCTGTCCCTACCACACTGCAGATTCTGCCCCCCACTTTGGTAAAACCCCTTTTGTTTATCCAGAGAAGAAACTCTTTGTCCTCCTCATGGATTTCTCCATAGCCAGGACTCAGCTGGAGAAAAAAAAAAATACCAGGCAATCAGTTATGTTTAGGCTGCCTGGCTTCCAGGAAAGAGAAGAGCTTGAATTTCAATCTTAATCATCTTTGTCTTAAGCAGACCATTATATAAATGAAATCCCTGCTAAAGGGGCTTCTGATCCAAATAAGACTACGAAGCAATGCAGTTAGCAAGTATTCCACCTTGAACTACATCAAAGGGGACTTGCTCCTAGTTGTCTTTGTTTCCCCTAGTTTTTCTTCTTGAGGACAAAATACTGGGGGCATTCTCAAGACAGCACTGGTTTTCTTGGAAAGCAGAAATTATTCTTAGTAGAGAGGGAATGAAGCGGTTCCAGAAGAAAAATTAAAGGATAAAATGCTATGCAATGAAATTTGCTTATATATTGAAAAGCGCCTCCGTGAGGCATTTTTACCAGTTGACTTGCCAGAGCAGAGGCGCTGATGAGGTGGGAAGGCTCCTTTACTCCATGTGCTGTTATTGTGAGCAAGGCTAATCAGGGAGATGCTTAACTATACATCCTGTCTCCTCCTCAAACCCCCCCAATACGTAGAGGAATGAAGATGATTACTCGAATCTTACATACCTTTGCATGATTCCATATTTCTCATGAGTGATTTCCTTTCTGAGTTGAGCCCTTGTTTGCATAGAGTGATAACAATGAGCAGATGAGTGTGTGGATACTCTTTCTTCTCTAAGTATTTTGCCTTTGCAAAAAGAGTGCAAAAATGTGCTCCTAGAGGATGAGTATAGTACCAAAAGGACTATAGGTGTTCAAGAAAACAACTGGAGTTCTATCACGCCAGATTACTTTTATTGCCACGAGGAAATGAAATTATTTTAGGAATCAGCAAATCTCTGTAGAAGGAATGGAACATACTCTCCTGTCTTTAAATAGGGGTGGGTGATTCTCCCTTTGATGAAGATTTGAGGAAGTCACAGGTGGTAATATGCATCAGAAACTCTGCCAGCGTGTTTATTAAGAAACTTTAGAGTGTTCATACCCTTTGATCTAGTAATTCCACTCCTAGATATCTGTTCTGAAGAATTAATCATAGATATAGACAAGAGACTATTGCAAGGAAGGTCATTGCTGCATAATTTACAATAGGGAGATATTGGAAATGGTCTAAGTGTTTAACAAAAAGAGAAGGGCTAAATAAATTCTGGGGTCTGCTTATCATAAATATTATGATATTAAAGTGTTTACAAAGTCTAGTTAATACGATAGGGAAAATTCTCCTAGTGAAAGAAGTACCTAGAATAGGGCCTGAGATATTGTAGGTATTTGTTCAAGTAATAGATGGATAGATTATTTTTATAACCAGAAAAAATGATTTGAAAGTCTGCCAGAGAAATGGAGGTTAACATTTTTTTAAAAAATAGGTAGGGTTAACACTTCTGGAAAGGCATTTTGCAGAGGGAAAGAAGATGAAAGCAATTCTCCCCTCTCCTCCCTAAAAACCAACAAAAAACTTGACCTTGAATGTAGGCCAACAGAAAGATGTCTCTCCCAGGACATTTTAGATGGAAACAGAGTCCATTTGCAGTGACGGCCATGGTAGGGGGGTGCTTTGCTCTAAAAGGAGAATTTGTTAACTTAATAGTTCTTGAGCACTTTTTTTGGTGTATGTGCTAAAAATTTTGCTGAGATATTGGTTTGAGAGATTTTTCTAATTTAAAAGAGTTTTGTTCCTTCACTGTTGTGTTAGGTGAAGAGTTGGAAATATTTCTGCCTCATCAAACAGCCTCAGTTCCAGAGAGACACCCAGACAGAACATCTGCCATGTAAGCCTTTTTCCTCCTCTTGCCCTCTAAAGTTGAGACTGGCAGCTGTGGGCATTCTTAGAAGTGTTTGCCTTGTACATCTGAGCTCAAACAACTGGCTCATTGCCAATCTGCACTCCAGATACTTAAATCTTAAATACTTAGTATTCTTCTGAAACTTAAATAGAAGATACAACTTCACCAGATATAGATGAGTGTGAGCGTGTGTGTGTGCTCCCATGTGTGTGTGCTTGTGTGTGTGTGTAGGGGGGCAGTGGGGAGAGGCACAAAAAGAAAATCGACAGAGGTATAGATTGGAAGCTATACTCTGAGCCAAGCGCTGCGCTTCAGTGGAATTAGGGGTCCACCTACAACAGGAATGTTTCAAAACAAAGATCAGGACAGAGCCAGCAAGGTCCAAGGTCACCCCTAGGGATACATGGATTCTGAAGCAAATTTCTCTGGGCTTCACTGACTGGGAAGACCCAGCTTTGGGAGGTGAAAGGAGGCATTATAATTTTGGCAAACCCTCTTTAAGAAAAGAATACAATTTTAGGATGCAAATACTATAACAAGAAGACATGACAGTGCTTACATCTACTAAACCCCGCTATGTGTATCCCCAAGCCAACTTTCCTTTAGCCAGATCCCAACATGTCCAAGGACTCTCCAAACCTCCCTGACACATGGGAGATTGTGATGGGAGGAATGTCAGAGAACAAGGACAGAGGTCTTAACTGACTGCGGTTACAATGTCTTAATATTGCAAATTTAACAAAAACATGTGCCCTTGTGAGCATTGTTGGACTTTTCCTAGGGCCTTTACAAGGTAGGGGCTTTGAAACTCAAACTTCATTAACTTTGAGATGAATCCCCTCTGACCATGCCCCACCCTTAGCATTTTTCTGCAGATTACATCAGACTAAAGTTAAAGGCAGCCATAAGTGGAACGCAGAAATTATAGAAAGGGAACTCATCACATACATTCTTATAAGTCCTGTGATCTGATGAAGGACATGTTAGGTCTTCTGGAAGATTCAGTAAAGGAATCTTGGGGCTGAAGATCCAGCCTCCTGAGATAAGCATTAGCACAAGTTGGGAAACAAGGCTGCTTCAACCCAGTGGAGAAGGGAAAGTGACTTAGAAGGGCAGAGGAGTTACTTGGAGGTGAGAGAGGTAGCAGATAGTGCCTTGTCCAGGGACCTTACTTTGCTACTTGGCTTGGCAATCATTGCTAGCTTTGCAATTCCCTCCAGGAGGGCAAATGAAGAACTTGGAGCAAGTTTCTCAGGGAAGAGGGCTACACAAATGTTGACTTTTGGGTGGTCTAATGAACCTTAAGTTCTGGGGATTGGGAGTGAGCGGTTGGCGGAGGGACGATGGAGAGCAGTCTTCCAACTCTAGGAATCCCTGAGGCAGCAACGGCAGAAACAGTGAGAGCATTAAGTGGGTGCAGGCACCGGATGGGTGGTTGTGGGGGGCGTGTGGCAGAGAGAACTCTTGAATGAGATGTGAAGTCAAACCATTTAGGTCAATGAAAAACACGAGCTTACCAAACAGCACATATTTTATAAGAACACACAGAAACAAAAGAATGCAAACTAAATACATGAGAAGGGGTGTCTGTGGGTGAGGGTTAAGAGTAAGACTGGGGTTAAAACGGAACATATTACTCACCCAGTTCTTAATAAACAAGAGAGGAGCCATGAAAACAAGTAAAACAAAACACTCCAACAGCAGTGGGAGAGCATCAGTCTTTTGTGAAATGGCGAGATTTCCAGTAATAACTCTGGGTGGGGTCTGCATACAACAGTTTCAGACTCTCCGTAGTCCCAAGGTTGTGTAGCTTTGGGAAACAAGAGCTGCCCATGTATGAGAATAGAAGGGATATTTTAAAAAACTGCTTCATAGTTTTTTGGGGAAAATGATACATGATTTTGGTGTTCTTAAAAATGCAAAGCTGGGGCTTCCCTGGTGGCGCAGTGGTTGAGAGTCCGCCTGCCGATGCAGGGGACACGGGTTCGTGCCCCGGTCCGGGAAGATCCCACATGCTGCAGAGCAGCTGGGCCCGTGAGCCATGGCCACTGAGCCTGCGTGTCCGGAGCCTGTGCTCCGCAACGGGAGAGGCCGCAACAGTGAGAGGCCTGCGTACCGCAAAAAAAAAAAAGCAAACCATACAGATTATTGAATGAATTTAATCCATGTAAAATACTTGAAAGAATGCCTGACACATAATATGCCCCCAATAAATGTTACAAAAATAACCTGAAATTCCACCACTCGTAGATAACTAGAATTAAGATTCTGGTAAACGTCCTTTCCAGGAAATATAGCAATTTACTTCTTCAATTGTATATAAATGAGATCAAACTCTACATGATGTTCTGTAATAAAATGAAACTCAGTCTCTATACACACATCCTGTCGGTTCTGCTTCTCCGGAGAACCCTGACTAATACAGTTTGTTAGGTTGCCCAGCTCAAATGTTTATTGACTTTCTGTATTTATTTCTTTTCTTTTAACCTTTCCTTTCTCTTTCTCTCTCTCTTTCTCCCTCTTTCTTTCCTTTTTCCCTTCCTTCTTTCTTTCCTTTTCTTTCCCCTCCCTCCTTTCCTTCCTTCCTTCCTTCCATTCTAAAAATTATATCCTAGCCCTGTGTCTGGATCTTTTTCAGCCCCTCTGCTAATGCCTGACATGAGGCAGCGTGACCTCGGGATCCCCCAAAGTGAGGGGCTCTAACCTATAATCCCTGGGTTTTTTGGGGAGTGAGGAGCCTTTTTGACTAGGGACTTGTACTTCAAATGAGATTATAGAAATAAATAGGTCGAATAAATAAAGCCAAGTAATTGAGAATTACTGGCTTTAGTTAAGGGAACTTACTTTAACAACCAGTTCCTCCTTCATTTATCAGTTTACAGCTGAATGTAGAATTTCATGTTGTTTCTTTTTTTTCCCCCCTTGTAGTAGTTGATGTCATCACTGCCACCTAAAAGAACAATTTTCTACAGTGATGGAGGTTCTGTGATGTCATTGGGATTACAAAAGCTGGCAAGGAAATCTGCTATCAGCACTTATCACCGGAAATTACAAAGGAAATTAATTGTAAGCTTTCTAAGAAAGGACTGTTCAGTGAAACTAAACTTTCTTTTTTCTTCTTAATTTATTATACAACGAGTCTTTCCTCCCTCTACAGAGAGAATGCCCTACAACTTCAGGAGGCTAAATAAACAGGGTTTGTGTAAGAGGTAGATTGTCCTACTTTGTGAGTGCTTGATTGGCTAAGTATCTGTGCCAAAATGGTAACTATCTTCATACCGGATGGTTTGGTGATGGGCTGTTTTTCAAGCAATCAATCAGACCTTGCCTGAGGAAGCTTTGAAATTTCCCCCTTTCTGTATCTTAGGTCAGATCTCCTAAGCAGGGATCCCCTGCCCCCGCCCCCCCCACCCCAAGCCATTAGAATGGAATTAGCATGTGTTTGTTTCCTGTGGCTGCTGTAACCAATTACCACAAACAGCGTGGCTTAAAACAACAAGAAATTTATTTTCTTACAGTTCTGGGGGCCAGAAGTTCAAAATCAAGGTGTCAGGAGGGTTGGATTGGAAATCACACCTGAACGTCACCGAGCAGGGAGAAGCAGTTGCTGCAAGTAAGGGCAATACTGTCACCAGAAGGAAGGGGACACATGCAGCTGGGCAGCTTCAAACACCAGACCAAGATTGCAGGGACAAAGGCAGGGAGTTCAGTTCAGACATGCTGAGTTGTGGCGTGGCTGGTGAGGCACCCAAGTGGTGATGCCCGTCTATTGGATTTGGTAGCAGGCGCACCGTGTTTGCCTTCAGGGAGAATGCTTTCAGTGGCATGTAAGGCAGGGGGACTGTCGAAGGGAGGTGAAGAATGAATGGGAATTGAGGAAAGCTGAGATGGGGGTGGTCAGAAGCCAAAGAGAATGAGGATATTTTGCACTGAGGACAGGCTTTCAGGGCCCAAGGCGATGCCCTAGAGCAGTAGTTGTCGAAGGCTGGTACTCAAACCTGCAGCAGCAGGCACCCGGTAACTTACCAGGAAAGCAAGGGACCTACCCAAGACTTAACTGAATCAAAAACCATAGGCTAGAGCCCTGAAATCAGTGTTTAACAAGCTCCCAGGTGATTCTGATGTGGGCTAAAGTCTGAGAACTAGGCCCTAGGAGGCAGGAGAAACAAGCTTTGATAGAGCTGGTGGTGCCATCTGTATCAGGGAGGCATCTGTGCGGGTTGTGAATGTGTTGAGACCGGCTGGGCTTGCTGGAAGCAGAAAGTCTGGTCTGGGGTGGGCGGGGGGTGGTATTGGACCTAAGGGCATGAATTTCTGTAAAGCAAGCAAATGAGGAAAGGGACTGGTTCCTTCCCAGGGCAGGATCCCTGCTGCTTGAGTATGAAGTACACCTGTTTTGATCTTTCAAGCAGACCAGCAATTCGACATCTTTCCACTCCTCTGAGCAACATAATAGTGAGCGGATCTCTTGAAGCAGGAGCCTGGTGTTTGGCTGAAGCTGTCACAAAGTGGCATTTCTCACAGTGTTTGCAGAGCCCCTGGGAAATGTTAACCAGAAACTCGGTCTGCTCTTTGACTTCACTCTTTATGGTTGAAAACCTTTCTAAAATGGATATTTTTGTCACTTCAGAGACTAGGATAATATCCAAAGTAGCAAAGTTGTGAAAGATTTGTTATCTTTCACAGATAAAGATAAAGCAGAGTGGCTTTAAGATGAGCTCTCTAATAGTGGCACTCTTACTTGTGTTCTGATTTGCCTTCTCGAGGGGAAAAGATTGGGATGGAAGGAGTTCCTGCTGGGTGCTGGGACTTGCTTATGACCTTCAGAATACATGATCTATGGCACACTCTGTTCTGAATGTCTGTATCGGATTTCCCTTTAATGGCTATAATGAAAGTCATCTGTCCAGTGGCAGATAGCAGGAAGGATGGCACAGTGTAAACCTGATGAGAGCAGGGCTGGTTAGTTCTTGGTTTTCTCTCTAAAACATAGAATTATAACAGCACCCAGTAAACATGTTGAATGAATAAAAATACATGGTAATTATGGGGCTTCCCTGGTGGCGCAGTGGTTGGGAGTCCGCCTGCCGATGCAGGGGACGCGGGTTCGTGCCCCAATCCGGGAGGATCCCACATGCCGCGGAGCGGCTGGGCCCGTGAGCCATGGCCGCTGAGCCTGCGCGTCCAGAGCCTGTGCTCCTCAGCGGGAGAGGCCACAACGGTGACAGGCCCGCGTACTGCAAAAAAAAAAAACATGGTAATTGCAATTGAATTTTGGATCATTCTGGAACCTACAGGTCTCAGGGCCACTATTCCGAGCATTAATTCTACCATCTGGGACCATAAATACAACATGTATAGGCAGGACTGGCTACATAATCTGTGGGGGTCAGTGCAAGTTGAAAATGCAGGGCCCCTTGGTCAAAACATAAAGAACTTCAAGATACAGCAGAGCATTAAACCAAATGTGGGGTCTTTCTGGGTGTGAGGTACTGTGCTCCTGCACAAATCCCATGAAATCAGATCTACAGTTAGGAGATGGGGTGCAATCTTTCTAATCCTGGTAATGTAAAAAAATTTTCTGCAGAAATCCTTGAAGTGACCTCTTTATGTACTTATTTTCTCCTTTTCTATGAACGAGAAGGACAATATCAAAATGGAGGGTGTCTATTATAGGATTAGATTATCCCAATTCTCTCCCACCTTGGAATGCATCCAGTCTTTGCCATGTTGCTCTACAGTGCCTCCCACTGGAGAGATCAGAGTATATTTCCCCATCCTCCGATGGACTTGGCATATGACACTTTTTGGGCAATGGAATGTTAGTGGCCATGACATGAGCACAGATCTTGAACATGCTCCTGTAGTTTGGCTTGGCCCCTTGTGCTCCTGCCCTTTACCACGAGAAGAACTGTCCCAGGTAGCTGTTGGTCCAAGGAAAATGAGAGAAATGTGGAGTAGACCTGATCCCGATCCGTAACCCAAAGCAGAGCTGCCCCAGCTGCTCCACAGACCTGTGAGGAAGAAAAAGAAATGCTTTTGTTAAGCCACTCAGACTTTGGAGAATTTGTTACACAGCATTTAGGTAGCAGAAACCTAACTAATAAGGGGTCTTTCAGGTGAATCCTAGTAAACGTATTTTACTGCATTAAAAAAAAAAAAAAAAGACGACTTTGGGGATGCTGAGAATGACAAAGGGGAGGCTAGAGAAAGAATCCAAATCAATGTTGGACATTGATGTACCATCCTGATGCTCAGCTCAAGCCAGTGAGTACTAAACAAAGGACCAAACAGTGCTAAGCTGAATATCATTAAAGAGATCTTATTCTAGTTGTCTTTGTTTTTTAGAGAGTACGTGCATACTTGCATAGTACCTCCCTGAAAGCAGCAGCAGGAGGAAGAGGCTTCATTTTTAAGAATGCTGGTCTGGTCTTTTGGCAAGGAGGATCGTCTGGTTATTTAACAGCCAGAATGGAAAGGGCTCCAACCAGTCAGGGGGAGGCCCCGCCCCTGACCGGTCTTCAGAGCAGGTGAGCAGTGATCTGTTCATCAAAAGCGGGATGTGGGGGCTTCCCTGGTGGCGAGGTGGTTGAGAGTCCGCCTGCCGATGCAGGAGACACGGGTTCGTGCCCCGGTGCGGGAGGATCCCACATGCCATGGAGCGGCTGTGCCCGTGAGCCATGGCCGCTGAGCGTGTCCGTCCGGAGCCTGTGCTCCGCAACGGAAGAGGCCACAGCAGTGAGAGGCCCGCGTACCGCAAAAAAAAAAAAAGTTAAAAAAAGCGGGATGTGGGCGTAGGGGCTGTTTGCCAGAAAATCCAGTAAAGGTCCCAAGCCTGAGCTGTGAGCCAGGGTTGTTGGGTTGGATAAACCCAGAATATATGACCCAGGAGTGAAAAGGAGAGTTTCACTGTGCCACATAGAGTAATGCTCTCAACCCCACTCCAAAGAGGTCTATATCCCAATCTGGAAGGAACTGTGAATAGGTTACACAGCAAAGAGGAATTAAGGTTGCCAATCAGCTGACCTTAAACTGGGGAGATACTGGGCAAGCAAACAGACCAGACAGATGGGTGCTGTGGACTAGATCTCTGGGATCTCTTGTTCTGTGGCTCCCTGGATATTTTCCTAGGGGAGACAGAATATACTAGACAAAGTAGCATGCACATGTTCCAAAAAACCGAAGTTCACGGCACTTGGCAGCAAGAGCAGAAAAGCCTGAGAGTGTTGCTCTGAAGGCACTCCACCTAGCCTGGAAACCTGGTTCCTTCACCCATCAGCTGAGTTACTGTAGGCAAGTTAACCTCTATGTGCCTTAGTGAAAGAGGATGATAAATATGTATCTGATGGAGTTTTTATGAGATTTAACAATGTTAATACATAAAGTTAATAATCATGACTGGCATGTGGTTAAGGCTCAGTAAATGTTAATGGTTGCTGTTATGACTAGGCAGTATGTATAGAGGTTAGTAACCCTGGATCTGGAGCCAAACTCCCTGGGGTCAGAGCCAGCTCTGTCACTTACATCATCTGTGCTGGGGCAAGTTATTTAACATCTACGAGGCCTAGTTTTTTCATATGTAAAATGGGGATATTAAAGGTACTCACAGTTGTGTTGGGAATTAATCAATTAATACACGTAGAGTCCTAGAACAATGTCTGATACATCCAATAAAGGTCATCTGTCGTCATCATCATCATCATCATCAGTATTATGGGACCACTGTCCCTCTGGATGATTAACAACGAAACAACCCCCATCATGAATTCAGTAGCATCTCATGTGATCATCCAGACCTTTTAGGTTAAGGAGAACCATGGTTCCCACACTGTGGGAGTTACAGGGAGCAACACCATCTTTCTTCTTATCAGGAAATCAAATCATAGTAGCACCTAGATAAGATGCATGTGCAAGGAAAGTGAAAAAATTAGTCATCAGAAACACCAGTAAGGAAAGGCTCTTAGATAAGAGAGAGCCTACCTACTTCTCTTTTTTCTCTACTCTGCAATTATGCAGGGCTGTACTTCCCTGTTGCTTTTGATTCAATGTTTTTACACTTCGTAACATAGTAAGAACATTAGGTTAAGGAACCTTGCCACTTTCTTATTCAGAGTAGTCCTCTTCACAATGCCAAGAATTCTCACTTCGGTAGATAATGACAAGAAATACGACACCCCATTAGTAAACAGGCAAATCATTTCATGGCAACAGCCGATTTAATCAAAACATTCTGGTTTTTCCCTCATCTGAACCCACACAAGGGATGAACCAATCCAATGGGAAAAAATATTTGTTTTATCTTTGCCACATTTATTTACTCTTAGGGACTGTTTAACTTCATCGGGCAGAGAAGTTGGAAAGAACAAAAATCCTCGAGGCACTGAACAGCCTTCTCTGTCTCTGGCACCAGACGGGAATGGCCTGGAGGTATTTCCACAGAGACCTGTTCTTAAGCTTTTTCTTGAAATCCTTTGCCCTCTTCTTCACGGGGGAGAATTAAACTGTTTGTGCACCACGTTTTGGGGGGTAGGGTGCAGAATGGGAATTGAAGGATAAGTCAGTCGTTTAACAATCCTGCCCATCCATGCAAATGATTTCAAAATATGAAATACTCATTCCAGAAAATTTATTGACCATTTATTATGCAAAGTATTGTGTAGGTGTTACAGAAAGACAAAGGTAAATTTCATATGGAACAAATCTCAAGGAACTCCCTGTCAAAGAAGTCATGTAAAAGACACACAGATACCTGTGGGGAGTAGAAAGCTATGGGTGTGTTTTAGGTTGGATTCCTGGAAGTACAGCTAGAGCAGGGCTTGTGGGCTTTATTGAGGGAGGGATCTGGGGTGAAAACTTTGAGGCTGTGAGCCGAGAAGGACAGAGCAGGAGAGAAGCTAGGCCAAGAGGTGGGTGTAGCTGGAGCCTGATCCCATGAGGAGCTCTAAAGGATGCTTTGTGCCTGTGGTATAATAAAAAATATATATCTGGTCTTTGTCCCTGATTTTGGAGTACAGAGCTCCTAAAACCCTTACAAGTTATCTTTTTGTATGCTAATGGGGTGAGTCCTGTGGAGGCCCCAGATAGCCTCAGGATGGGAGCTGGTCACAAGAAAAGCCAGCTATATGATCAGAGGGTTGGAACTCTCAGCCCCATTTCCCAACTTCTGGGGAGGGCAGAGGGGCTGGAGATTGAGGTCAGTTCCCCAATGGCCAGTGACTTAATCAATCATGCCTGCATAATGAAGCCTCCATAAAACCCCTAAACAATGGGATTCAGAGAGTTGCTTTTTTTTTTAATTGAAGTATAGTTGATTTACAATGTTGTATTAATTTCTGCTGTAGAGCAAAGCGATTCAGAAATATATATCTATATAAGTAGATATAGATAGATATACATATATATACATTCTTTTTTTTAAATATTCTTTTCCTTTATGGTTTATGACAGGATATTGACTATAGTTCCCTGTGCTATACGGTAGGACCTTGTTGTTTATCCATTCTGTATATTAAAAGCTTACATCTGCTGACCCCAAACTCCCACTCCATCTCTCCCCCAACCCCCTCCCCTTTGGCAACCACAAGTCTGTTCTCTATGTGAGTCTGTTTCTGTTTCATAGATAAGTTCATTTGTGTCACAGTTTAGATTCCAAATATAAGTGATATCATATGGAATTTGTCTTTCTCTTTCTGACTTACTTTACTTAGTATGATAATCTCTAGTTCCATCCATGTTGCTGCAAATGGTATTATTTTGTTCTTTTTTATGGCTGAGTGGTATTCCATTGTATATATTATTATATCTTCTTTATCCATTCATCTGTCGATGGACATTTAGTTTGCTTCCATGTCTTGGCTATTGTGAATAGTGCTGCTATGAACTTTGGGGTTCATGTATCTTTTCAAGTTATAGTTTTGTCTGGATATATGCCCAGGAGTGGGATTGCTGGATCATACGGTAATTCTAGTTTCTGAGTTGGTGAACACATCCATGTGCTGGGGGGATGGCTCACCCCAACTCCATAGTGCAGAAGCGCCTGTGCTTGGGACCCTTCTGGAACTTGCCCTATGTACTTCTTCATCTGGCTGTTCATTTGTATTCTTTGTAGTAAATTGCAACATAAGTGGAGCACTTTCTGGAGTTCTCTGAGTCATTCCAGTGAATTATCAAACTTGAGGGGGCATCGTAGGAATGCTTGAATTTGTAATCAGTTGGGCAGAAGTGTGGGTCTCCTGGGGATCCCACTTGTGACTGGCATCTGAAGCGGGGGGCCGTCTGGTGGGACTGAGCCTTTTAAATTGTGGGATCCAGTGCCAGCTAACTCCAAGTAAATAGCGTTAGAATTTAACTGAGTGGTTGGATACCCAGTTGGTGTTGGAGAATTGGTTGGTGTCAGGAAGAACCACACATTTTGTGTTAGAAGTGGTGTCAGAAAACAACATGTAGTACCACAAAGGGGAAAAGCTGTTGTACACTGTATCAGCTAGCCATTGGCTATGGGCTGCCCCTGGGGATAGAATAACCTCCCAAACATTTCTGGGCAAGGTGACTCCCATGAGTCAAGGGCAAACTCTCCAGAGAAGGAGGCAGCTGTAAGCCTGTAGCAGCTGACACAGCAGCTGTGGGATGCCCACATCTGCCTGGTAAAAGCAATCTGGACAGGACACAACAGCACTGATTACAAGGTAGCATTCAGAGGAGGATAGGAAAGTGTTGGGGGGAGTTCCAGTGAGAAGTGAACTGAGCCATTGAAATCAACAGGAGAGAGGTCATTCAAATAGAGGTTCTTCCAAAGGAAGTAAAACAAATACCTTAGAACAGTCATCGAGGAAGCTCCTGCCTGAAGATTCCAGTAAGACATAGGTGATTGTATCAGCCAGGGTTCTCCAGAGAAACAGTACCAATAAGGGCAAGTAACTTGCTAAGGGTCACTCAGCAAAGGAGTGGGGTTCCTGCCCAATCCGTGACTCCCACTGCCGCTGCTCCCCACACCATGCCACCGCCTCCTCCTTCACGCTTTCTCCTTAGCTTCCCTATGACTCAGTGGTTCTCAAACTTCAGTGTGCATCAGAATCACCTGGGGTGCTTCTTCAACCAGACTGCTGGGCCTGGCCATAAGAGTTTTGATTCAGGTGGTCTGGACCCAGGCAGAGAGACAGTCAGCTGCAAAATTCACTGCGTCCAGTGCAAAAAGAAAATGCAGGGCCCTGTCCTGGGGGGAAGTCCATCTCCCCTTCTCACAGGCCCACGGCCCTGGTCCACCCTTAACAGATACCCTCGCCTCTTCCCAAGGAAATGCAACCTCCACACCAGGATGCGCTCAGTACCCGGATCAGGGCCAGCAAGAGGCCCCTGAAAAGTCGCTGTGGCACTGCCCACCTGGGGTGGGGACGGCGCCACCTTGTCCTGGCCTGACCACCGAGGGGGCGAGGGGTGTGTGTCCCACCCCTACCTCCCTGTGTCTGTGCCCAGGGCCCAGCCAGGGGCAGAGGACAATGGCAAATGCAAGCCTCCCCTCATCACTGCCACTTGGCTGCCCACCCCCCTTCCCTGAGTTGGGGGAGGCAGGGTCCTGGGGCAGGGAGGGTGGAGGCAGAGGTCCTAGAACCCGGGCAGGGAAGCGCTGGGAGGCTCCAAGGTCCTGAACTTACACCATTGTCCGAGCGGACTTCACTTAGGAAACACTCAAAGATAAAATTAAACTTCAACTGCCGGGCTCTTCTGAACCCGTGGCTGTGTGTAGCTACACTGGTTGCACGCCGTGAATCCCGCTCTGGCCACAGGATATTTGCATTTCTAGCAAGTTCCTAGGTGTTTCTGGGAACCGTGTAATCATTCTTTTTTTTTTTAAGTGAGGCAAAACATTGCTGCATGCTGTGGCTTTCCTTCCCTTCTCTGTAAAATGGTGACACTTCTGCCTCACTGGATTGGGGGAGAGGACACAGGGGAGCAGGCTTAGCATAGAGCTGAGAACACAGGCCACGCTCTAGCCTAATGATGTCAGCAACAGCAACACTAGTAGTAATGGTCATTACTGTCATCACTACCTCTACTTTTGTGCAGGCGGTTGTGTCTAATGCTTTGATCTGTTGTTTGTTTCCTGCTTATTTCCTCTCCGCTGTCTGTCACCTCAGTTTTGAGAAGGAACTGAAAAGTGCGGGGGAGGGCTTGGGGTGGGAGTGGGGTGGGACACCTCTGGCCAAAGCCAGCTATGGTAGGAGAAGCCGCATCGAGAGGAGATGTATACGGGTGCCGCCATTTGCCTTAACAAGTATCAACCTCGGATCCTCTGAAATTGGCACTAGAGGGAGAAGCTAAGTGTGAGGAGGCGTGGGTGGACCGCTGCACCCCATGTTCCCCTGGGGACTGAGCTTCTGCTCTGTAAAGGGCATATGAATATCTTCAGGGAGGAGACAGCTCCAGGTGTTATTCAGAAAAGGACAAGATACAGTCCTGGGGATGGAGATGCAGTTCTCACTGCCACCCCTCCTGTCCCTTCAGGTGTGAGTGGAGAGGGGCCACTTCCCCATCAGCATCTAGACCAGGTTAAGACGTCCAGAAGCACAAGACTGCAGCAAGGCTGGTTCATTTCCACAAGGCTTTATTAAAGTCAGGCTTACGGGGCCTTGCTTACTCTCCAAGGCTTGCCCCATCCCATCCCCTGTAGAAAGAATACACTGTTCTCAAATTCTAGTGCGGGGAGACTTAAGGCCCAGAGAGAGACTTAAGGCCCTGAGTGCCTCTGCAATGGGTCTCCACCTTGGAATCTTCCTAGGAACTAAAAAACACCAGTGCTTAGGGCCTACCCCAGGGGTTCTGATTTAATTCCTTTGGGGGGCATTCTAGGCACTGGTGTTTAAAAAACCTCCACTGGTGTAACGACTGTGTGTGGAGGTTGAGAACCACTGCTGTACAGCTCACTCAGCTCTGGGTGGCTCTGGGGACCCTTCCATGCAGAATGAGCCACCCAATCAGGGGCACATCCATTATTCACAATGGTGTGTCCTTGCCTGAGTGGCTATCCAGGAAGTCCTCAGGACACACAACATGCACACAAGAGAGGGCCACTATAAGGCCAGATGAGGATGGAGTGTGGAATCATTTTAGGGGAAAGTAGGAGGGTCACTGGGTCACAAGTCACCACAAGGTGAGTGCTATTTTTAAACCTGTTTTTAGTACTGAAGGTAAAACAGTATCTTCTCCTATCTGAGGAGGGATTCTAGGGTTGTATCTAGAGTACATCCCCTGGAAATAAAATGAATGATATAGAAAATCTTCCTCTTGCTGTTCTGATTGGCAGGAACCCCTTCCTCACGGCCTTAAAGCAGCTGTGCTGGAGGGTGTTTTTACCACTGTGTCCTGAGACCTAAGCCTGGGGTAGGTGCCGGATGTTTATGAGAATTTTGCCTGGTCTGCCCTCTCCTCTTTGCCAGATACAAGCTGCCAACTTGAGTACAATCTCCTCACCTGAAATCAATTCTACAAACATTTATGGAACATCTTTTCTCTGACGGCAGCGCACGAGGAACTAGGGAGCACACGATAAATAGCTGTTGTCATTGTTGATTAATACTCTTCTTCGAATGTTGACCTCAAGCAAGTTAACTTGCCTCGCAATATTTTAGTTTCCTAACCTGAAAACGTGATAATAATAGGGCTTACCTTGGAAGGTTGTCTGAGGTCTAAATGAGTTAACACATCAGAACACTTAGAAGGATGCCTGGCGTATATTAAGTACTTAACAAGCATTAGCTAGTGTTATTATGATGATTAATATTAATGTTACTAACTGGGGCTACCACAGTGAATAAGACAGGCATAGTCTTTGGTCTTATGAAACTTACAGGCAAATGGAGAAAACAAGCAATTATAATAGAGTGGTGGGTGTTAACATAGCCAGAAGTAGAGGTGCTGTAGGAACATTGAGGAGGGGCCCCGTGCCAGGCTTGGGGGAATATTGAAGTTTTCCTGAGGGAAGCAATGGCTTGGCTGAGACCTGAAGAATGATTAAGAGATTTGCAGGTACGGGAAGGACTGTGACGAGGGAGAGGCAGAATGACCTTCCAGGCAGAGGGAGTAGCAGTGTCAGCAGGTGAGAGAGGACTGGCTCAGCAGAGAAGAGGGGGACACAGGAGCAGGCTCCTTCAGGCCTGGGAAGCACGCTAAGGAATTTGGACTTGATCAAAAATGGAGAAGACACAGGTCCTGCCCTTGAGTAGCTGCCAGTTACGTAGGACAGATGGACATAAAATAGATACTTTATTATTTTTATTCATTATTTAATGTGAGACTAGAGAGGAAGGGCCTGTGGCAGAGAAGGAAGGGTTTATAGAAAAAACCAAGATGAAACGCCCAGATCGACATGGAGAAGTGCTACATGGGAACACTTCCTCTATCTAAGCATGTCCTCTTGCCTCTCTTCCCAGGTTCTTTTGCTGTAACAACATCCTCTACCAAGTCAGAACCTTACTGTGATCCCCAGTGCCATTTTCTCACTCACTCCTCACATTCAAACCAATGGCCAAGTCCCACTGAGTTGCCACCTCTCATTGCCCTGAGTGAGGGCTTTATCATCCCTTAAGGGATGCTTTCAACAACCATGTCTATCGATCTTGCGTTGCCCTGATCAAATTCAGTTTCATACCACAACTGCCAGAGTGATCTCTGCAACGTAGAAATCCAGCCGTATCCCCTCCCTGGGGCAAAACTATTCAGTTTTACAGCATCTTGCTTTCCCTGCATTTCTACCCATGCACAGAGCTATTGTGAGCTAAGGATACACATGTGTAAAATACCTTCAGTCCCTCTGGGGAAATGTAAGAGTGCTATTTTTATCATTTATTTATATTTTTAATTTTAAAAATTGATATAACTTACATAACATTGTTTAAGGTGTACAACATGATTTGATACATTTATAATTTACGTGATTATCACCCCTTCACAAAATTATCATTTCTTTTTTGTGGTGAGAACATTTAAGATCAAGTTAAGAGTGCTATTTTTAAACCTGTTTTTAGTACTGAAGGTAAAACAGTATCTTCTCCTATCTGTAATTTCACTGAACCTGAACTATTCTCTCTCTTGAGTAACCTGAATTAAAATGGGGAGGTGTACCTAGACCTTCTAGTTGCAGAGATAAAACTCACCCTTACCTCCCTTATTTGTCTTCCCAGAGTGAGAACCATACAAATGCCAAAATACAGGTTAGAGGGAAGGTTATTTAGTGATGGAGTCTTGCATGTACACTGACCTAGCCTGAATAACATAAGATTTCAGCCTTTTCCTGCTTTTTGTCCTTCTCCAAGGTAGTTCTTTTCTAGTTTTACCTTTTTAAGAGTCAGGTTTATTGGGGAATAATTCACATAAAATAAAATTTACCCCTTTACAGTGTATCGTTCAATGAGTTTTGTTGATTGTATACAGTCATGTAACTACTGCCTTAGTCAAGATATAGAACATTTCTATCAACTCCACATGTCCCCTCATGCTCTTTGCATTCAATCTCCTCACCCGCCCTCATTTCCTGGCAACATATGACCTGTTTTCCAGAATGCCATGTAGATGGAATCCTGTAATATTAGCCCTTTGTGTCTGGCTTCTTATGCTTAGCATATTGCTTTTGAGATGAATTCATGTTGTTGCATGTGTCTGTAGTTTGTTCTTTTTTTATTGCTGACTGTTATTCTATGGTCTGGATGTAGACAATTTGTTTATTCACCTGTTGGCAAACATTTGGGCTGTCTTCAGTCTTTAGCTATTATGAATAAAATTGTTTGAAATATGAGAGTTTCTGTTGGCTTTGTATACTCACCAATGTTTGGTCATGTCAATTTAAAAAATTTTAAACATTCTAGTGGGTGTACAATGGTATCTTCTCGTGTTTTAAGTTACATTTACCTAAACTCAAATTAGCATCTTTTAAAGAACTAATTTGCCATTCAGTTATATTCTTTGGTGAAAGTGTCTGTTTAAATATTTTGACCACTTTTTAGTTGGATTTTTATATATTATTCTTATTGAGCTGTAAAAGTTTTTTGTAAGTTTTCTGGATATAAGTCCCTTATCAGATATAGAATTTTCTAATAATTTTCCAAGTCTGTGGCTTTTTTTCATTTTCTTAACATTATTTTTATAACAACTTTATTGAGATATATTCATTAACATTATCTTTTGAAGAGCGGAAATTTTTAATTTTGATGAAGTCCAGTGTATTATTTTTTTCTTTTATGGTTTCTGATGTTTGTTGCCTATCTAAGAAACCTTTGCTTAACCCAAGGCAACAAGATTTTCTATGTTTTCTCAGAAGTTTTATAGTTTTGTTTCTTAACATTTAGGTCTATGATCTACTTCAAGTTAATTTTTGAGTGTGGTATGAAGTAAGAATCAAGGTTAATTTTTTTTGGATATCCAATTGTTCCAGCACCATTTTTAAAAAAAATTTATTTATTTTACCTTTGGGTGTGTTGGGTCTTCGTGGCTGTGTGGGCCTTCTCCGGTTGTGGCGAGAGGGGGCCACCCTTCTCTGCGGTGCCTGGGCTTCTCATTGCGGTGGCCTCTCTTGTTGCGGAGCATGGGCTCTAGGCACGTGGGCTTCATTAGTTGTGGTGCGTGGGCTCAGCAGATGTGGTTTGTGGGCTCTAGAGCACAGGCACAGTAGTTGTGGCGCATGGGCTCAGCTGTTCCCTGGCACGTGGGATCTTCTTGGACCAGGGATTGAACTCGTGTCTCCTGCATTGGCAAGTGGATTCTTAACCACTGCACCACCAGGGAAGCCTGCACCATTTGTTTTTTGTTTTTGTTTTTTATAAATTTATTTATTTTTGGCTGCGTTGGGTCTTCGTTGCTGTGAACAGACTTTCTCTAGTTGTGGCGAGTGGGGGCTACTCTTCGTTGCGGTGTGTGGGCTTCTCATTGTGGTGGCTTCTCTTGTTGTGGAGCACGGGATCTAGGTGCGCAGGCTTCAGTAGTTGTGGCACGCGGGCTCAGTAGTTGTAGCTCGTGGGCTCTAGAGCGTAGGCTCAGTAGTTGTGGCACACAGGCTTTGTCGTTCCACGGCATGTGGGATCTTCCCAGACCAGAGATAAAACCCGTGTCCCCTGCACTGGCAGGCGGATTCTTAACCACTGCACCACCAGGGAAGTCCCCAGCACCATTTGTTGAAAAACTGTTGTTTCTCCATTGAATTACCTGGACACTTTTGTTGAAAATTAGTTGACTGTATTTTGGTAGATCTGTTTCTGGACTCTGTGGTCTGTCCCTTTGATCTGTATTTCTATCTTTAGACATATGCACTGTCTTGATTACTGTAGCTTTAGAATAAATCTTGAAATCAGAGTGATTTCGACTCCAACTCAACTCCTCCAACTTTGTTATCCTTTTTTCAAAAATCATTTCTAGGTCCTTTGCATTTCCAAAAACTTTTTAGATTCAGTTTGTTAATTTCTACACCACCACCACCAACAAAAGCTGATCAATAGTTCAATTTGGGAAGAATTGACATCTTAACAATACTGACTCTTCCCATTCATGAGCATGATTTGATTCTTGGTTTGTTTAGTTCTTCCTTGATTTCTCTCAGCAATAAATCTACTTTTCGAGGTGCAGCTCTTGCACATAGTTGATTATATTTATCTCTAAGTGTTTCATATATTTAATCTTTTGTGAGTGATATTTTTAATATTTTCAATTTCCAATAGTTTGTTGCTAGTAAATAGAAAAACATCGTATTTTTTATATTGACATTGTATCCTAAAACCTAGCTAAACTCATGTTTTTGTTGTCATAACTATCTGTATTTTTGATTTCTTAGAATTTTCTATGAAGATGATTATGTTATTTACAATTAAAGACATTTTAACTTTTTTTTTTTTTTTACAATCTGTATACTTTTATTTATTTTCTTGTCTTATTGGACTAGCTAGGACCTCCAATATAATGGCGAAAAGAAGTTGTAAACGTGGGCATTCTTGCTTTGATCCCAATCTTAGGGGCAAAGCACTCAATATTTTACTGTTAAAAATGATGTTACCAATTTTTTTTTTTTATAGATAACGTTTGTCATATTGAGAAAATTTCCTTCTATTCCAAGTTTGCTGAAATTTTTTGTAATGGATGGATGTTGAATTTTATAAATGCTTTTTTTTACATGTATTGAGATAATTATATGATTTTAATATTTTTGTCTGTTGAGATTGTGAATTTTACTGGTTGATTTTGAATGTTGAACCAACTTTGCTTTTCTGGAACATACCCAAGTGGGTCATGACATATTATCCTTTTTATAGATTTCTGGATTCAATTTGCTAATATTTTGTTACTATGCTCATGAGAAATATTGGTCTATAGTTTTCTGTCTTACCTATCTTTGGTATATAGATAATGCTGGCCTCCTAAAATGAGTTGTGAAATCTTCCCACTTCTATTTTTCTGGAAAAGTTTATGTAGAATAGGTGTTATTTCTTCATTAAGTGTTTGGTAAAATTCACCAGTAAAGCCTCCTGAATCTGGAGTCTGTTTCTTTAACAGGGCTACACAGGTTATCCATTTCTTTCTTTTTTTTTTTTTAATATTTATTTATTTGGCTGCTCCAGGTCTTAGTTGCAGCATGAGGGATCTTAGTTGTGGCATGCATGCGGGATCTAGTTCCCTGACCAGGGATCGAACCTGGGTCCCCTGCATTGGGAGCATGGAGTCTTAGCCACTGGACCACCAGGGAAGTCCCTATCCATTTCTTTTTGAGTGGGCTTTGGTAACTGGTGTCTTATTCCCTTGCGGTGGTCTTTGTGTGAGATATTGGCATATTATAACAGCCTTCTGATTTCCCAGTTGCTATCAGTGATATTTGTTTATTCATACCATCTTTACTTATTGTGCCTCTTTATTTTTGTTCATTTAATGGCTGCAATAAACAGATCACAATAAAATGAATCTGGTTGACAGTGAACACGTGGCAGGGGAAGTTTGGTGGTTGTGGCAGAGTAGAAGGCATTGTAGACTTTGGCTAAAAATTTTTATGTCATGAAAAAGAAGGATTTGCCTGATGACTTTGTCAGACATATTTATCTCTTTTAAGTATTGGCTTTAAAAACAGGAGAAAAAAAGGGAAGTTGCAATAAAAATCTCCTTCCCGGCAAGCACTGGAAAAACCAAAGGGAAGAATAGCAGGACTTACAACATGATGTGCACAGAGTTATTTCTAAACAGGTTTTTTGTTCTTGTTTTTTTTTTTTTTTTGGCATTTTATAAGAAATAAGACTTTACCTTAGTGTTTATTTTGGAGTTAATGGCACATACTGAAATGTAATAATTTATTGATTGGGAGTATTTTAAAACAAAACAGAAAGAACCCAACTGTCCCCTCAATTCCTTATCCCTAGCCTATGTTTAAATATTGTAAATAACCTTTGAAAATGTAACAGCCATATTTGTTGGAATAGCACTCAGTGATTTGAATGACCTATTTTACAAGCAACTTACCCTACAAGTTACTTTTCCATTTAAAATGTTTTTTTTTTGTTCATACTAAACCCCATACTGTTTTCCCAAGGACAATTTGGTTACAAGTACAAAATAACCTACTTAATCTACTTTGGTTTAATTTACTTACAGGTAAAGTAGATATTTCTTTTCCTACCACCGTCAAAGGGTTTTTATAAGAGTAAAGTCAGATATATGCTATAATATATTGGTGAAAAAAGAGTAAAGCCATCATATAAAGGCAAACTGATGATATTATATTGCTTTCCTGTATGGCAGGGCATGATCATTATAATTTAATGTGCTAGGAAGCAGAAAAGGCCTGTATGTGTGATCAGCTGGCCTTTTCACGTGGGATGTATATGGAGCTTGTCCTGTGGCTTGAGGAGGTGGCTACTGTTTGTCTGGTTTAGAGCTTTCCTTTTGTAGCTCTGGTTGTAACATGCCTTTGGTTAAAGTTAGTCTCACCCATGATTGCCAATCTCCAGGCTGGTTCACTGGGTGCTGCTACTTCTCAGAATTCCATGACTAAGCCAGGAGTGGTGTTTGTTATTTACTAATAGGTATTTCTTCTGACTGTTCTGCTTACCACATCATCATACCAGGCCTTGACCTTTGTGAACTCCTCTGGAAAATCAAACATACCTAGAAGCTGCCCCAGCTTAGGTCTAATAACACCATCAATTGCTCTTTGGGAGGCTGTGGAACAGAGCTTGGAAGGTGATTTGAATGAGAAGGAAACATAACAGCTCATCAAATCCAGATTTTCCATGAGAAAACAAGAATCCAGAGAAGTTAAGGGTCTTGATTAAGGTCCCTTCTTCCAGGAAGCCTTTCTGGACTTCCCAAGGTGGTTGTACTGGTGCTTCCCAGCTGTTTGCAAAACCACTCTTAATTCCTCCACAACTTTTCACTCTTTGCTAAAATGATTTCCTGGTGGCATCTCTCACTAAGAGAGGGCTGAGTTACATTTGTTCACAAGGCCTAGAACATTTTAAGCCCTCATGAACATTTGTTGAGTGGCTGAGTCTCTCACATACTAGCTACTAGGTACTATAGATGTGAAGTCAGGCTCATGGAAATTAAGGAGAAACTCCAGGAAAGCCCAAGCTCTTCTTGGTAGCAGATCAGAGTCTGTAGGCTAAGCCAAAGACTGAGCTGAGAAGCACATGTAAGCAAGGGAAGATGAAAAAATTAAAGGGAGCCAAGTCCAGAAAGGAGCTAGTGAAAGTGTTTCAATTTCCCTACTTGCAGATGCATTTGTTTAATTGATTCATTCAGCAACTTTATATTGGGCATCTACTATGGACCAGGAGCTATTTCAGGCATTGGAGATACAGTAGTGAATAAAACAAAGTTCCTCTTATATTTCCAGTGGGAGAGAAGCATTAAACAAATATCAAGTGAAAAATACTGATAATGTCAGGTAGTGATAAATGCTGGGATGGAAAATAAAGCAGGGGAAAGAAATAATCACTGATAAAAAAACAGGAAGGTCTCTCTGAGCAAAGACCTGAACAAAGTGAGGGAGCGATGCCATGAGAATATTGGAGAAAGAGCATTTCAGAGAGAATAAGTACAAAGATCCTGAGGCAGGCTTGGTGTGTTTGAGAAACAAGGTGACCAGAAGTTTAGAGCAGTGTGGGGAAGGAGAAAGGAGATGAAGAAAATTCTTCTGCACTAGTGAAACTGTCCTTTCCAGCACCAAAGTGTTATGATTGGTGATGCTCTGACTATATAGACCAGTTCCAATAAAGAACGCCCCGTACAGTGCTAAAACCAGACCTTTATCTCTCATGAGTGCTCTTTTGAAGACTATCCACCCTCTAGGACGAGGGTTCTCACCTGAGGTCAACAGGCCCCTGGGGGCTCACAGTCAGGCTTCATATGGTCAATTGACCCCCTCCCCAATCTGTGCCTCCCTCCTGAACATTTTTCTGCAGATAAAGTCTTAGATGGAACCTGTCTGCAAAATGCCTGCAGGACCAGGTAGGAATATAGAAGAATGAAATAGGCCAAGGTGAGAACCCAGCCATACTTTGTTTGCCTATTAAACAGAGGAATATTCTTCACCTCCACAGAGAAATAAGCTCTCTCCCATTTGTCTTGAAATATTCAATCTTTTGGTTCTATTTTTAATTTCCTCACTCTGGTAGAGACTTAGGGCCAGAGAAATACTTCTTCACCACAAGAAAACCAACAATGTAAGGGTGATGACAGATGGCAAGTAATGTTCAGTGCTGGGGATCCACAGAGGATGCTGAGGATTGTGGAGAATGGGAGGGGATGTACCTTGCAAAGGCGGCAGCCACTACTCTGCTTCTGCTGCTCACGGCCTTGAGGGAATGGGACCCAGTGAGGACAGATCTTAGGACTGGTTAAGAGAAAGCAAAAATCTGGATCTCTTTGGAGGTGAAATCTCCAGAGATTTTATTTGGCTCACATTTTTTTTTTTAGAACCCTGGTAGACCACCCATAACACTCAGGGTCAAATATGGCCCATATGCAGGTGGTTTGTTGAACTCTGATCTATAGATTTTATCAGAATTTCTGAGAGATCTGTGACTTAACATTGACAACTACTGTCCTAGAACATGATTCCCTTCCACTTCTGTGGGTAGAAAGACCAAGGACACAGCCATCAACCATGTCCCAGGGTCCCAGGAGTCTAGGGGACGGCCATCTGCCTGGCTTCTCCCTCCCCCCATACATGACCCAGAGCACAGAAGCCAGCAGGATCTGCTCCTCTTCCTCTGTCCCCCAGTGAGTGTCCTCCACTATAGGGGTGGAGCAAGCAGGACATTGTAAAGGGAATTGGTACTGAGAAGCACCAGATGAAGTTTAAGAGATGCTCATTACTGTGAAAGGTAGCTCTCTCCTTTGTCTTCTCAATTCTCCACTCCACTCCCTCCCATACATCCCTCCACACCCAACCGACTACACCCCATGAGAGTATCTTTGATTACGGGTTAGAGAAACCCAAATCAAACCCTGTGGGGAAAAAATAAACTCTTTCATTCCTGTATCTGAGAAGCCGAAGGGCAGTGCAGCTCCGGGCATGTTGGGTTCAGGTGCTCGGGCATCTCTCCCTCTCACTCACACCTGAGCTCTGCTTTCTCCTCTGTTGCCTTTGTCCTTTGACAGACTCTCTCGAAGTGGTGGAAAAGTTGGCTTGCATGGTCATTACTGCTCATCATCTCAGAAGGGGAGGCACTTACATCGAGTCCTAAAAAAAATAATCTGCTTGGGCTGTGATACTGGACAAACCCCTGTGTCCAGGGGCATGGGGTACTCCTATTGGCTAGCCTAGGTCATATGCTCTCCAGAAGAGTGGGTTCCAGAATCACAAGGAGCTTTGAAGGTGCTGAGTGTGAGTGTGTGTGTGTGTGTGTGTGTGTGTGTGTGTGTGTGTGGTGGTGGTGGTGAAATGGCAAACTCTAAAAGGAAGGGATGGTGGCCACTTAAAAGGGTACCTTCTACCCACAGGCACTTCAGATACAACAGCCAACGGTCATTCCCTCGGCCCCCAAACAAAACCCAAAAAGCTCTCTCTGCAACTCAGCAGAAGCTCAGTGCAGATTGCTCATCAATTCCAGTATCAGAACATCTGCATTGCAAAACCAAGAAGGTGCAGTTCGGGTTTGGTACATAGAGATTTTCAAGCCTTGGCAATTCCTCCACGCAGGCAACAGAAGACACTCTCCAGCTTTGTGAAAATCACTCTCCCTTCCCTCCCCAAGTAGAATGAAAGTTCACCACTGCAGCCATGCATGTACCCTGCTGAACAGAACAAATGTACTCCTGAAAATCTAGAAACAAACAGAATCACTATTGTACCCTATACATTTAAAGCTGAAGGTGAACTCCAGGGGATCAGCTAACGGGAAGTTCTTGGGCAGTGACCAAAGAGTGACTGTTGGGTTTCATATAGGCAAAAATAAGATAATCTTACCCCTAGGGAGAAAAATCCAAACTCACTGAGAGTAAAAGAATGAGAGTTGAAATAATAGCTAATCTTTATTATTTGCTAAGTGCCAAAGCACTTTTTTTTTTTTTTTTTTTTTTTTTGCATTACGTGGGCTTCTCACTGCTGTGGCCTCTCCCGTTGCGGAGCACAGGCTCTGGACGCGCAGGCCCAGCAGCCATGGCTCACAGGCCTAGCCGCTCCGCGGCATGTGGGATCTTCCCAGACCGGGGCACGAACCCGTGTCCCCTGCATCGGCAGGCGGACTCTCAACCACTGCGCCACCAGGGAAGCCCCAAAGCACTTTTTATAGATTATCTCATGTAATTCTCACAATAGCTCTATATGTTTAATTATTATCTCCATAAGAGGCTAAACAATTTGCCAAAGATTACATATGCAGCCAGCAGTGGCAGAGTGAGGATTCATGCCTGGGCAGTTTAACTTTAAAGCCATTCTGATGGAGCATCAATTCATTCATTCTACAGTCATGTGGAGTGCCTACTACATGTTGGGAACTACTCAAGGTGCTGAGATATACAGCTGTAAACAATGTAGATACAAAGACAGATACATGTCCTCATGAAACTTACATTCTTGTGGGGGAGAAAGATAGGAAACTGGACCAATGGATAAAACATAAACTAGGTTAGATACTGATCAGTGTAAGGGAAAAAACTATGTCATGGAGG
This sequence comes from Hyperoodon ampullatus, assembly GCF_949752795.1. Taxonomy (NCBI): domain Eukaryota; kingdom Metazoa; phylum Chordata; class Mammalia; order Artiodactyla; family Ziphiidae; genus Hyperoodon; species Hyperoodon ampullatus. The sequence goes on from NC_136924.1 coordinate 18,349,178, forward strand.
AAAGAGAAGTGGGGGGGAGGGGTGGATTCTGAATAGTCCAGTCTCACTGAGAAGGTGACACTGAATAAAGATCTGAGGAAGTGAGGGAGTGAACCATGCAGATTATCTGCAGGAAGAGCATAACAGGTAGAGGAAAGACAAAGGCCCTGAGGAAAGAGCAAGGGCAGCATGCTCTACCAATAGCAAGAAGTCCACTGTGACTTGAGCATTGTGATCAAGGAACAGAACAGGAGTGGATGAGATCAGAGGTACCAGATCTTCTAGGGCCTTGCAAGTGGCTGTTAGTGTTTTGTCTTTTACTCTGGTGCAATGCAGCCACTTGGGTTAGAGCAGAGGAGGGACGTGAAATGACTTAGTTTAAACAGGATCTCTCTCACTGCTCTGTCAGCAATAGCCTATTGGGGAGCAAGGAGGCCAAGAGGGAGGCTGCAGCAGTAAGCTGGGTAGAAATGGAGGTGGCCTGGACTAGTGTGCAGTGGAGATGCGGCAAGTGCTTCCATTCTGGGATTATTGTGAAATCAGAGTCGGAGGGTTAGCTGACAGGTGAGATGTGGGGGGGTGTGAGAAAGAGCAGTCAAAGATGGCTCTAAGGCTGTTGGCTGGCCTGAGCAACTGAAGAATGGAATTGACATTTTCAGAGATGGGGAAGGGTGCAGGAGGTATGGCTTTGTTTTTATTTTCTTTTTAAGGGTGGGGGGGAAGGGTTATCTAGGCCCCAGTTTGTGACCTATTAAGTGGGAGATACCGATTAGACATCTAAAGGGTAATGCCAGGTGGCAGGTCTGGGGTTCAAGAGGGCAGTCCATCAGCTCTACAAACTACACTCTACCCCCTGAGAGTAAGTGAAGAAACCTGCATGCAATTTTGGGAAACTGATGGCTGTATCAGAAATACTAGAACAGTATTAAGGAAAGTCAAATTTAAAAATTCACCCACATCCTGCCACCCTAAAAACAGCTGCTTTTATTTCTTCACGTTCTGTTTTTGCCCACATGCATACATACTTCTATAATGTCAAAATCATAGCATGGATACAATTTCATATTGTACTTTTTTTCACTTAACATGATCTCATAAATATTTTCCTAAGTGGCTCCCATATGTGCTTCCTGGGGCCAATAAAATGCAGGGCATTGCTGAGACCTTTCAGAAACAAAAGTTAAAAATCCTACTTTGATACAAAGCTTGGTGCCCCTACAGCTGGCATTGTGTTTATTGCAGTCTTTGTGGACAATGACTCTGTGGATGTGACTTGGAGCTGGGCCCTGAATGATGAGAGTCTGCCATGCACCCAGTCTGGGGAGGGGCATTCCAGGAAACCAGGAGGGTGTGTGCAAAGGTCCTTAGGAAGCAACAGGACAGCACGTTAAGAAGTGCTGCTGGCAGATCCATTTCAACGGACAAATAGAAATTATTTTATCTCTGTAAAATTTTAAAAATATCTTTAAACTACAGAAAAGTGGGTACACCCTTCCTCTGGGATGCTCTACCAAGGAAGGAGAGGTCAAATGGAATAATTTAGAGCATAATGAACCCTAGTAGATGTAGTGGCTCCTAAAGGTTCTGGGCCTCAGACTACACACAAACTCCACATGGGATCTTATTTTTTCATTCACACCAGTCCCTCACCCAGAACCAGAGTCCAGTCCCTTAATTTTATAGAAAAGGTCTAGGGTCCAAGGACGATAAGCGACTTGTGCAAAATTATTCATCTCCATTATAGAGGGTTTTAACTAGGATTCAATTAGCTCTGCCCTCCAGATCAGACTCTAAGAAACAAAACATGATTCAGTGCACGCGACTCCATCGTTGACAAAACCCTTTGTTAGCTGGCAAATGCAACCCCCCCTTGCTCTCCAGCTAATCTGCCTATCGTTTGCATAATTATTTACTCAAAAGCAGGAAAATTCTTGAGAAAAACGTTTGTCCAGGACTCCCGGCCTGAAGGCAGGAGCTGGTTTATGCTTCCTCGTAGAGCCAGCAGGGGGGTGCACCAGGCAAGGTTTGTGAGCCGCGCCTTCCCCTACGCCTCCTCCCCTTTCCTCGCCCAACTTCCCTGTAGCCAACGCTTCAACTAAAAGTGGCCATTGACCTTTCAAGCTTTTGAATAGTGATGCAATAGAATAGTATTTCAAAGAAAAATGGTTATCGAAATTTTGGATCCGGTTTTCCCATGAGTGTTAATGGTTTTTAAAAAGTAGGTCACATTTAAAGTAGGTCACATTTCGGGGGCGGACGTGCAGGGAAGGAGATGAGTTTCAACTGAGGCCAGGTGGCCTTCAACCAGGTGGGAGGAGGTGAGGGTCCCTGGGCAGGGAAGAAGAGCCGGGATCTTTCCGCATTCCCGGGCCCCGGGTGCAAGCTCTGCGGGAAATCGCAGAGTCGAGCGCTCTCGGCCTGCGGACACCGAGGCGGGCCGGCCAGGACCACCAGGGCGCGCGGGTCTGGGCGTCCCTTCCGCGATCGGCGCAGGTGAGCCGGAGGGCCGCCGGGCGGCCGGAAGGAGACAACGGAGCGGCGAGGAGGAGGAAGGGACGGAGGAGCCGGGCTGTGCCGGTGCGGGAGACAGCGAGCAAGACCGCCACGGGGAGGAGACAGAGCGGCCGGCGCCGTTTAACGAGGCGCCGCTCTCCGCCTGCTGGCAGCCAGATCTAGGACCGGACCCGAGAGGACCGCCATCAGCCCGCTCCCTCCGGGTCTCGGGCGTGGGCGCGGGGGTGCTGAAGAGGGAGCTCTCCCACTCCATTAATGTGTCTTAGAGCGGGAGGGGCCGTTTCCGAGGACCTCTAGTCTCTCCAGCCACCCCCCCCCCCAAAATGTGCGGCCTGGAAAGTCGCCTAGAGAAGGCGCGGAGGGGATGGAAAAGACAACCAGCCGCGGCGGGCCGAGGGGCGAGAACGTCTGCTAACCGCTCGACTCCGGCGCACAGCTTGCATGGGTTGGGCGCAAGCTCCAGCCGCCGAAACCGGGACGGTGATGGCCTGGTGCTTCTCCTGCGCGTCTCCGAGAACTCCGGGGCGTGGGGTCAGAGGAGGGCGGATTCCCAGGCATCCACCCCGCCCTGGCCGGCACCCGAACGCTCTGAGCCCGTCTCCCCTGAAGCCTGCGCATTAGCACCGGAGTCTCTTTAAAGCAGTAGCGGGGGCCGCGGTCACGTGAGGTGGATTCCTGGAAAGTTCCTGGAAAGCGGCCTCCGCAGCCGCGGGGCGGGGCGCGCGGGGAGCGCGGACTAGGGAGAGAGGCGGGGAGCGAGGGAGGCGCGTAGGTCTGGGAAGTCGCGCGCACACAGCGCTCTGGGGACAGACATTTAACTCTTGTCTAGTCTCGCCGCCGCCGCGGCTCGCGGGCCTTGGGCTTCCCTTGAAGCATGAGCCTTCTCGCCCGCCGCCACTGTCACTGCGCGGGCCGCGGACAGTGCGCGCCGGGGCCCCGGGCGCACAGCCTCAGGATCCCCGTCGCCTACAGCTGGGGCGCCGGAGGAGCTCGGGCAGGGGCCCGCGGCAGGTATCGGGCTGGGGAGTCCAAAGGCTCCGCCCCTAGGAGAGCTGGGGAGGGCACTGGGGCGCGGCCGAGAGAGCGGGGCAGCCTTGGCTTCCGCAGTTTCGAGTCTCTGGGCTAGAGAGCCCGAGCTGCGGCTCTGCCGCGAGGCTGGGAGCTACTGCCTGCTTTCTCCGGTTCTTTCCCGGCGTCTGGAAGTCTCCAGAGTTTTTGTTTTTGTTTTTCCTCCCCTAAACTGCCATCCAGATTAATAATCCTCCTAATAAGCTGATCTCCCGCTCCTCCCCACCCGCCTGCCTCCCGCCCTCTTTCCTCCCTCCCTCTCTCCTTCTCATCTCCTTGGTTGCAGCCGGAGGGAACCCAGCAGCTGCCCCGGGTCGGGGGTGTCCGAGCCCGGAGGGGGTGTTAGAGCCCTGAGAATCGAGGCGATGGTCCCCGGGGCTCACGTTTGCCCTCTGTGCAGAGAACTCCGGCCGCCCCCGCCGCTGAGCACAGGGCTCGTCACATCCCCAGGCATCTCGTTCCCAAATTAAAAGTCAACAGGGGAAACTCGGGCAGACACCCCTCCTCCCGGGCCCCTCCCGGCTCCCCCGCCCCATGCCTGCTGGGGAGGCTGCCTGGTGCGGAGGCGGCAGCGGCGGCCGAGGCCGAGGTAAGGGCTCAGCGTTGGTTGTCTAGCACGTCCCGCAGCGCTCTCTGCCGCCTGCTCGGCCCCCGGCTCGCGTCAGGACTCGGAGCCCCCGCGCGGGCTGCGCGCTCGGGCAGATTCCTCGACAGCGCTCGCGGCGGCAACAGCAGCCTCAGCCGCCCGGCCTCGGGAGCGGCAGCCACGGCGCCCCCAACCCCTGCCCCAAGCGAGCACCGGGAAGCGGGGGGAGGGGAGCGAGGCAGCCTCTCCTGCTGTGTTGCGGCAGCTCCCGCACCTCCGCGTCCCGGGCTGCCGGCTCTGCCCGGGAAGCCCCGCGGCGCTGTAGGGCCGGGAACTAGGTTTGTGCGGGGTGCTTCCTCCTGGGGCTCCCCGGGCTGTGCGGAGTGTGAGATAGGAATGCCAAGTGGGGACCTCTCCTGTTCTTTCCTTTTTACATTTTTCTACTTGTCCTTGACTGAGGCCTGTTTACCACCGTACCCGCAGGTGACTCTTTGCTCTTCTCATCTCCTAGTCTGCGATTTCAGCGAGCAGCCCTGGGCGGGAAATAAGCCGGTTCGCCACCCTCATCCTGTCCCCCGCCCCAACTCTTGCGTCTTGGGTCCCTGCTCTCTCTTTATCCCTCTTTCTGTAGAACGGGCCAGGGCAGTAACTAGATGCTCGGGGTTAAATGGTGCAGGAGCGCAGACGCGGAGGATTCCCGGGATTTTCCACGTCTCTGTCCCTCCACCCCCGCCCCGGCCGCAGGGGTCCAGTTCCGACTGACCCAACCCTCCACTTTCTCTTTGCAGGCAAACTGTGCGTGACCGCGCCTGCGGGGGATTTTGCTATCCGTGCACCGGGACCCGGGGAGGAAGAACCAGCGGCTCCCCATTACTTCCCCCTCCATTTCCATTTCGCGGACCCCTCAGGGACTCGTTTTGGGGTTCCCACTGACTTCTAAGAAGGACGCGTGCCCCTCTCTGACCCCAGCTCGGGCGGCCACCTGTCTTTGCCGCGGTGACCCTTCTCCCATGACCCTGCGGTGCCTCGAGCCCTCCGGGAATGGCGCGGAAGGGACGCAGAGCCATTGGGGGACCTCGGGGTCGGCGGAGGAGCCGTCCCCCGAGGCGGCGCGTCTGGCGAAGGCCCTGCGGGAACTTAGTCACACAGGTAGGGAGCGGACCGGCCGCAATGCGTGCGAGAAGGGGGCGCCTCCCCAAAGACAAGGATGCGGTTGTGCTAGCGAGGCTGGGAAGCAATCGCTACCGTCCCCGCCCCAGCTCAGGGAACCGCGGGGAGAATGCCCCTACGGACCTGGATCCTTGGAATGCGAAAGAAAAGTGGTTCTTGAGGGACTCAGAGGCCTAGGGGAGGTTAGAGCGCTAGAAGGGCTCTTTGGAAATAGACTCTTAGGGCGCTGGAATTTTTGCTGTTTTCCGCGGCCGTTTGGGGGTCGGCACTCGGGCTCGGACCTTAGCCGGAGAAAGTGCCCCGGCGCCTTTCCTGTCCGCGGGGTGAGAGGGCGGCGAGTGGGCGCTGCGCTGCCCGCAGCTTCAGCTGCATCTGGCTCCCGGGCCGGGCAGCTGCTGCAGCCTGGAATCTTGGCGGCCAAGTTCGGGGACCGACAGATTGCCGCTCAGGACTGCCGCAAAGCCGGGAGGAGGGCGGGCTGCGAAGCCCCAGCCGAGCTTGGCCTCGCTTATTTCAAGTGCAGTCTTGCGCTTTGCGCGGCTCGCTGTCGTCTCTCGGCATCTGAAAGAAGAAAAGATGGAAAAAAAGATTCTGGCAAACCTGCAGGCTTTCAAAATCAGGATCCTCAAAGCTTACGTTTGGGGCAAAGTTGAAGTTTTGGTAGCAGTAGGGAGAAGGAAAAGTTCCTTCACTTGCGGTTCCGGTCTTTCCGTGCAGGCCACGGGCTTTCCCTCAGCGGGAGGAACCGGCAGATTGCAGGTACCCGAGCAAGTTTTTTTGGGGGGCGGGGAGCATTGTTCAAACTTTTAAACTGTAAGATGTTGCTAAGTCAATTTTGAAAACGGGATGGGAGATGGAACTGGCAGGTAGACTCGAGAATGCTGGGGAGACCGACGGTTGTGATGGGATTTGAATTAGGGTAAAGTCCAAAAAAGTTTATGGAAGTACTAATTATCAACTGGGCTTTCTCTCATTTCTCAATGGCTGATAAGGTAGTTGTAATCAAAGCAGCGAACAGAAGCTATTGTATCATACTAGAACTGCACTCTTAAAACAGGTAAATAGCGGTGCTTTACAGGACTTTGAAAAGAGATATGGATGCAGCCGCTAACAGATTTGGGGGGGTGGGGTGGGAGTGGACACCAACCATCCAAAAAGTTGCTTCTTTTTATCTTGTTGGAATTAACTGGAGTTGGGTTTTCCACTTTTTTAAGGGCATGGCTTTTATTTCTAACTTCTGACTTAATTTACATTAAATCTTTGATTTCACTTGACTAGTGGAGAAGCATCATGCCCGGTCAGCCAGTGTGTCATATTGCAAACATTCTTTTGTTTCGTTAGGAGAAAGTCTTAAGAGAGTTTAAAGAACAGCTACAGAAAGTTACTTTTAAAAAAGAAAACTGGCTTGCAGTTTGTTCAGAAAATAAAATGGACCTATGTTTTCATCAAATTTCTATAGAAAGTATTTATGGTAGCCTCTGGTAAACTTTCACACACTTCTTTTTAGAGCTAGAAAAGTTGTTGCCAAGTATTTACCCTATTTAAAACATTCTCTATAATAACTATTTTACTCTCTTTTCTTTTTCTTTTGAACAAAAACCCCAGGTTGGTACTGGGGAAGTATGACTGTTAATGAAGCCAAAGAGAAATTAAAAGAGGCGCCAGAAGGAACTTTCTTGATTAGAGATAGTTCGCATTCAGACTACCTACTAACAATATCTGTTAAAACGTCAGCTGGACCAACTAATCTTCGCATCGAATACCAAGATGGGAAATTTAGATTGGACTCTATCATATGTGTCAAGTCCAAGCTTAAACAGTTTGACAGTGTGGTTCATCTGATCGACTACTATGTTCAGATGTGCAAGGATAAGCGGACGGGCCCAGAAGCCCCCCGGAACGGCACTGTTCACCTTTATCTGACCAAACCGCTCTACACATCAGCACCACCTCTGCAGCATCTCTGTAGACTCACCATTAACAAATGTACCGGTACCATCTGGGGACTGCCTTTACCAACAAGACTAAAAGATTACTTGGAAGAATATAAATTCCAGGTATAAGTGTTTCTCTTTTTCTAAACATGCCTCCTATAGAGTATCTCCGAATGCAGCTATGTAAAAAGAGAACCAAAACTTGAGTGACGGCTCTGGATAACTACGCAGCATTCTAAGAACAGCTGAAGTCAATCTAATTTAAACGTGTGGAGGGGTAGCTAGGTATTTAAAGGTCCCCCAAATATTTTCACCTGAGTGATGCTTCCCTTCCTAAGGCTGACCAAGACCAGTTTATCCTTTTAAGTTAAAAATAAAACGTCCCAAGTAAAGGCTGAAGGAACACTTTATCAGAACTCTTTGCCTTTCTGAGGTTCCTGTTAGGTGGAAGGTGCCAGCACCGGCAGTAGAGAAAGAGCTCCACTTAGGAGTGCTGAAGAAGTGGAAGGAACCAAACTGACACAGGCTTAACTTCAGTTTTGTATGCCTGGTGATCAGAGTCTATTTTAGGACATTTGATACTTTGCATTCTGATGTACTTAGGAGATTTGTTAAACAGATATGCTTGTGAGTATTTATCCTTCATTTTATGCAATTAACCAAATCAACCAAAAAAAGTGACCATGAAATCCTGTATTTGTCTTTTTACTACGTGTATGAACTCTCTCATGTGAATGAGTACTGTAGTAATCCATTTCAAGGGAGCCTTATTTCAGAAATATTTCAAACTGGTGCAAATGGAAAAGACTTCGTCTTTTCCTTTAAGGCTAAAGACAAGAATGTCATGCTATACAGGTGCAACTCAATCCCTGTTAATAAAACCATGTAGATAGAGACATTTTACCCTTTGAAGTAGCTGTGTCCCACAACCTGTTGCCATTGATTTTTCAGAAATGGCTTTAGAAGCTTCCAAGTGGTCTAACCATGGACATTAGCAATTGTCTCCCTTCTACCATGTAGAATACTCTGACTTAACTTTCTTCCAGATACAGGGGGATACCTGCCTGTTTTTCAAAGTGTTTATTTACTGCTGTTACTATTTGATTAGAATGTATTAAATAAAAAACCTGACTTTCACAAGTTGCACTTAATTACTTTGAATCGTAGAGGACATACACTTTCATGGTAATGGAGGGTTGCCATAAAAACTTACATCAAGTGAAATAACTAAATATTCAGCCAGAGGTAGAACATTACTTGCCCTTCTCTAAAGTTACAGGTCACGCTTGCCCTTTGCATTTTGGAAAGCATGGTGTAGAAACTACGAGAATTGCCAAGTGGCCTGGTCTTTTACAACTTGAAAAGGCATAATACTAACGCCCATTGTGTTTCCAAAAAACCTGGTTTAGAAACTACAAAAATTTTTACAGGTTGAATAGGCACAATACAAAATACAAAGTAAGAGTTTTATGGCCTTTTTTTTTTTTTTTTTTTTTTTTTGCCACACAGTCTCACGACTGTTGCAAATGCACCATCTTTTCTGGAGTTCAGATATTATTCATTTTGCTGCCTTTAAAACAAAATGTCCTGCATAGCTGCATACTATGGTATGTCACTGGGAAGGTGAGCCTAGTATATGATGTGTGTGCCTCAAGTGAACAAGAAAATTCAGTTATAAATTATAGTAAAACCTACTAATTGCATATCATGAAAATATGAATATTTTCATGAAGCTCTTAAAAACCGGTTTTGTGCCTGGAAGGAAAACATAACTGTACATGTCCAAACAGCAGAGCCAAACACAAAAGATTGCTAGGTGTGCCTTAGGAAGAATTTATTTGTAACCTAAAATTTACAGAAGAGCTAGACTTTTAAGGTCTGGTCTCTGATGGGGAGGTAACCTTCTCATTAGGATGCTCAGAGTCTGTGCTTTATTTACCCTCTTTTTCCACCAAGAACCATTGTGTGGTGTGGGACGTTTGGCTTTTCTGGCAAAACTTCCACATGATTGGTGCCAAGGGGCTTTGTGGAATTTCTTTAAGGTCTTTTGCATTTCTGTCCTCAATGTTTCAAACACTCTGCTACCTCTCAGTTATTGAGAGTTGGATGTATAGTGGGGTGTGAGTACCCGTGGCATTGTGGAAAGTTCTTAACGGCTATCAAGTGACTGATTACAAGAAAACCAGAGGACAGCAAAAACATCTCTGGATTGTGCTATGGAACTATTGTTGCCTTATGTTTCGATCTTCCCTATTCTAAGGAAGTTGATAAGCATCAGGAAACAGTCCCCGCCCCCCGCTGTTGTTTTGTTTTTGTTTTGTTGTTTGTGTGTTGTTGTTTTTACAATTAGTAACATCATTGATTTATTGAGTTTATTGTGTGCCAGATGCTCGCTCAGCACATTCCATGCATTATCTCATTTAATCTTCACACTGAGCACAGTACAGTGATTACAGGAGGTATACCTTCTAATTTTGTGAGTGAGGAGGCATTCCAGGAATATCCTAGTCCTTTTCATTCCTGGAGAGGAATTATGAAGAGCAATTTGCTGCTATTTCTACATTGATCTAGATGAACAAGTTAGAGCAGGCTGTAAGAGGAACCCTCAGCCTTTTTACTGGCGCCTCAACGGGAAAAGTATAGGTATCTTGATTAGCGTTGTGGTCTGTGGGATTGGAGCCAGCTTGGCCTAGTGGTTTTTTCCTAGTGTCGGGGTGGGTCAGGAGAGGGTTAACTGTTTTACCTGGTGGCTGGTAAGTGGTGCCAGTTACCAATTATCGGTCACCCCATTTTACAGACTGGCCAACAAAAGAGTTAAGATTGTACACTTGTCTAAATTATTCTCAACAGAATCAGAAAAAATATCAGTGTTCTCCTTCTATGAAGGGCAGTTTGGGGCATCAGTAAGGGTTTGTTATTGTCGTTATTGTTGAAGAATATAGTATACAGGGCTTACATCCCCACAGATTTAAAATATTTTGATCTGAGTTTCCATTCTGAGCAGAGTTGAGGCGGTGGAGTTTTTCATTCCGTCTCAGTGGGCACTGGGGACTGCTTTTTAGGGACTTGGAGGTTTTTTAGGGCTTTGGACAGTGGAGAAAAGGCAGTTCAGCTTATGAGCTGTATGAGCTGAGAGGTCTTTTCTGGCGTGTCAATAAGAAAGTCTTGACTTCATAGCAATTATGTAATCCAAATAGGTAACAGAATGGGACAGTTGTTTGGGAGTGTTTATTTTCTTGGGAAGGATTTTTCTCTGCTTTTAGAAAATTGTACTCTGGGAGGAGGGTAGGAGAGAGACACGTCATCAAATAATCCATGGGATGGAATGTCCCAGGACCAGGCCATGCCCTTCTCGGCTGAGGGTTTAGGCACGAGGAGTGGGGGTGGAGTGGCTGTGGTGACATCTAACAGCTAGGCAGAGGCCTTCCTGTGTCTGAGGCTCCTAGCCTTTGGGGCAAAAAAGTGTTGTCATTCATTCTAGGCCTTTTGTTTACTAAGTGGCCTGCATTCTCCTCTCCCAATTTTTTCACTTCCTAGAATAAAGCTTGAAACCACTTTTCAGATGACATAATTTAGTTCCATCATTTTACTGAGGAAGACACCCAGCCCCGGGGAGATCAGGAGAATTGCGTGCACATGTGCATAGAGACACACACACCATCAACCCAGCAAGTCAAGGGCGGAGTCCATATTGGAACACAGATATTTTAAACTCAGGTTTAGTATTTGTAAAAGCTGCACCCTCCTACCCTTTGTTTCAATCATCAGTACTTTTCTTTGGCGACCCTGTACGCCCTACAGTTCTTTGAACATTGGGTTTTCCTTCCTTTGGAATTTAGACAGTGGGCCTTGGGAATACTCTGCGGGCTAATTCCTGGTTCTTGGCTCCTTCCACCGAACTCTGGAAGAATCAGCTTCTGCTGGTTTTCATGATATTTTGATTCACATCAGAGTTTTGCATTAATTTTTAACTCCTCAACGTTTCTAATCTACTTGCTGTTTTAAAATCGAAACCCTGCCATCCATGCTGTTTTGTGATCTCATTTTTGCCTCTGCCAGATGTGACTCACGGCCAGCTGGTGATGCCTGTTGGCCCAGTGACTGCCTACCCTCCTGTCCTCACCAGGGGAGCCGTTCTTTCTTTCCCCCGCTCTTGGTCCTAATGGCTCAGTTCATTCCTGCCTTACTTTCCCCCTTTTGTAGCGTGAGGTTGCTCTGTTTGCTCATCTGACCCAGCCCTGCTGGCCAGATTATACTCCAGTGAAAGGGGGTAGTTAATTACCTTCTCCCTGAGTTGGGTAACTGAGTGATTTAGGATCGGTAAGATTAAATCTGTCTCTTTGTCTCATTCTTTGATTCCTTTCAGGTTTTGAAACAAGTAGCCAGCCCCAAATGCCACACTTTTGTCATGTGCATTTTTTAACTCTTTTTATGTGAAGTATCAGAAGCTGCTTCTTCACTAAGTTGCCCTTCATTTGAATGGAATGGAAATACCCTCTGTTCCCTCCCTTTTGGATATCTATCTGTAAAAATGAATCTGTGATAGTTTCGTCTCACTCTGCTATGTAGGCATGGTTTTCTTGTATTCTCATCTTCACATATTTTTGATGTTTCTAATTTTTTCCTCTATGTGGCTTGAGTTCAGGTTACTTTATTACTAAAGTAAAGTAACAGCTGTTGCCACAGAAGCTTCTTAAAAGCCCCAGAGTACCAAATGCCTAGATAGTAATTCAGCTGAAATCATGGAGCAAAACCTAGATATTCCTTTGTCAGAGAGGCTGGATCACACGAGTGTTGTCACAGAGAATGGGGTTTCATCAATAAACATCTACTGAGCCATAAAACTGCTTTCATAGACAATTCTCACTCTGAACTGCATCCTTAACTTATAGGAACTCTGACTTGCCCTAGAGATCAGGAGCATATTTCGTGAAGTATTATTACTCAGGTAGTGCTCCCTAGAAACAGAGGGAAGGGGAAGGCAAGCCAGAGTCCTAGTGAGAGGGAAGGAAATATTGCCAGCTGCCTTCCTCTTCTGTCTAAGCATAAATACCACCCAAGGAGCCCCTTTCCTATGGCAGAGAGAGTGAGGCTTCATCACAGAACTTCATAAAATTTATATGTCTCCAGTTTCCAACCATGTTAAGATAAAAACTTACATTTTGCTAAACGATCTTCCCTTCTGTTAGTTTGGTGTGCTTTTTCCTGTTTAGATTTTGGTCCAGAGAGCTGCTGTGATCTTTAACATTCAGAAAAATATTTTCCCTGTTTATTTCTATCCAGAGGAGTTGTCTGATTTCCCATTTTAACATGCCCTGTGCCACCTTTTTAAAAGTTGAACTCTAGTTGATGTACAATATTATGTTAGTTTCAGGTGTACGACATAGTGATTTGACATTTAAACACATTTTGAAATGATCACCACAACTCTAGTAACCATTTGTCCCCATACGGAATCATTACAGTATTATTGACCATGTTCCTTATGCCGCATTGTACATCCCCTTGACTTATTTTATAACTTGAAGTTTGTACCTCTTAATTCCCTTCACCTGTCCTGCCCATCCCCCTCCACCCATTTGTTCTCTCTATCTATGGGTCTGTTTTCATTTTGTTTTGTTTGTTTTGTTTTTAGATTCCACATATAAGTGAGATCATATGGTATTTTTCTCTGACTTATTTCACTCAGCATAATACCCCCAAGGTCCATCCATGTTGTCACAAAAGGCAAGATTTCATTCTTTTCTTCTTTAAAGTCTGAGTAGTATTCCATTGTGTGTGTGTGTGTATATATATATATATATATATATATATATATATATATATATCACATCTTTATTCATCTATGGCTGCGCACTTTGGTTCTTTCCATATGTTTGCTATTGTAAATATACTGCAATGAACATGGGGATGCACATATCTTTTCAGTTTAGTGTTTTTGTTTTCTTCAGGTAAATACCCAGGAGTGGAATTGCTGAATCGTATGGTAGTTCTAGTTTTAATTTTTTCAGGAATCTCCATACTGTTTTCCAAAGTGGCTGCACCAGTTTATATTCCCACCAGCAATGCATGATGGTTCTTTGCTCCACGTCTTTGCTAACATTTGTTATTTGTTGTATTTTTTGATGATGGCCATTCTGACAGGTGTGAGGTGGTGTCTCATTGTGGTTTTGATTTGCATTTCCCTGGTGATTAATGATATTGAGCATCTTCTCATGTGCCTGTTGGCCATCTGTATGTCTTCTTTGGAAAAATGTCTATTGAGGTCCTCTATCCATTTTCCCTTCTGCCATTTGATGAACTTGACCCTTCTTAGGTTTCTAGCATAGCTTTTTTTGGCCTCATTTCTATTACCAGGTTGTGGCCATTAATTCTATATTTGATCAGAAAGTATGTTTATATTTTGCACATTTGATTAGGGCATCTGCTCAGTTATCTGCAGTAATAAGGGGCAGAGAGAACAGGGATAACTGAAACCCACAAACACATGGCAGTTTAGCTTCCTCCCTCTTCAGTCTCCTTTGCTAGAACCACTGACAGAAAAATCATCTGCTCTTTTATTTTCCTTGTCCATCAGGCCATAAGGATGTTAAAAAAACACAGTGACTGAAAAGATGGCAAAAATGGGAAAATTAAGAGGAATGGAGAATCAGTGGTGTGCTGAGGGCTCCTGAGAGCCAGTTGTTAAATGCTTAGGGATTTTGGGAGCTAAATTATTATAACTGTGTCATTAGTAGATTAAAATCACCCATGGTGGGAGTATTTACACCATAGAAACTGGCAGGCACTACAAGTTAAGGCTTCTTTTCCCCCTCTCTGGTTTAATAACATACCACTGATCTATGTGTGTTAATTGAGACCTCACTAGAGTAAGATCAGTTTATTTGTATTCTCGTTTGTGTTAAGCCCAGCATTTAGAGTGGAATAGGAATGAACAATTTGGGGAATGAAAATTTTTTAAAGTATGTGTGCCAATCCTGTAATGGACTACAATGCCTTCTGCTGGTAGATCTGCCAGTCTCTGGATTCAGGGTCTTTTCTTAGTGACAGTAGTATCTGCAGATATCCTTTCAGAGTTTATTAGTAGAGAAGGCTACGACATTCTCACAGTCATATGACCAGTGTGTATAGTAACTTTGTTAGCTCTAACAGATCAGGGTCTCTTTTTGCTTCTAGCTTCATTCATTCATTCATTCATTTCATTATTTAATTTCCTTCTTCCTTTCCTCCCTTCCTGCCTCCTCTGCATTCCTCCCTCCCTCTTCTGTTTTTTTCCTGCCAACATTTATTAAGTGCCTACTGTATTATTCACCAGGAATACAAAAGAGTAAAAAGAAAGTTCTAGCATTAAGGGAGCTCTTATAGCCAATGGGAAGGGATGGAGAGGAGAGGAACTAACATTTATTAAACCATCGAATATGTTTTCTACCTCATACTGTCATTCCATTTAACCCTCCCAGCAAACTGTTAAGGTATGCATTTCCCCATTTACTGAAAATGAAACTGAGGCTTGGCTTCCCCAGTAAGTGGGGAAGTCATGGTTCAAACCCAGGTTTTTGTTGGGCTCTGAAGCCCAGTTGTGCCTCTCAGGATACCATGTTGTTTAGGCGCTTTAACCACATGAACAATTTATTGTGAAACGCCAAGATAAAGGCAGTAATAATTACCTGTGGACAAGGTGCCATCAACTTGCCTTGAGGGGTTAGGGAAGACCTTGGAGGAAGGTGCCTTTTGTCTGAGTATTAAAGGGCGGAAATGAGTCATTAGACCCCTCGGTGAGGAAGGTCTTTCTCCCACAAGGCTGAAGAGGAGGCACAGGTAAGTCGGGGCAGATCTTATAGGCCTTGCTGAAGCGCTTGAATTTTATCTGGAGGGCAGTGGATAAAAGCTTTTTAAATGGGGAATAACTGAACTTGGTTTGTGTTTTATATGATCCCTCTGGAAGGGCCCTTTGGAAAATAGCTTGGAACAAAGCTAGAGTGGAGTTAAGGAGACAAGTTAGGTGTGAGGGGATGGGAAGGAGGGGGTGGCTGGGAGAAGATTAGTGGGAGGGTGCAGACATCGACTCCTTTTCCTTGTCTGCAGGCTCACATTTGCCCTGGAGTTTGGGGCTTTGGGTCCCCCAGATGCATGCTTCCCTTTGAAGGCCGGCTTCCACGCCAGGCAGGCTGAGGTAAGTGGCAGATTCCATTCTCAGGAAAGGAGGAAGTGGTGTTACAGTGGGCAGAACCTTGAACTAGCAACTGGAAAATGTGGAGTCCACTTCTGGTTCTTTGACCTTGGGTCAAACACTGAATCTCTTAGGGCCTCTTGGTGGCTTCATGCTTTTTGTTCCCTTCCAGTGAGGTACCCCAAGTGCCAAGATATAGGAGCAACCTCTCTGCCATTGGGGTGGGCGTGGCCTGAGAAGGGGCAATCTCCATGTTCCTGTGGAGTCTAAGTTTCGACTTAAGTTGTAATGTAGATTTTGCCTCTGTGCCATAATATAGTCTCATTTATTTTGAAAAAATAGTAACACCCTCTTAACTCTGCACTTTTTCACAGCTGGAGTCAGTTGACTCCATTTTCATCCTGGTCAGAAGAATTTGTGTTTTCTCCTGGCTATGGATCTTTGTGCACTACCCTAGAATCATAGAGTTTGGACTTGGGTTTTTAAATCTTGGTTGTGATGAAGAAACAGGAATCTGATGTGTGTCAGCCATGATCACAATAACCCTCTGGATGAATTTTCGTTGTTTAGGGACCTGGAGGTCTGTCTGTGTTCTGCTTCCTGGCCAACACGATAGATGTGCTCCCAGAAAATTGTGGGCAGAGGATATGCGTTTGGAAGTCATTTTTCTCGCTTACATAGATTTTTCTCATTTTTGATCAATCATTAATGGATAAAGAAGTCATTGAGTTTTATTTTTCCTTTTCTCTGTCAAACAATTTATTAAAAGGAAAGAAAGAAACCTGCAAAGGACTAAGGAAATTTTTGGACTCTTTGGCATAATGACAAGAATCTTGGAGCATGAATAATCCTACCCCAGTCTATCACCTTGCGTATTTGGATTTTCCTGGATCTCTTTTAAAGTGGGACACTGGTCTTGATAGCCTAGGAGGGTGGGAGTGTGCGGAAGTCATAGGCAGAGATACAGCACTGAGCCTGGTAATGGCTGAAAGCTCCCATGAGATCCAGTTTGAAGCTGCATTGGGTAGGCATGGGATTCGCTATGTTCAAGGCAGGACAGTAAGGCAGTCATTCTATAACCAGCCAACCTTGGGCTTCCAGGGGACTGGAAAAAGCTAGAACATTTAGTAATACCAGGCAGTGCACTTGACACTTTACAGATATGACCTCAATTAGTGCTCCCATCAAACCTTTGAAGTAGGTTCTGTTTTTATCCCCACTTTAGAGATAAGAAGACTGACACTTAGGCTGATTTAAGAAGTAGAACTGAGATTTGAATTCAGGCCCATCTAATTCCAAAATCCAAGCTTTTATTCACTCTTCTATCCTTTTTCTGAGTAAGCTTACAAATGCTTTTAAGCTCTGAGGCCTGCAGCCAGCATATACCTCGATGGTGTTTGCTAGGCCATGTACCTTTTAGTCGTATGTAGTTAATATCAAGAGTGCTATGACTTTGCCCGATTTGTAATTATAGTATTATTAGGACTTTGATTTCAGAAGTAATACAAGATCTCCCCAAGCCCTGGGCACCCAGCTTGGAAGGATCCTTTACATCTAAAGTTACACCTTTCCTCTCTTCCACTAATCTTCTTTAGAGCTCTATCCAGGGCAACCATAACACACCATCTCTTCCCTATCACGCTTTTCTTTTCTCTGGAGGTAAATTATTTGAATAATGTGTCAGTCATAATAAGCTAGGCTATGCTGCAAAACAAACAATCCCAAATTCTCAGAGGCTTAAAACAACAAAGGTTTGCTTCTTAAAGTAACACAGATTTCTCTACCCATACATGTGTCACCAGGGAAACTCTTCTCTTAGTCATTCTGGAACCAAGGCTGGCAAAGCAGCTACCTCCTCAAACGTGATGGGAGCCAGTGGGAAAGGAGAAATCCAAGGATGTCTTGTTGACATTTAAATGCTGTCACTTCTATTCCCAACTCATTGGCCAGAACTCTGCAAAATGGTGTCACCCAACCACCAGGGCCAGGCAGTCCAGTCCTCCCTGTGCCCAGGAGGAGGAGAAAAACAGACAAATTAGGTGAGCAGCAGTAATCATCACCACATATTTCATGCCATGTATACCTTGCTTCTTTTTTTTTTTTTCCTCCCCAGCTTGACCAATTTGACCTCAGGTAAACTTTACATAACACACATAGCCCCCCCCACCCCGTTTCTAACATCTTTATTGGCGTATAATTGCTTTACAATGGTGTGTTAGTTTCTGCTTTATAACAAAGTGAATCAGCTATACATATACATATATCCCCATATCTCCTCCCTCTTGCTCTCCCTCCCGCCCTCCCTATCCCACCCCTCTGGGTCTTCACAAAGCACCGAGCTGATCTCCCTGTGCTATGCGGCTGCTTCCCACTAGCTAGCTATTTTACATCTGGTAGTGTATATATGTCCATGCCGCTCTCTCACTTCGACCCAGCTTCCCCTTCCCCTTCCCCGTGTTCTCAAGTCCATTCTATACGTCTGTGTCTTTATTCCTGTCCTGCCCCTAGGTTCTTCAGAACCATGTTTTTTTTTTTTTAGATTCCATATATATGTGTTAGCATATGGTAGTTATTTTTCTCTTTCTGATGTACTTCACTCTGTATGACAGACTCTAGATCCATCCACCTCGCTACAAATAACTCAATTTCATTTCTTTTTATGGCTGAGTAATATTCCGTTGTATATATGTGCCACATCTTCTTTATCCATTCATCTGTCATTGGGCACTTAGGTTGCTTCCATGTCCTGACTATTGTAAATAGAGCTGCAATGAACATTGTGGTACATGACTCTTTTTGAATTATGGTTTTCTCAGGGTATATGCCCAGTAGTGGGATTGCTGGGTCATATGGTAGTTCTGTTTTGAGTTTTTTAAGGAACTATCATACGGTCCTCCATAGTGGCTGTATCAATTTCCATTCCCACCAACAGTGCAAGAGGGTTCCCTTTTCTCCACAACCTCTCCAGCATTTATTGTTTGTAGATTTTTTTTACAACTTTATTGGAGTATAATGGCTTCACAATGGTGTGTCAGTTTCTGCTTTATAACAAAGTGAATCAGTTATACATATACATCTGTTCCCATATCCCTTCCCTCTTGTGTCTCCCTCCCTCCCACCTTCCCTATCCCACCCCTCCAGGCAGTCACAAAGCACCAATCTGATCTCCCTGTGCTATGCAGCTGCTTCCCACTAGCTATCTACCTTATGTTTGGTAGTGTATATATGTCCATGCCTCTCTCTCGCTTTGTCACAGCTTACCCTTCCCCCTCCCCATATCCTCAAGTCCATTCTCAAGTAGGTCTGTGTCTTTATTCCTGTTTTACCCCTGGGTTCTTCATGACATTTTTTTTTCTTTCTTAAATTCCATATATATGTGTTAGCATACAGTATTTGTCTTTCTCTTTCTGACTTACTTCACTCTGTATGACAGACTCTAGGTCTATCCACCTCATTACAAATAGCTCAATTTCGTTTCTTTTTATGGCTGAGTAATATTCCATTGTATATATGTGCCACATCTTCTTTATCCATTCATCTGTTGATGGACACTTAGGTTGCTTCCATGTCCTGGCTATTGTAAATAGTGCTACAGTGAACACTGTGGTACATGACTCTTTGAATTATGGTTTTCTCAGAGTATGTGCCCAGTAGTGGGATTGCTGGTTCATATGGTAGTTCTATTTTTAGTTTTTTAAGGAACCTCCATACTCTTCTCCATAGTGGCTGTATCAATTTACATCCCCACCAACAGTGCAAGAGTGTTCCCTTTTCTCCACACCCTCTCCAGCATTTATTGTTTGTAGATTTTTTGATGATGGCCATTCTGACTGGTGTGAGGTGATAGCTCATTGTAGTTTTGATTTGCATTTCTCTAATGATTAGTGATTTTCAGCATCTTTTCATGTGTTTGTTGGCAATCTGTATATCTTCTTTGGAGAAATGTCTATTTAGGTCTTCTGCACATTTTTTGATTGGGTTGTTTGTTTTTTCAATATTGAGCTGCATGAGCTCCTTGTAAATTTTGGAGATTAATCCTTTGTCAGTTGCTTCAATTGCAAATATTTTCTCCCATTCTGAGGGTTGTCTTTTGGTCTTGTTTATGGTTTCCTTTGCTGTGCAAAAGCTTTTAAGTTTCATTAGGTCCCATTTGTTTATTTTTGTTTTTATTTCCATTTCTCTAGGAGGTGGGTCAGAAAAGATCTTGCTGTGATTTATGTCATAGAGTGTTCTGCCTATGTTTCCCTCTAAGAGTTTTATAGTGTCTGGTCTTACATTTAGGTCTTTAATCCATTTTGAGTTTATTTTTGTGTATGGTGTTAGGGAGTGTTCTAATTTCATTCTTTTACATGGAGCTGTCCAGTTTTCCCAGCACCACTTATTGAAGAGGCTGTCTTTTCTCCATTGTATATTCTTGCCTCCTTTATCAAAAATAAGGTGACCATATGTGCATGGGTTTATCTCTGGGCTCTCTATCCTGTTCCATTGATCTATCTTTCTGTTTTTGTGCCAGTACCATACTGTCTTGATTACTGTAGCTTTGTAGTATAGTCTAAAGTCCAGGAGCCTGATTCCTCCAGCTCTGTTTTTCTTTCTCAAGATTGCTTTGTTTATTTAGGGTCTTTTGTGTTTCCATACAAATTGTGCAATTTTTTGTTCTAGTTCTGTGAAAAATGCCATTAGTAGTTTGATAGGGATTGCATTGAATCTGTAGATTGCTTTGGGTAGTAGAGTCATTTTCACAATGTTGATTCTTCCAATCCAAGAACATAGTGTATCTCTCCATCTGTTTGTATCATCTTTAATTTCTTTCATCAGTGTCTTATAGTTTTCTGTATACAGGTCTTTTGTCTCCTTAGGTAGGTTTATTCCTAGGTATTTTATTCTTTTTGTTGCAATGGTAAATGGGAGTGTTTCCTTAATTTCTCTTTCAGATTTTTCATCATTAGTGTATAGGAATGCAAGAGATTTCTGTGCATTAAATTTGTATCCTGCAACTTTACCAAATTCATTGATTAGCTCTAGTAGTTTTCTGGTAGCATCTTTAGGATTCTCTATGTATAGTAGCATGTCATCTGCAAACAGTGACAGCTTTACTTCTTCTTTTCCGATTTGGATTCCTTTTTTTTTTCCTTCTCTGATTGCTGTGGCTAAACTTCCAAAACTATGTTGAATAATAGTGGTGAGAGTGGGCAACCTTGTCTTGTTCCTGATCTTGGAGGAAATGGTTTCAGTTTTTCACCATTGAGAATGATGTTGGCTGTGGGTTTGTCATATATGGCCTTTATTATGATGAGGTAAGTTCCCTCTATGCCTACTTTCTGGAGGGTTTTTATCATAAATGGGTGTTGAATTTTGTCAAAAGCTTTTTCTGCATCTATTGAGATGATCATATGGTTTTCTTCTTCAGTGTGTTAATATGGTTTATCACATTGATTGATTTGTGTATATTGAAGAATCCTTGCATTCCTGGAAAAAACCCCACTTGATCATGGTGTATGATCCTTTTAATATTCTGTTGGATTCTGTTTGCTAGTATTTTGTTGAGGATTTTTACACACAGACTTTTTAACTCCATTCCTCCTTCCTCTTTGTCTTACAAAACTTTTTCAAGTATTGCAAAAATAATTTTTCTTTTTCCTTTGTGTGAGACATTTGTGAGCCAAAAGGAAATGTCTTAAGTCTTGAAATGAAATTATACATATTACAGAGCTAGGTACAAACTACTATACATATAATAGATAGGCAACAAGGATTTACTCTACAGCACAAGGAATTACAGTCAACATCTTGTAACAACTTATAAAGCAATATCATCTGCAAAAAAAAAACTAACACCCGAATCACTATGCTGTACACCTGAAATTAATGCAATGCAATATTTTAAATCAACTATACTTCAATTGAAAAAAAAAAAAGATCTAGGGCTACTATCTTTTGCTGCTGAAATAACCAGAAGTTTCTTCTGATCTTCACAAATACCTCCCTGGGCTTCCTCACCCTGCTAAAATTAAACCTATCTTTCTTCTAGTTGTTAATATTCAAGATAAATGACGTTCACATTCACTTCTGCTTACTCTTTTGCTTAACTGGCTATTGCAGTAGTATTGAATAGTATTATTTTCTACCACTTTTCAATTAAACATGGAGCCACAGGCACATTACAAATTAAGTGGGCTTTTGTATGATCACCGGTTTTAACTGGCTTCTGAGGGAAATTGTATTCTAAATTCTAGACAACTGGTTTGCAAACCTTGTTTTGGAATGCAACCTATTTTTAGGTTGAGGTCTTTTTATATAGCATATTTATGTATAATCAGAATACCAGAACAACTGCTGTGTTTTAATGGACAATTATCTTCTACTGCATTCATGGATGATCTTTGAAAAAATTAGAATATGTGAAATGTCCTTAACGTAAAACTTTATGAACACAGTATTTTCTTTTATATTCCATTTCACTTTTTTTCCATTAACTCAGATTAGACACTGTAATCTTTGCCTTTTCCCTCTTCATATTTAGCTCTTTGATTTATTTAGGCATTCATTCACTGCATCATTCAACAGATATTTTCGGAGCATCTACATGTGCCAGGCAGGAGGCAAAGTCCTGGAGAAAGTTAAAACACAGTCACCACCGTCAGGGAGATTGTGAGTAGTAGGGAGACACATGCCAGCAATTATAATGCAATACAATAATCAATATAAGAAGGTATGTACAAAGAGCAGTGGAAGCTGAGATGAAACACCTGGGTCTGGTTGAAGGCATCAGAGAGGAGGTGGCTTTTGACCTGGCACTTAAGAAAGAGTTGGCCTGACAAGGAGGGTGAAGGAGTCCCAAGGGGAGAACATACCATTGTGGGTGGAGCTTCAAATGCAAAAGACAAAACCCAAGTGTGGATAAGCCTCAGTTGGTAAGCAGAGAACAGGGCAGGGGCTTTACCTACCTTTCAGAAGAGTTTGTATTTTACCTGGGAAGCAAGGGAGTTATTGAAGAGTTTTGAGCAGGAGAATGACAGCATAAGATTTGTAACATTGTGGAGGGTGGTTTGGTCGGCCATGACCTTAGATCAGGGCTTCTTATCCCAGTCCTTTGACTTGCAAGAGACCCATGGATAGAACGCTTGGGATCTATGAACTTGGATAGGGAAAAAATTAACATTGTCACTAACCTCTAACTGAAATTGAACATTTTTTTCAAATATGAATCTGGGCAACAGATCACAGTAGAATTAGCAGAAGATGTGAGTTTATCACCAACAGAAATCAGGTATTTTGATATAATAATACAGGTGTTGCAGATATCTCAAAATATCCTTTACACTTTTCACGAAACCAAAATTACTGTAGCCATGACTTCCCTGGTGGCGCAGTGGTTGAGAGCCCGCTTGCCGATGCAGGGGATACAGGTTCGTGCCCCGGTCTGGGAAGAGCCCACGTGCCGCGGAGCGGCTGGGCCTGTGAGCCATGGCCGCTGGGCCTGCGCGTCCGGAGCCTGTGCTCCGCAACCGCAGAGGCCACAACAGTGAGAGGCCCCTGTACCGCAAAAAAAAAAAAAAAAAAAAAAAAAAAAAAAATTACTGTAGCCATGAGACCCACAGCTACATCTTGTCATTTAATGAATTAATAAAGAAGTATGCATGAACTTATGTCAGAACTTAAAAATAATTTGACATATGCATTTTTTAATAGAATTCATCTTTTGTGATTTGTGTATTTAATTTTATGATGTAAACACAGTATTCTGAGATGGGGTCCACAGTCTTTTCTGGACTGCCGAAGGGGTCAGAAAATGTCAGAACTCATGCATCAGAGGAAGGTGATTGTGGGGAGGTCATTGCAGCCCAAGGCAGTGGTGGGGAGGAGGGTGAAGGGGAAGAATTTGTGGGAGATTCTGGAGACAGAGTGAACTTGATCTGGGACATAAAGCAGCGGGAAGGTTCTGCATGTACCCTATTTCCCCCATCAAGTTTCTGGCTAAAGCAGAATTATTCGTATTGCTTGTTACCTGCTCCTTCCTTCCCTGTGCTATCGTTATGTAGCTCTTACACTTTTTTTTTTTTTTTTTTTTTGCGGTACGCGGGCCTCTCACTGCTGTGGCCTCTCCCGCTGCGGAGCACAGGCTCCGGACGCGCAGGCTCAGCGGCCAGGGCTCACGGGCCCAGCCGCTCCGTGGCATGTGGGATCTTCCCGGACCGGGGCACGAACCCGTGTCCCCTGCATCGGCAGGCGGACTCTCAACCACTGCGCCACCAGGGAAGCCCAGCTCTTACACTTTTATCAAAGTCATGCATGCAACGTGATTCAAAAACACCAAGGAGTGTGGAAAGACATAAGGAAAAACTATCACCCCTTGCCCCCCTCCTCTCCACCTCCAGTCTTACAACTTTTTGAACTCTTAAAGTGGTATCTTCTCTAGCTAGATGGCAAATTCTGTACAGGAAGTGCCTTTTAATCCCCACTATGTTTTTCATTTTAGGTATTGAACAAATGACTGATAGATTCCAAAGACACTTTCTGTTGTAAGGTCACTATGTACATCAAGTATACCATACTCTAGTTACAGAAGTTATACCCATGGTGACATTCTAGGAAATGGTTCTTTTCCCTAAATTCCCATGTTTTCTGTCACTTGTCTTCACATGAAATAACACAGAATGTGCAAATAAAAATTCCATTTACTTAGGCTTTCTGATTGTCTTTGTGAAAGTGAGATTAGAGTGCTGGTGGGTTAAATAATCCTATGGAATCACAAACCAGAAATTGAGAAGGTGGATTTGAAGTTTCCACCCATTACTTTTCTTGGTGGGTTGGGGGGCAGGGGTATTACTGTGTTGGTAGCAGTGGTTAATTTCAGTGTTGTTACCCAAGTGGTACACTACAGATGGAGTTGCCCCTGAACCCTTTGGTTGGCTGGCTGAAATTCCTTGCCATGCTTCTTGTGAGGTCCAGGAATGTATAGTTTTGTGGTCTGATATACTTTGATGGTGGCCAGATAAAATTGATGTCTGGCACTTTTTCTAGGAAAAACACTTTTAGATGTTTCCAAATTGATTCGTAGGAACTTAGTGTTATTAGAATTTTGTGGCAGAATTTTTTCTCAAGTGGCAGAAGAAATAAAGGAACTTCAGTTTTGAGGGCTGTTAACAGCACCTTCCATTAGTGCCAAAGCTGAGAAGGCTGACAAACAAATCCATTGTTACTATGGATTTATGACAAAAATAAGCAAGTATCTAGACTTTTAAGAGTTACCGATATAGTACAGTTTTAGCTACTGACACTAGACTAGCCCCCAAACTTTTAGAAAAAGGCACCTTTTCCCCTTATTTTCTGATAACATTTCTCAATCTAGTAACCAGAGAGACTACTCTGGGGTTAAACCTTGAGATTTGATTGGCATTTACTGTTCTTACTGTTTTATTGGAGGGAGGGAAAGCAAGGCTTGGGAGAAATAGACTGCAGAAAAGTTAGCTTCCCAAGTTACACGTGAGAATCACAACCCTTTCCTTCATTTATGTCATAAATATTTGAAGAGCAAGTTAGAGATTGTTTGTGAAGAAATGAGAGAGATTACTAAGTAATATGATGAGTTAATTCTTTAAACGTACTGGCTTCCCCCTTAACACTAACTGGCCAGATAACAAGTTTCTACTTGTGGCACTGCAGTTAAGCCTCAGAATACTCGCAGCAAAATGACTATTTTTCAAAAACTGCTTCATTGAAATATAATTTTAGTGGAGGAATATTTTAGATTTAGAAGAAATATTTAACCTACAGAACGTCAAACCCAACATTTCTAAAAGGCTTTCATGAGCAGGTTAATGAAGCCCCAGAGGAGAGAAGTTTGATGGTTAATCAAGGAGGTAAAAACCAAGACTCAGTAGGAGAGACTGGAAACAGTTGACTTTGATTTATAGGCATAAGACTAGAAACGAAATAGCCCGGGTGGATATTTCTAGGAACTAGTTAAGGGAGAATGAAAAAGACAGGCGTGAGGAGAAGAACGTGTGTCTGTTTGCCGGAGGAGGAATCTTACTTATGAGAGTTCCTGCCCTTTCTACATGAGAATTTTCAAACGGAGTTGCCACAGGGGCTGGCTCTAAAGTCTGCGACGTGCACACAGGCTGTTGACAGGGAAGTGATCCTGGCGCCACTGGGTGATGTAGAAAAAGTTCTTTGTGTGTAGCCGGCTTGAGTGCGGAGATCAATCGCGCAATCGCGGCTGTGGCGAGGCAGCTCCTCCCAGGCGCGTCCCGGCGGCGCTGCTCCGGGCTCCTGGATCTCATGGAACGTAGCGTCGGAAGAAAGATGTTTAGAAACTGACCGACGTCAACGTGTTTAATAGTGGAAACACCCCAGGTGACTGTGGTATGCAGAGTAAACGGCTGTGTTGAACATTCTGCTGTGTAGTTAATGGGTTAACGTCCGTTCGCGTAGGCTTAGTTATCCTGGTAGAGATGAGAACGTGATTAGGCAAAGTGGCTTCCGAGGACTGCCCCATAAAAGAGCATCGCTCTGTTTCTGTTAATGTAGGTTTAGTATAAGCTCTTATTATTAGCTAGTTTTTCAGTTATTCTAAAAGTAATAACGTGGTTATTACCATGATTAGAAATCGAATCTGTTCAGAAGGGTATGAAGTGAAAAATAAAATTGCAAACACTCCTAGTCCCACTCTCCAGAGGTCACTATCATTAAAAGTTTCTTTTATTTCTTCCAGAATTTTTTTAAATGCAAGATACTTATATATTTAAATCGTTTTTAAAAAGCATAAACAAGTAGTAGCATACTATGCATTCTGTTCTGCAGTTTGCTTTTTTAATTTAAAATTTGGGACCTCGCTATAGCTGGATAGCTTTATATATCTTTTATGGTAACAAAAAACTTTACATCATTCTTTTAACATCTGTACAGTATTTCATGGTATGAATGCACCATCGCCGATTGAATCAACCCCCACTACCAGTGGGCATTTAGGTTGTCTCCAGCTTTCTGGTATTATGAACAATGATGCAGTAAACATCACAGAGTAAATCTCTGTGCTAATGTTGCTGTGTATCTGTGGGAATATATATGTTGAGTAAATTTCTAGCGATGAAATTTTAGGGTCAAAAGTTATAGACATTAACATTTTAATGGATATTTCAAAATCATATTCCAAAAAGGTTGCACCAATTAATATTTCAGGTTTAAATCAGTTACTGTCTTTTAAATTGTTAAGTATAAATTGACGGTTTTCCTTAAAAAGCTGTTAAATTTTAAACAGCATATTTAGTATTCAGACCAAATAAGCTTATTCATTTGCTAATTAAGTGACCTGGAAGTTAAGTCTCTGTTCCACAGAGGATGACTCTGGAGTGTTACGTGTCTGCCCCAGGCCTTTAGAACCAGCAAAAGGCCTGGCCCAGCAGCCTGAGAACCTCAGACCCCGCAGGACCAGAGACATCCAGAGCTATGAGATATGCATATGGCTTCATGCTTTGCCTGTGGCTCCAGTTAAAACAACTGACTGTCTTGAGAAATCCTAGGGCAGAATCTGAAAACCCATTTTTTTAAATGTGCAATAATACCAGCTTCCATTAGTTCTGATCAAAAGACATTGATTAAGCACAACTATGGAATAAAGTTCCTTCTTTAACAACTGCCTGTCATCCCCACTCTCTATCTCCTTATCCTAGTTCTCTCTCTACTCTGTCTCCCTTTCTGTGTTTGTTTCTTCGCATACCAACCACTTATCCTCTGCACCTACTCATGATACCAGAGGAGTGGCCAGTTCAAGGGACAGCGAAATTGATTTCCTGCAAGTGAAAGGTGGTCCTGGAGAGGGGATTAACTTTGCCTGTGGTTATTACCACAGTGATCAGACTCTGTATCTCGATTCTACCCCCCATGGGATATTTGATCTGCTTATGATGCCAAATGCTTAAAGCATTCCACCTATACAAAAACACTTCATTTCTTATTTTTAAGTTTTTAAATAGTTAACACTTATTACAGATGAAACAAAGATATAAATCAAGTTTCAAAAATGTTGTGACTCAAGTTGTTCTTAAATTTTTTCATAAATGATCATAGTAGCTCCCCCAAATACCTTTTAGATTACAGCCAACTCTTTGGGAATTACAGAATTTTGACAAGTATTTTATTTCACAAATTACCTGCTTTTTTGGAAAACAGCTCTTTCAAAACCCAGCTCTTTCACCACCCTCAAAACATCTTAAACAAGGACACAGTCACTTCAGAATAGGATTTGGCTGTCAGCAAAAAGGGGGAAACAACTAAACTAAACTAAATTTCCCATTTAATGTCTGAATCTCAGTGGCTTTGTAAGCTACTTCATTATCATACAGAGACTTAACGCCTTGAAGGAAATAAACCAAGAAGCACAGAAAGCCTGTCTAATCAAAACTCTTAATTTCAAACTCTCAGTTTCCCAGTGACACATTAGAAGCCAGCAGGAAGAGAGAGGAGGTGAAATGTGTTGTTTCATGTTGTCCCTAAATAGAATGTCCTTCCCAACTGGCAGGAAGCACCTGGGGGATTACTTGGTTTAGAAATCTGTAAATAAATTGTTTTTGAAATAAGAAGGGAAAAATAAATTGGTTTCTAAGTTCAGGTGCTCTTAACATTTTCACATACATGCATTTTTATAATCTGAATTCTCATGAGAATGAATTCAAGTTAAAAATGGTTTTAAATTTAGGGAAGAATGTAGATAACATCAAGATAGGGAATTGAGATAGGAAATTTTAGCTTAACTTTGAATCTCCTTTTCTTACTGACTAAAATTGACCTTCATTATTACAGTACTTTCATTTTTACAGCTCTTTACATATTCTGTAAGGAAGCTTAAAAGTGAAACAAAGATGTTTCTTGACTATTATAATCTCTACTGTCCAACTTTTCTAATTTTTAAAATCCATTAAGACTTTAGAAGATACTCTTTCCCAAATCCATCTTTTAATTAACAATTTACTAATGGAATTGACAAGATTTTTTCCATTTTTATTGTCTATGAGAAGAAATATTCTGGTTCCTTTTATTATTCTTATCTTATTTCTTTAGATGTAATTCTTTTTTTCTTTTATAGTTAATATGAAATTAATTCATTGAAGAGAATTCTGTTGTTCTGACTGACAATATGAATACATATTTACCCACATTGCTAGTAAGAATGTTGTATAAGAGAGTTAGTGGGAAGTATCAGCTCCCGAACACTGGAAATTAAGGGAGAAATTTGTACTTGTAGACCATTGATCTTTGTGTTTTAAATAAAAATTTTAAAAGAATTTCACCATTATATAACCAGTACCTTAAGAAAATTATACTACATTCTGTTAACATTGAATTAACAATGGACAATTAACAGAATTAGCAAATTGAATAATCCAACCAGAAACACAAAGTACCGATTCTTCTGGTCAGCAATACTTTAAAAGTAGGGATTTACTGAGAGTTCTTTTATTACCTCGACTTTATTTCTTTTGCAAAATATGTGATGGATATTTAACTTAGATTTATTCGTGTTCTTAAAATCCTGTAACACTTTTCGTTATAAGTGTTACTGATTTAAAAGCGTTTGTGAGGGGGTATGGTCCTGCTTTTGGAGTCTCACTCATTACTGAAAATAAAATATTCTTGACTTTTTTTTCTTTTTATAGTAGACATGTATTTGACTGATTCCAAGTTGATACTTCAGGAATACTTCACATATTTTAACTAATTTTCGTGATTTAGTTTTAAAAATGAGTTGCATTTTAGATTGTTCCTTCTTTTAGATACCTGATTTATGTATTTCTAGACATGTTGCAGACCCTGTCATTACAAATTCAGTTGAAAGACCAGTTCTTTTTACCATCCTTTGTTGTTCTGATTTCAGAATTTCAAGTGGGATTGTTGTCAACTTTAATGTACCTTTTGAGAATAAATGCAGTCTCCAATTTCTTGTGTGTGTGAACGCTCCTGGAGCTGGAATGCTTTTCTTCGGCCAACTGAAAGTGGAGCCTGGTCCGTCTCCTCTCACAGATTAAATCTAGTTTCAGTAGTTTTAAGTTTAGTTGGTTCATGACCAAAAGAAAAGAAATGCCCTCATTTTTCTTTTTAATTTTAAACAACCATAATCTATAGTCTTGCAGTAGTCTTTGGGAACTTTAAGTATACAGCTATTTTGGGCTTTATGTCTGGTTAATCTAATAGAGCCTACATATTCTCTTGGCATTGAATTTGTGATTATACCTTATTGTCGTCTATAGGGTTACACAAACACAGTAAGCCATTTTGGTTTATATTCTTTTCTTTTTCTGGTGGGGATATGGTTCTCCCAGCTATTTTCTAATAGGCAATTGTGGTAATTTTATTGAGTTTGCCTCACCCCTGTCCTTATCCCTACCTCCACTTACCCACAATTTAATACTTCTCAATAAGACCCTTCACATTTCGCCTAGCACAAAAACCTGATTATGTGGTTGGACACTTTCATGCGTAGGCCGGTCTTTGGGACCAATAGATGTATTTGGGTTTATTTCACAGGTAATAGGCTGTGTTTCTTGACTTTTAATTGCGCTCTTACTATGTGGCAAGTTTTATGCTGAGCACTTTACATGTGTTATTTGATTTAAACACCATGAGTGGCATATAATCACATGCAGATGAAGAAGAGGAAGATGAAGATGAGGCTCAAAGAGGTTGAAATAGAAGGCCATCCCTTTACCAAGTGGCAGAGCTGGGATGTGAAGCCAGGTTATCCGATTTTAACATCTGATCTATGATCTAATATCTGGGACCTCCAGCCTTGCTATGCAGCCTGAGTCAGTCCCTGGGAGTCACTGTTATATCAGAGGAAGGACTACCAAGGGATCTAGACCCATGCATTTGCTGACTTGATTGTTCAAAGAAAACTACAGGTGCTGCAGGCCTCCCTGCCCTGCCCCATACACCACCTACTACAAATCACCTTTGTTCTTAGGGGCCTCACTTGTCTCATCTGTTAACTAGAAACAATGTTATTTTGGGTAAACTACATACTTTTCTATTTGTAAAATTTTTGAAATAGTTATAAATTTATATTATATAAAAATTATAAAGGTAGTTGCAAAGATAGTACAGAGAGGGACAGAGAGGAACTGTGTACCCTTCATCGAGTTTCCCCCAGTGGTTACATCGTATATAACTGTAGCACAAGCCGAACCTGAAAGCTGACATTGGTATAAAGTGTATGCATAGTGCTATGCCATTTTATCACCAGCAGATTAGTGTAGCCACCCCCGAAATCAGGATGCAAACTTCTTAATCACTGTTAAGATCTCCCTCATGCTACCCATTTAGAGTCACCATCCTTCCATCCCTGACCCTTGGCAACTATTGATTTGTTCTCCATCTCTATAATTTTATTTCAAATAAATCTTTAAAAAAAAACAACACCCGTTTTCATTATGAAATACCTTGATCAGAAAAGTACAGAGAATACTGTAACAATACTTCATAACCACCACTCAGATAAACAGATTTCATACATGTTGTTGTATTGCCTTCAAAATTAAAAAAAAAAAAAATCACAGATTGAGTTTAAGGTCTCTTTGTCTTACTCTCTGAGCCTATTGACCACCTACCCTCCCCCGAGATAAACTCTACCCTGAAGGTATTGTGTATCCTTCCTGTCCATGTTTTTAATCTTTTACAACATAACTAGGAGCCTATAAATACCATGTAGCATAGTTTTGTATGTATTTAAATTTTACATAAAGAAGTCAACAAATATTTATCGAGTACCTACTATGTACTAGGTGCTGCTCCAGACCCTGGGAATATGGTGATAAATAAGGCAAAACCCTTGTCCTAAATATATAAATATATGAATAAATGAGATAATTGTACATATCTGTAACTGTGTGAAAATGATAAAATAGGATACTGTGGTTCGGATTATCAGAGGTGGGGGAGTGAGGGAGCTGGCAGGGCCCTGAGGAATGGCCTTGCTGAGGATATTGCTCTTCTAAGTTATCTTCGTTATTTTTTTTTGTTCTGATATTAACTTACGGATCAACTTATCAAGTGCCATGGGAAAAATTATGGATTTTAATTGTAATTACAATGAACTTATAGATTAATTTGGAGAGAATTGCCATCTTTGAGTCTTCCCATCCCATACATGAACATGGCATATCCTTTAATTTATTTAGATCTTTTACGTGCCTCAATCAAGCTTTATCCATAAAGGTCTTGTATTTCCTTTGTTACATTTGTTTATAAGTTCCCCAAGTTTTTTTTTTTTTTTTAAGTTCCCCAAGTTTTTGTTGCTGCTGTTAATGGAATCTTGTTTTTAAATTATACCTTCTATTAGTTTTCTGTTGGGGTATGGGATAACTTTTTTTTTTTTTTGAATGTTCATTTGTATCCAACAGGCTTTTTAATCCTAGTGGTTTGTCAAAGAGTCTTAGATTTTTTAATGTAGACAGTCATATTGTCTGCAGATTATTGTGTTAGTGTTTTTCAGTTAACCAATGTGTGGATAATCTTAAATCCCTTTCAAACCCTAGGATCTGTGATTCTATTCAATACTTTTGTATCTATGTGTGGGTAAAAAGTAAGCATGGGTACTCATTCTTGATGCATCATATAATATCTTGATACACTGTACAACAATCTTTTTTTATTCTTGCCTCCTATTCCCTTCTCTATTGACTTTACTGGGAAATTTTCACCAAAATTTTGATAACAAAAATAAAATAGTTATAATAAAAAAGTCTTTAAGAGATTAGACATCATTCTTCACTTGCTGGTGACTGTGACACCACTATAGGCTTAGATGTACATGGCACATATCATAGATTGCAAGATGTGGGTCAAGACGAAGTGAGAAAAAGAAAATTGTCAGTCCTCCGTATTTGTGGAACACACACACGTACACACATACATAACACACATACATACCATATGTGTGTGTGTATGAAGTCAGGTGAGCTACACAATATATTGGCATTTAGATCATATTTTCTATAGTTGGAAACATCAAATCCAGGAAATATGTACAGTTTCCAATTAAGGTTCAGAGGCATATGGCAGGTCTCTAAGAGACTTTGGGAGGTGTTGTTTCTGGAGGTGAGTCTCTACTCTTTGATGGGTCCCTTGGACCAGGAGTGGATCAAGTTTGGGTGGTTCTCAACTCCTAGGATTATGGTCAGGATGGTCCACAGGGTAGGTTGTAGCATAAGTCCCCTTCACTGCTCAGCTCCTGGGAAGTAAGGAGGCTATGTTCTGCCTCAGAACCCTGTGTTCTGTGATTCCCTAAGACATTGGACCTAGCACTACATGGGGTGCTAGGTGGTGGTGGTGAGATGAACACAGGAAGTACCATTTTGGCATTTTCCTAGGTAAAAAAGGAAAGACCATAGGCCCACTCCTCTTGGGAAGCCTTCTGAAGGGCTGGCCTATCGAACTTTGCTTGGGCTGCTTTTCTGGGTTGTCCAAACCTCCTTAGAGTGAGGTCCAGTCAGGATGTGGTCT
Source organism: Hyperoodon ampullatus (assembly GCF_949752795.1). Lineage (NCBI taxonomy): Eukaryota > Metazoa > Chordata > Mammalia > Artiodactyla > Ziphiidae > Hyperoodon > Hyperoodon ampullatus. The sequence goes on from NC_136924.1 coordinate 18,382,098, forward strand.
GAGCTGAGAGGCAGTTGGAAGGCCATTTATTCCACCACTGAATCTACTTGGTCAGAGACCAAGTCATAGCTGTTCCCCGAAGCTATGAGAGTAAACACTGCCTCCTATTTTTAGTAGTTTGTTGCTTGCAAAAATAGCTCAAAATCCAGACCTTTGAGTCTAAGCCGCCTTCAGCTTAACAGGCTACCCTGTGATGACAACCGCCTCAGCAATGACCATGACAGTCACCACTACTAGTTACCCGGGGTTACTGTGTGCAGGTGTTGTGCTAAGTGCCCTACATGCATTATCTTGTTTCATCCTCACACGGGGTAGTCATTGTTATTATCCCTATTTTCCAAATGGGAAAACCAAGATTCAGTGAGATAAGGCCATCTGTCCCAAGTCGCACAGCCCTCCAGAAGCAGAGCCTAGTCCTGAACCCAAGTCAGTCCAGCTAGACGCCATAGGTCACATTTAAAAAAATTATTTATTCATTTATTTATTTTTGGCTGCGTTGGGTCTTCGTTGCCGCGCGCGGGCTTTTCTCTAGTTGCAGTGAGCAGGGGCTACTCTTCATTGCAGTGCGCAGGCTTCTCATTGCGGTGGCTTCACTTGTTGTGGAGCACGGGCTCTAGGCACGCAGGCTTCAGTAGTTGTGGCACGTGGGCTCAGTAGTTGTGGCACACAGGCTTAGTTGCTTCGCGGCATGTGGGATCTTCCCGGACCAGGGCTCGAACCCGTGTCCCCTGCATTGGCAGGTGGATTCTTAACCACTGCGCCACCAGGGAAGTCCCATAGTTCACATTTTTGTCTACTTGTTATTCCTGCCTTTCCATGTTCCATGATGGCATCTGTGGTGGTATGTTTATTACATGGGATCTGGTCCAGGTTCCTCAATGAACTTTAGTTGGTAATTCGATTCAGGTTAAAAAATCAAGAGATTTATGTCAATCTCTATGGGAGATATTAAATGTCATTTTTCGTATCGTTTTCTTATTTTTTAAAAGCGATTGGATTTACAAGTTACCTTTTTCTTCTCACCATGTTCTCTTTTTACGGAGAAACCCAAGATATTTTTCCAACACAGTGTTATTTGGGGTAATTGCTTGACAATTTGAAGGGAGTCCAGCAGTTGTGTAGAATGTAGTCTTAAAATGGCCAATAATACCATCAGAATACGAGCAAGCTCCAGGGGTGGAACCAGAAATGTGGCTGCGTGCTCCTTGTTGATCGCTTTAGCAGAAAAATCAAGCTCAGGATCTTGTGTTTACTGAGATGACCGGCGCACATTATCAGAGTAGCTGTACCTGGAAAATTTCTGACTTAAGTCTACTGATGTCATGTAAATGGCATTTGGGAAACAATAAGTGATGGTTTGGTTGCCAAATAAAAGTCCAGGGAACACCCACATGGAGACAATACACTTGTTTCTAATTTGACAGCTCTCAGAGGGCAAACATGGTGGTGCTGGCCATTTCCTGATGAGTCCTCATTGTGTAGATGAGTAGATAAAAGCTTCACTATTTATGCGGTGAGGTGAGGTGGCGGGTGGCAGCCTCACAGAATGCCTGTACTGGGAGTTGTCAGAGTCAAGGCTTTTTTGCTTGCAAGTAACAGAAATCTACTTCCAAGTAGCTTAAACAAAAATAAATGAAGGATAGTATTTATACATGTACATACATACATGAGATAACATAAATAGGACAGGGGCTTTACTCGAAGGATACAGGGTTATCTCATGGAATCCAAGGATGACCAGTGTTGGGGGCTTCGGTAGAGACCAGAATGCCTGCGCTCTAGGGTGGCTGTCCTCTCGGGCACCTCCTCTCTGGGATCCATGGGCCCTTGTCCCTGCTTCTCCATTCTTCCTCCTCTTTTCTCTTCTCATTGTCTGTGGACCAGCTCTATCTGCTTCTCTGTGCACGGCTGCCGCACAACTCACAACGTTACCCTTCCTTCCTTAGCTTATGAGACTAAAAGACCCTGACTCTGTACCTCAAGTCCAGATTCTGAGTCAGAGGATGGAACTGACCCAGCCCAGCTCAGATCAGCAAGCCCGGTTGTCAGCTCTGGCTTGCGGGGGACAGGTACAAGTGGGCAAGAAGGCTCAGTTTCCAAACACATTCTTTTCTTTCTACTCTTCTGAACACATATATTCTTTTTTTTTTTTTTTTTTTTTTTGCGGTACGCGGGCCTCTCACTGTCGTGGCCTCTCCCGTTGCGGAGCACAGGCTCCGGATGCGCAGGCTCAGCGGCCATGGCTCACGGGCCCAGCCACTCCGCGGCATGTGGGATCTTCCCGGACCGGGGCACGAACCTGCGTCCCCTGCATCGGCAGGCGGACTCTCAACCACTGTGCCACCAGGGAAGCCCGAACACATATATTCTTAAAAAAAAAAAAAGCTGAATTTTTGTCATTGTTACTCCTCTCATGGTGGGAGAAAATGTGAGAAGTAGTTGTTATCTTTGCATGAATAGGCCATGCATAAACACCGTATGAGGGGAGACACCTGTTTTATAAAATTGATACTCCAATAATCTGCATTTTTATTCCTCAGACCAAGAATGATTCATTTTATCCAAATCTAATATGTTATATTTGAAAGAGTTTCACTGATCACCTATCAAAATTAATTACAATACCTATAATAAAGAAGTAGTTTTGTCAGACATTATTTTATAGGTACAGTTATGTCTATCCAAACATACCTGAATTGTGTGCTTTAAGAAAAAAAACTGTGGTGGGTATTTTAGAAAGTTAGACTACATTTGTAAAGTCATCTATTCACATATCTGCTGGGTAAGTTCAGAATTTTTACATGTTGGGTTTAAAAGCAAAAAATATATTTGCTCACATATGTAGGGTAAAATATTTAGGAAACAACAAACCATGCCCTCCTACCTACTCCCATCCCCAGCCTGAGTGGTCTTGGTGATTTTGTAAGTCAGTACAGCTTCTGAGTAGTTCTTTTAAATTCCCTTACTTTTTATTTAAAAATTGTGCTTATAATGTATTTTAAATACAGATAAAGCATAGAGAAGCATATGACACCCCTCTCCCCACATTTAACAAGGATGATTGTTGTGGCACTGTTTGTTGTGGTATTGCTTTTCATAGTCTCCTAAATGAGCAACTTGCCAAGCGTTACACCCAGTGTATAACCAATATATGTAAGATTAAAAATTTTCCAAAGCTATACTATATATTTCTTGGGATACATATACTTGTTAAGACATAAATACACAATGGGGAGGTACTCAGCCACTTCCGAAGGGTTGTTACCTGTCAGAAATTTGATGGGTGACATCAGAGGCTTCAACCACATCTGGATGCTTTATTTAAAAAAATCATCTGAAGCAAATATGGAAAATGTTAACAATTGTTGATTCTTGGAGGTTTTCAGTATAAAGCATATGGTGAGACAATTTGACTTTTCAAGTGGAAGCTTAGAAATGTTTTTCCTTCCACTCAGCCATGTTTGTAATTAATAAAAAGGAACCACATGAAAAAATCATGGGTGGATGTCTATTGTAAGAATGTCACTTGAGTCAGAGAATGGAGTAAAGGGGGGAAAAGGAAATGTCCTTCAAATTGTGTAGCTCTTCATTTTATTCTATTCGATGCTCTTCTGAGGGGTAGTAGAGGTAGAATTCATAACTATCACCATCATCTTCCTAGCTGGCATTTACTGCATGCTTTATAATGTGTCCGTCACTTGCCAAACACTTTACATGGGATATTAGTTAGGATACAGGTTCATTTGCCATAACAGAGACCCAAAATAACAGTGTCTTAAATAAGACAGAATTTTATTTGTCACTCACAGAACAGTCTGGACATATGAGTCCACAGGCTGATACGATGGCTCCATGAGCGCCAAGGATCTGAGCTCCTCCTGTCTTGTTGCTCTGCCATTGCTAGGGTGTTGCCCTTATACTCATAGTCCAGGATGGCACTTGGCTCTCCATTACTAGTTGTTGCTCATATTTCCTTGACCAGAAGTGAGTCAGATGAGCACATCTGGCTGTAAAGGAAGCTGGGAAATGTAGTTTTTATTCTGTACAGCCATGTATGGCAGCTACAAAAACTGGGGTTTCTATTCCTATAGAGTAAGAAGAGATGGGTATGGGAGGCCATAAGAAGTCTGTGCCACAAGCAGAGAGTTTCTTTTCTTTTTTTTTTAATTTTAATTTTATTGGAGTATAGTTGATTTACAATGTTGTGTTAGTTTCAGGTGCACAGCAAAGTGATTCAGATATATATATATATATATTCATTCTTTTTTTAGATTCTTTTCTCATATAGGTTATCACAGAATATTGAGTGGTGTTCCCTGTGCTATACAGTATGTCCTTGTTGGTTGTCTATCTTATATATAGTAGTGTGTGTATGTTCATCCCAAGCTCCTGATTTATCCCTCCCCCCACATTTCCCCTTTGGTAACCGTAAGTTTGTGTTCAAAATCTGTATCCAGCCATTGGCTTTTATTGTCCCATAGCTCTTGGATGCTCTGTTCTGTTTTTGTTTAATTTGTTGTGTTTTCCACTCTTTTTTGCCTTTGTGTTTCAGTTTGTTTAACTTCCATTGACCTGTCTTCAAGTTCACCAATTCTTTTTTCTTATTTTAAAATTTTTTATTGAAGTATAGTTGAATTACAATGTTATGTTAATTACTGCTGTACAGTGAAGGGACTCAGTTGTACATATATATACATTCTTTTTCATATTCTTTTCCATTATGGTTTATTACAGGATATTGAATATAGTTCCCTATGCTATACAGTAGGACCTTGTTGTTTATCGATTCTGTATATACCAGTTTGCATCCGCTAGTCCCAAACTCCCAATCCAACCCTCTCCCACCCACCTCCCCCTTGGCAACCACCAGTCTATTCTCTATGTCCCTGATTCTGTTTCATAGATAGGTTCATTTGTGCCATATTTTAGATTCCACATATAAGTGATATCATATGGTATTTGCCTTTCTCTTTCTGACTTACTTCGCTGAGTATGATAATCTCTAGTTGCATCCATGTTGCTGCAAATGGCATTATTTTGTTCTTTTTTATGACTGAGTAGTATTCCATTGTATGTATGTACTGCATCTTCTTTATCCATTCATCTGTCGATGGACATTTAGGTTGTTTCCATGTCTTGGCTGTCGTGAATAGTGCTGCTATTTACATAGGGGTGCGTGTATCTTTTTGAATTACAGTTTTGTCTGGATATATGCCCAGGAGTAGGATTGCTGGATCATATGGTAATTCTATTTTTAGTTTTCTGAGGAACCTCCATACTGTTTTCCATAGTGGCTGCACCAACTTACATTCCCACTAAACATGTAGGAGGGTTCCCTTTTCTCCACACCATCTCCAGCGTTTGTTATTTGTAGACTTTTTAACGATGGCCATTCTGACCAATGTGAGGTGGTACCTCATTGAAGTTTGATTTGCATTTCTCTAATAATTAGTGATGTTGAGCATCTTTTCATGTGCCTGTTGGCCATCTGTCTATCTTCTTTGGAGAAATGTCTCTTTAGGTCTTCTGCCCATTTTTGGATTGGGTTGTTTGGTTTTTGGTTGTCAAGTTGTATGAGCTGTTTGTACATTTTGGAAATTAAGCCCTTTTCAGTTGCATTGTTTGCAAATACTTTCTCCCATTCTGTAAGTTGTCTTTTCGTTTTTGTTTACGGTTTCCTTTGCTGTGCAAAAGCTTGTAAGTTTGATTAGGTCCCATTTTTTTAATTTTCGTTTTTATTTCTATTGCCTTGGGAGACTGACCTAAGAAAACAGTGGTACAATTTCTGTCAGGGAATGTTTTGCCTATGTTCTCTTCTAGGAGTTTTATGGTGTCATGTCTTGTGTTTAAGTCTTTAAGCCATTTTGAGTTTATTTTTGTGTAGGGTGAGAGGGTGTGTTCTAACTTCATTGATTTACATGCGACTGTCCAACTTTCCAGCACCACTTGCTGAAGAGACTGCCTTTTTCCCATTGTATATTCTTGCCTCCTTTGTCAAAGATTAATTGACCGTAGGTGTGTGGGTTTATTTCTGGGCTCTCTATTCTGTTCCATTGATCCATATATCTGTTTTTTGTGCTGATACCACACTGTTTTGATTACTGTAGCTTTGTAGCATTGTCTGAAGTCTGCCTCCTGCTTTGTTCGTTTTCCTCAGGATTGCTTTGGAAAAATTCTGGGTCTTTTATGTTTCCATATGAATTTTAGGATTATTTGTTTCAGTTCTGTGAAAAATGTCATGGGTAATTTGATAGGGATTGCATTAAATCTGTAGATTGCTTTAGTAGTTTGGCCATTTTAACAATATTAATTCTTCCAGTCCAAGAGGATGGGATATCTTTCCATTTCTTTGAATCATCTTCAATTTCCTTTATTAATGTTTTATAGTTCTCAACATATAAATCTTTCAGCTCCTTGGTGAGGTTTATTCCTAAGTATTTTATTTTTTGTGCTGCAATTTTAAAAGGTATTGGGTTTTTTTTTACATTCCCTTTCTGATATTTCATTGTTGGTGGAAAGAAATGCAACTGATTTCTGTGTATTAATCTTATATCCTGCTACCATGCTGAATTCGTTTATCAGTTCTAGTAGTTTTTGTGTGGTGTTTTTAGGGTTTTCTATATATAGTATCATATCATCTGCATATAATGACAATTTTACCTCTTCCTTTCCAATTTGGATACCTTTTATTTCTTTTTCTTGTCTGATTGCTATGGCTTGGACTTCCAATGCTATGTTGAAGAGAAGTGGTGAGAGTGGGCATCCTTGTTTTGGTTCAGATTTTAGCAGGAAGGCTTTCAACTTTTCACCATTGAGTATTATATTGGCTATGGGTTTGTGATAAATAGCTTTTATTATTTTGAGATATGTTCCCTCTGTACCCACTTTGGTAAGAGTTTTTATCATGAATGGATGTTGAAATTTGTCAAATGCTTTTTCTGTATCTATTGAAATGATCATTTGGTTTTTGTCCTTTCTTTTGTTTATGTGGTGTACCACATTGATTGATTTGTGTATGTTGAACCATCCTTGTGAACTTGGGATGAATCCCACTTGGTCGTGGTATATGATCCTTTTTATGTGTTGCTGGATTCGGTTTGCCAATATTTTGTTGAGAGGAGAGTTTCTATTTAACCTCACAACAAAACTAAGGGTCAAGCCTGAATTGATCTGTTGAACACAAGAGAAAAAGAGAGATTAAGTTACTTGCTGAAGGTCACACAGCTAGTACTTTGTGGAGCTGGATGAGGCTTTATTTTGATTACTTTTTGCATTTGCATCCAGTTTTCTGAGATGTTCTAACACTGGGATCTGGGCTGGGAGTGCTCAGCCTTCTTAGGACTGCTACACCTCATCAGTACATACTTGATTTCATCACACCTTTTAAAACAATCACCTGGGAAGGAGCTGTGTGCCCTGTCCTTTAGAGTTGAAAGCAAACACACATTTAATTGTGTTCAAGGAATTCTGTGACATTTCTTGAGCAATGGATAGTACATTTGGATGTTGTCCAATCAGAACTGGGAACCTAGACCAGGGATATATCATTCTTTAGTTCAGATTGTACCTGGCTTCTGGTTAGTGTAGAAAGTGTGCCTCCAAAATCTTCTTAGTAAGAAGGAAATGCTTTAATTAAATATGTGTTCTAACATCTTGTACTGAGTCCAATATTAAGGCCATGGACTATCTCCTGAGCTTTAAATAAAAAGTGGCAAATTTTCTAGAAATGATTTTAAGGAGAAAAAAGTAGCATCGAAACCAGATGTTGCTTTTTGACACCATCCAACCACCAGCATCTTCCATGCAACAAAACTTGGCAGAAGAGTGACCCTTTTCTCCCACTAGATCACAATTTTCAAGAGATGCCATGTGCTGAAAACAAAATTTCAAAAGGGAAGCCTGTTTTCCTGAAGGTCTACATCTGACATTATTCAAGTTCATGCTAGATCAAAATGATACACCCTAGGAAAAGGCACACAATTATACCTGTTATATATTCCTGCCTTTGGAAATGCTAGAAGTTGAAGTCTTTAGATGATGAACTCAGAACCAAGGTCAGGATTAGGGTAAGGCAAGTGAGGCACTCACTTCTTGCAGCAAAATTCATAGGGGTACTGAAAAACTTATTAATCAAGTAAAATAGTATTTTAATGCAAAAATTAAAAAGAAAAATAAATATGAAATAAATTCATGGTGAAAAAATAACAAAATTTTAAGTGAAGACTGGCTGTTGTTGCTTGTGTTACTAGCCTGTATTGTTCTGTGATGGGAACAGCCATGTCGAGTCAGCCCCTAGGTTCCTGGCTCCAGGGTCCTCAGATTGCCCACCAGGAAGGTTTATAAGGTTTGACAACGTGTGCAAAACGATTGGGCAATGCAAGGCTTTAGGTACTGTCATGACTTTTGATCACAGAGCTTTTATTAATTTTTCTCACTTTGTTCAAAATATTTTGGAGGATATTTTGATGAGTGTATATAGGAGTGCATATTTCTCCATTGTCTCAGGCTCCAGTATGGCTCCAGAGGACACTGCTTAGGACCTCTCGGAAGCCTGCTCTTCATTCTAGATGATGTTTTGCTGAAGGAGTTCCAAGCTGTTGGGAGTTCTAACAGTGTTGGTTCCTTCTCTGAGAACATTTGACTAAACACGTGCCACAAATGCCCTTAGCCCTTCAATCACCATGCCACAAATGCCCTTAGCCTTTTTCATTTACACCAGACCAAGTCTTTGCTTAGTTTGTCTAGAGGTGCATTAAAACCATCTAAACTAGGCTGGAAGTCCCTTGATACCCATCTCCGCAACCCTTCCCTTCACATATTAGGTCCCTCTTTTTTCTCTCCCTTTTCAATGCTTATTATAATTTTACCTGTGTGTGTTTATTTCACACCTGTCTCCCCTGCTAGACTGAGGCATTATGAGGGCAGGGAGCATGTCTGGCTGACATCACTGTGCCCTCAGGACCTAGCAGAGACTCTGCATAATGTAGGGAGTGCATACAGACTTTTTAATAGCACAATGAATTTGTAACTGACATGGTCCAATTCTAAGTGAAACTTTAGAGGCTTAATAAATATTTTCGGTATTGATGCTACAAGATTTTTTTTTTAATCAAGAATGCCTTCAGGGCTTCCCTGGTGGCGCAGTGGTTGAGAGTCCGCCTGCCGATGCAGGGGACACGGGTTCGTGCCCCGGTCTGGGAAGATCCCACATGCCGCAGAGCGGCTAGGCCCGTGAGCCATGGCCACTGAGCCTGTGCTCCGGAGCCTGTGCTCCGCAAGGGGAGAGGCCACAACAGTGAGAGGCCCACCTACCGCAAAAAAAAAAAAAATAAAATAAAATAAAAAGAATGCCTTCAAATGTCAATGAATTAATTCTCTTTCTTTTTCTCTTTTCTGAGTTAGATCTTGATTAAGCAATATTTCTCCTACCTGACAACCACTGTTATACTTTAAGTGACGCTTTGCAGTATCTGAAAAGGTAACAATGCAAAGGCAGTTTGGCTTAGTGGGAGGAGCGTTGGATTGGAAGTTGGGAGGCCTGGGTATGACTCTAACAGAGAATGAGATGCTTTTGATAGGGTGGGCTGGGTTTCCCCCTACAGTCAAGTAGGCCTCATTCTCATTCTCTTAGAGGTTGCTGGCCATTAGCAAGTCCCTGAAGCCCAAAGACCCTTTGTTTTCTTTAGGTCTGCCTTGCCCACAAGCTAATTCTGACCACAAGTCTTCTTCACACCAGAGCCCATCCATGACCCCATTTTGCAGCCAGTGAAGCTTCCATATCCAAGTTCATTGTCTTCTCTGAGTGTCTTCTCTTTGGAGCTTCTGGATAGTGTCAGGGGAACCTGGGAGCCATATCCTTGAGGAGGCCAGTGAGTCAAAATGTTTGGCCAACTGAACTTATGCTTTTGCGCCAGATCAGGCAGGGAGTCCCTGTTTTCTAGGGCTGTCTTATCAGGCCAGGAGAGGCAGGATGGTGAGGGGGAAAGAGCCCTGGCTTTGGAGTCAGACAGACTGGGCTCTAGTCCCAGGATGACACTCACTACCCAGGTAGTCTCAGTTTGACACTGAGAAAGTAGAAAGAGAATAATATAAATACTCTACCAGCCAGAACTCTTGGTTGCACATGACAGACACCTAACTCAAAGTAACTTAAATGGGTATAAATAACTTAAACAGCATAAATGGGAATTAACCAGAGGGGCTTGTCTGGTTTATCTCCTGTAAGCCCAGCAAGGGTGGGATATAGCTGGAGTTTGGTGACAGTTGGAACCAGGATCTGCAATATTGTTAGGGCACCTCTTTCTGTCTCTGTTTTCTGCTTGTTTCTATGTGCAAAGATTCCTAAGGAGGGCTGCTTCTAGTGGAGGGAAACATGGCCTCGTATTTCACAGCTTCTGCACTAGAGAGAGATTGCTTCTCTTCAAATGACTCCATTTGAAAAATCCTGAGAAGGATCTGATTGGCTTGACTTGGGTCCCATGCTGACCCATGGACCAATCAACTTTGGCAAGGGTGGGGTGGGTTACTGCTTCTACCTGCAGTAGAAGCACATGTTGGAGTTGGTGGAGGGGCATATTCCTCAAAAGAAGGGAGGTTGCTTTTTTCAGAATATGGAGAAGTGCCAGGAAGGTAAACAACAGAGGTCCACCCACATATTTACCTTTTAGGCTTGTTTGTGAGGATTAGAAATAATATATGCAAAGCACTCTTGGTGCTGATGATGGGAAAAGGTAGTATCTTTCCATCTCTGGATACCCAGGCTCTACTTATGGTACCAAAATACCTCATAGATAGAAGCACACTCTTTTCTTTGTTATTCTCTTGACCTTGGGACAGTCATCATAATAGACTCCTGTGAAGCCCCTTGGTCACAGTTGAAGAAAATAAGACCTAAGAAGAATATGTGATTTGCTCAAGTATGTGAAGCTGGTTAGTGGAACGGTGAGGCCTAGACCCAGCCTTTAAGGCTCCCAATCTCCTGTTATATATCATGTGGTGATTAAGTGCTGGTTTTTAAGCTGGGCTGCCTGGTTTAAAGCTCAGCCCCTTTTACTGTGTGACCTCAGGCAAGTTCCTAACCTCTCTGATTCTCAGAGAGTCCCTTTGCAGGGCTGTTTTGAGGATTAAATGAATTAACGTGGGTATATTAGCTATTGTGATGTTCCCATCCTCAGATGTTTGCAGTTAAGCTTCCTGCCCTAGGGCTTCTCCAGGTGTGTCTGGGGACATGCCAGGCACTGCAATGGGGCCACAGTTTAGTTTCATTGGGCACTAGGATTGGAGTGGGAGCAGCCATTCAAATCACTTAGGACTCTGAGTGACAAATGAAGTCATCGCCAACTCTCTCTGTCCCAGAAGTAGCATATTAAGCAGTTTTAAAAATAAATATGTTCCCAACATAAAAGTTCTTAATGAACTATTGATGCTGCCAGGCCGCTTCACTGATCTCACAGGGGATGTTCAGCAAACAGCCTAACCTCCCTGTGTCCTTTCCTCCTCTGAAAGAGAGCCACAGCCACGCCTGTGATTTCACGAAGAGCATAGGCTTTGGAGTCAGATAGGCCTGGGTTTGAATCCTGCCTCTGGCACTCATTAGCTGTGTGACTTATACAAGGTGCTGGCCCTTCTTTCATGTCTGAATTGAGAACAATATCAATATGCACCTTATTGGGAGGAGTCTCCGAAGGGCAGGCATAGTGTTTAGTACAGAGGGTGCTCTTTAGATGGTGGCTATTGTTAGCGTTAAGTATCACCTGCTGGGTATGTGTTTGAGAACATGCAAAATCATTGAGCCAATCTGGAGCCTCATTTTTATAAAATAAAGACATTTGCATGTATAGTTTCTCATAATCACGCTGCTTCTTTTAATAATGCAGAAGGCTCAACTAGACAGAGCCTTGGGTAAGAGTTTTTTACATGATTTTAAAAACGACAACAACAGTAAGAAAATATACTCACACACACAAGAGAAGTGTCTTCTTTGGTTCTGTGAAAGGCTGCAGGGTTAATTTTGACAACAGAAACAAATAGGAACCTTTCCAGATCAGCAAATCATATTCACCCTTGGCTTCAGAGGAGGATAACGACTCCCACATTTATCTACCAGCATCATACTGAGCGCTTCTATCAACCTCAAAGCTGGAGGCGGGCTGGCTCTGGGAAAGGGATATTTTCTTAAAAATAGAATTTGCAAGATTCTTTCAACTTCCCTTTGTATCCTCCACATCCCTCATCCCCCAATCCTGCCTGGGGTCCCAGTGTGTTGGGACCATTTGTTGAAGGCTCAAGTCCTACAGTTTCAAGTAATCCCTGTTTGCAAAATCCTCTTGAACATTTTAGGAATTTCCTTTGTACTCTAGAGAAAAATACTCTCCCAGTAGTGGAAAGTGCTTTCTAATGTAATAAATAATATCTTGATGAGATGTGCTTGTATTGGCCAGGAAAGACTAGGTCAAGTGTGGTAACAAACCAACCCCTGCTGGGCTTCCCTGGTGGCGCAGTGGTTGAGAGTCCGCCTGCCGATGCAGGGGACGCGGGTTCGTGCCCTGGTCCGGGAAGATCCCACATGCCACGGAGCGGCTGGGCCCATGTGCCATGGCCGCTGAGCGTGTGCGTCCGGAGCCTGTGCTCCGCAACGGGAGAGGCCACAACAGTGAGAGGCCCACGTACTGCAAAAAAAAAAACCCCCAAAAAACAAAACCCTGCTATCTCAGTGGCGTCACATATGAAGTTTATTTCTCACCCACCCAAATCTACTGCACGTCTGTTGAATCTCCGGGGTAGCTTCTTTCCAAGTGGGAGCTCAGGGACCCAGTCAGCTTGCATCTGGTGACTCTACCATGGAGCTCCCAGGCCGCTGCAACAGAGGAAGAGACATTCCCTCTCAAATGCTGGCCATCACTTCTCTTCATAGCTCATTGGCCAGAATCAGGTCTCACAGACACACCTAATTATACAGAGGCCTGGAGGTGTAGTTTTCCAATGTACCCAGGAAAGAGAGAGAACTAAAAATGAACAGCAGAAGACTCTGCTGCCATACTTTTCCAGTGCAGAGATCCTGGTTCCTGCATCAGGGCTCCCTGTGAGAAAAATTTGAAGGAGGCTTGAAAGTCTGAGCAGAAGGAAACAAAGAGAACCAGTAGTGAAATGGGAAAGTATTTTCTAAAGAATGCTGACTACCTTCCTGTCAGCAGTTCATGGTTCTTTAAAATAGCAGGAGAATTCAGAGAACCCAAAAAGCTTGAGAATGGAGACCAGTGCAGCATCGTGCCGAAATGCAGTACGACCCCCAGTACAGTCACTCGTTCACCTCCTTCTCATCTTTTCCCTCCATCCTAGTACCACGCACACCACCGGGTATCACCTTCACAATTCTCTGTTATTATTATCAACTTAAATTTTTCCTTTCAATAACTCGCTTTTCCCTTAAGTAAAAGGAACTTTATGTCTCTGCCTCAGTGGAAGTCCAATACTATTTACCATACATAGATGGTATCCAATAGGAACAAATACAATGTCAGCCAAACAGAGGGCTCTGAACCTGTAGTTTGCTCTCTAGTTAGAGAGAAACTAGCAAATATTGGAAAGATGAAAAAGACAAGTCAGCTCTAAACCTGAACTTCCTTCGTGGAATGGGATTGAAAGAGAATTATAAAGGAAGAGGCAAATAGCTCAGTAGTGGACTCCGTGTCAAGATGTCTGGGTTCTAATTCCAGGGCCACATCACCTACTAACTGTATGACCTTGGTGCCTCAGTTTTCTCATCTGTAGAACTGAGGAGAGAACTCTTATAACAGTGCCTGGCACATACATAGTAAGAGTTATATGAGCATCAGCAATTTTTAGCATTATTTCTCACAACGTGATGTCTTATTTAATACTGCCCTGTCTACCTTCTACAATCATGTCCCCTAACACATTAAATCATCTCTCCTTCCCTGGTAAGTTGCATTCCACTCTTGAGAAAACATGGGTTTAATGGAACCAACACAGGCTCTAGAAAGTGACATCCTTGAACCCCAAGCCCTTGGGCTTACTGGTGATCCTATAGGCAGGTTACTAACATCTTTAAATCTCAGTTTTCTTTTCTTTTCTTCCTTACTTCTTTCTTTTGACTACGGTGGTTTTTATTATTTATTTATTTAAAATTTTTAATTTTTTTTTTGACTACGTCGGGTCTTAGTTGTGGCACACAGGATCCTTCGTTGCGGCGTGCGCAGGCTCTTCGTTGGGGCACGCAGGCTTAGTTGCCCTGCTGCATGTGGGATCTTAGTTCCCCGACCAGGGATCGAATCCGCATCCTCTGCACTGGAAGGTGGATTCTTAACCACTGGACCACAAAGGAAGTCCCTAAATCTCACTTTTCTAGGTGAGGATTAAAATACCTACCTCCCTGAGGATGCTGTATGATCACAGAGGTAAAACAAAGGGCATCCGTCCAAACTTTTGACCTGTAAAGGATGCTGAATACATATTGGCTTACCTTAAAGCAGTAATTCATAGCCGTCCCTGAGGGATTTGTGGAAATCTTCACTGAAATCTTCAAGTGTGTTGTCCACTATATTATATTAATTTAAAAATATGCATACATATGTTAAGGCAGTGGTTTTCAGACTTTAGTACACATGAGAATCACGTGGAGTTAGAGTAACCAATCCATCTCAGATCACCCTGGACTCTGCAGTTTTCACACTGGAAGTTCCTCTTCGAGGGACGCTCCTCTGCCTGGGGCAAACTTGGACGCTTGGTCACTCTGCCTGGAGAATTGCTCAAACCCAGTTTTGTGGGCTCCCACCTCCAGAGATTCTGAGTCAGCAGTACTGGTGTGGGATGGAGCCTGATAATTTGCATTTCTAACAAAGCTGCAAGGTGCTGCTGTGAGTCTGAGGACTATTCTTTTAGTAGCACTAAGAGAACTTTCTCATATTAATACCCATGCTTGGTATTCCATTTCTAAATGTTGAGAATTGCTCAACTTTCAAAACTTCACAGGGGTTCTCACAGCCCACTTTATAGACAAGAAAACTGAGGCTTAGCAGGGGTTTGGTAATTTGGTTGAAGTCACATAACTAGGAAGTGACTCAAACCCCGGTCTGACACCAAAACAGGTTTTCTCAATCCTGTCTTCTTAAATCACAGATTTCCAGGCTCCCACTGCCTTAGTTCGGGATGAATTCTCTCCAGGGAGGCTCTCTAATCTCCCCGCCCCCCACCCCCACCCCACCAAGACGTGCACTTCTGGCCGATATTACCATAGGTCTGCAGTAGACACAGCAAAGACTCAAGTGGGGACTTCTGCTATGCAAATTTTGCTTACATATACATAGCTTTTCCAATGAAAAAAACAGAAATTGTCACAATGTGATTTTTGTGTTGCAGATTGCCTTATTTCAACAGATTTTGCACCCATCAGATATAGAAATCAGCTACATAATTGTTTACCAAAAAATATTTTTTAAAATCCTCTTTCATTACAATGTATTATTAGTTGCCTTGAGAGTCATTTTATTCTATGTTTCAGCACAGTCTACTTGATTTCTGCAGTTCCCAAAATGCAGCATTGCTAAATGAATGTAGGAGTAAATCAAATCTAAAACTGTATTGAATTTTTTAATAATGATCAATGCTATTATGTGTAAGTTTAGTAAACCTTGCTCTGGTCTTCAGTTTATATTGATTGCTTTCCTTTTTCATATTCCACAAAGGAGTCCTAGTTCAGCTTGTGTCTCTGTTTTCCTTATGACTCCTCTCTGTGCTCAGAGAACTGGCTAGTTTGATCTCAGCCCCCATCAATTGGTTGTGCTTTTGACTCTGTGACCATCGGGCCTGTCACTTCTGGCTTCACATGTTTCCAGGGAATATTGTTCTTTGATCTCAAGAGATGCTAGAAGGACCTGGGAACAATACCTACCTCATGGGGTTGTTGTGAAGTGAACTAGAGGATGTATCAAAAGTGCCCAACAGGGCCTCCCTGGTGGCGCAGTGGTTGAGAGTCCGCCTGCCGATGCAGGGGATACGGGTTCGTGCCCCGGTCTGGGAGGATCCCATATGCCGCGGAGCGGCTGGGCCCGTGAGCCATGGCTGCTGAGCCTGCGCATCCGGAGCCTGTGCTCCGCAACGGGAGAGGCCACAGCAGTGAGAGGCCCGCGTACCACAAAAAAAAAAAAAAAAAAAAAAAAAAAAAAAAAAAAAAAAAAAAAAAAAAAAAGTGCCCAACATGTACCTGGCAAGTGGTGAGCGTTCAACCATCTTCCCTTCAGAGAAGCTCTCCAACCTATTTCCCTTCCCATGCCCTCCCAATCCAGGGCTTTGCAGATGTGCTTCCCATGCCTGAAACCCAACCCCTCCTTTTAATCTTGGTTGCACTTTCTCAAGGTACCATGTACCTCTCCTTTGTAGCACCAATCACAGTGCATTATACATTTTTCTGTGGTTATGTTATGGCTGCTGCCCCCTCTACCAGACTTTATGTGCTGGAGGCTCTGATGAGCCACTCAGATCCACCTTCAGGATTAAAGGCTATGATTGCCTCCACTGATGGAAGTGTGACCCCCTTGGCCTTGCCTCAGCTGAATAGAGCTGCCCCCCCAAGGCCACACCCCCTTTCAATGATTGATCTACATGGGGGTGTGAAGGCCTGGCCTCTCACTCACCTGGGAACAGCTCTGAAAGGTCATTCCTCTTTAGAACCCCGTGTAGGGCTGGCCCAGGCTTCCCTTGAGACTGTTTCATACTTCGACTGCATTCTGGGCTCACTCCTGCTTACTTTCCTTCTCTCCATGGGTGTTAATCCTAAGAGCGCTCTGTAATATGATGTATGCATTCTAATCTGTCTCAGAGTCAGCTTCCTGGGGAACACTGTATCCTCAATAAAGGTAGGGATTATACTGGTGTTTGCCAATTGTGTACATTCTCAGAGCCTATGAAAGTCCCTGGTACCAGCTGGATCTCAGTAAATGTTTGTGGAATGAGTGAAGGAATCATGGTAGTAGTATCATTTCTGTTTTATGCTCCAACCCCTCTTCTTTCTTCAAGGGGAAATATAACTTTTACACAGAATTTGTTGGATTTCCATCCAGGGATTGATTTTCTTTCTTTTCATTCCTCTCTCCTTGCATGTTCCCAGTCCCTTTTCCCCTTCCTCTCCCCTTTCTAAAATCCCTGTCTTAGAATCCCTGCCTAGCAATCGCCCTTAGATGTGGCCGAGGAGGGAGGAAGAAGCCTTGGGAATGCAGCTGAGAGATGGTGATGGGAAACAGCTAAATTACTTCAGAGGCCAATTCAGAAATTCCAGCTTTCCTTTCTATCAGGAGCCTGTGTGGAGCCCTATGAAAAAGGGTAATGCCGAGAACAGAGGAAATCAATATCTGAAGGCCCTGCTAATTGCATGGCTGTCAGAAGGTATTTTCTCATTTTGAATGAGAAGAAAGGGCCTTTTAGAACAACAAAGCTCTTGTACAAATAGAAAAAAAACCCCGAGAACTCACATTTTGAGTCCACATGAAAAATAGCCTCTTTGTTACTAATTTCTCATCCTCATGTAAAGCTTCGGCAGTCAACACTTTTTTTTGCAAACCAGTTTTTTGTTTTGTTTTGGCTTCTTTCACCTCCTCGTAGAAAAAATCCTGGATTCAAGTTAGAAGCCTGGGTTCAAGACCTAGCTCGACCGCTTTAGTAGCTGTGGAGCATCTCTGAGCCTCAGTCCCTCATCTGTAATGTAGGCATTTGCTAATCAAGTCACTGAGTTGGGTTATTGAGAAGCTCAAATGAGACAGTGGATATAAATAAGCTTTGAAAATTGCGACAGACTCTAAGGAGAGATTGTCATGGTCACTGTCATTGCTACTTAATCTTCAGTGAAACAGAGCTTGAAAGTTAAAGCTAGTACCAAAAAAAATGGAATGCACTTCCAAGCCAAATATAAATTTAAAAAATTATTCCTCATCCTGCAGGGTGTTTGGCAAAGGTCCCTGTTATCCCGCATGATTAAGAATTGACTGTCCTTTTAGTGGACTGAGAATGTCAGACTTCTATGGAAATCAGCCATTTTTTCAGTTATTCATTAATTCATGACAGATTTGGGAAGCCACCTGTTCTCCAGACCAGGTTTTAGGTTGATTGGGTAGATGTTGTTTTCACAGCTCAATTAGTACTCTTCCTTGTTTCTCTTTGGTCTAAGGCAGCCCTGGCATTCAGATGCATCTCTGCTTTTCTTCCAGACACGTGATGCTCTGAGGATTTATGCCATTAGGAATAATCTCCTCTCAAGCCTGGGTGTGCAGGAAGCCATGATTTCCTTTGTGCAGAGCAATTTTCTGAGGAATATAGAACTTTCTCCCTTCTGCAGGAGGCAGACCCATAAGGCTCCTTGAGCAGCCAGCAGAGGGTCCCAGGTTTGCCCCTTGAATGCTGATGGGTTGTTAAATCCTTGTCATAATATTTGGGGGCTGCAGAGATCTTGAGTTGTTTTATAATCAGGTGTGAGGTGTGGTCAGATTTTCAGCAGAGACTTACAGATCACCTGTAAGCATTTTTAGACCAGGGATGGGCTTTTTAAAAGTCTTTGTCCCAGGTGCAGGCATTTTTCTGAAGAGCGAGCTTTACGTGGAACAAGGTGAAGTGTGAATAAACAGACATACATAACACAAAAACTACAGAAGCAAGTGGTCAGATACTGGACATGAAGTCCTTCCTCTATCATTATGATGGTATGATCACAGACTTCTTGAAGACAGCTGGTCTTATGTCTCCCTGACCCCACATGATCCTGGTAGATCCTTTGTAAAAATGAGAGATATTGTGTTACCCTCCTGCTTAAAATCCTTCAGTGGCTCTTCAGTGCCTCCATGATAAAAATCCACCTTCTTGGTTTGGTACTCCAGTTCCCTACCATGAAGCCTGGCCTTACCTCTTGCCACTGCCCCATTTAAACTCCACAGCGGCAGCCACTTGCAACAAACTGCAACGCTCCAAGACTGCCCCAACTTGCTGCATTGTGAATGCCTTTCTCAACTGGCTAAATTCTTCTCTTTCGTCTTCTAGGCCCTATTCAGGGTCTCCTTAGAAACAACGTCCCTGATTATTCTCTCAGCTCCTCAGGCCCTAAACCGTATCTATCTCCTAGTGGGTTACGTGCCCGTCATCTGAGCCACCTTACCATCCTGCCACAGCCCTTGACCTTCTGAACTGTCAATCAGCGGTTTGCTTGTCTGTGCCCACCTCAAGACTGTTGTCTTAGAGAACAGGGGCTGTGCCTTGCTCACGTTCATTCCCAGAGCCTAGTACAGTGCTTGAGATACAGGAAGTACATAATAATTACTGGTTGAATTAATCAGTGAATGGCTGGTTCCGATTTCATCCCTCTCTCTCCATTGGTACCAGCCTCTCTGGCTTGTTTCTTTACGGGGTCACTGGGCAGGGATCTTGCAGAGAGCATGGGGAAGGCCTGCACTATGGGGGGGGTTTCCCCTTCCAAATGGCTTATCACATCGGTGGTTGTCTCTGCTGTGCCCCATTTTAATTGGATTAAGAAATTATTCTCTAAGAGGTAAAAATACTATGTAGCATGCCCATGAGCAATTAGGTGGAATCATAAAGTGTTAAAGTAGAAGGGATCTTAGAAGCTGTAGGGTCCATCCTCTCTTTTTGCCGTTGAGAAACCAGTCCCAGAGGTGGAAAGATTTGTCAAGCTCTTGTGATTAATTAATGACTGGAGAGGACGCATGTGGCTACTGCCAGCCTCAGTCCTTCTGGGGTACCAGCCCTTCCTGCTCTCACTTCTAGCATTTTGGGTGGTGCTGACTTTACCCCCAAATCCACCATGAGCAAGTGAGCTGGGCCTCACCAACCCGAGCATCAGGACATGTGTTCCCAGGAGGCCAATCAAAGCTAACGAGACTTGATTTCAGGACCTTGGAATAGAGAAGTTCATGTGCTCCCTTGGGGTTGCCGGGAGGATAGGACTGTTGGCAGAGAGCCAAGGAAAGCAGTGCCAAGATGTGGAGAGAGTGAGTCTGTCTTAATGACGTCGTTGGAGACCCTGATATGGCTGTATCTGATCACTGACGAAGGAACTCATTCAGTACTGGATTTTTTTTTTTTTTTTTTTTTTTTTTTGCGGTACGTGGGCCTCTCCCGTTGTGGAGCACAGGCTCCGGACGCGCAGGCTCAGCGGCCATGGCGCACGGGCCTAGCCTCTCCGCGGCATGTGGGATCTTCCCGGACCGGGGCACGAACCCGTGTCCCCTGCATCGGCAGGCGGACTCTCAACCACTGCGCCACCAGGGGAGCCCCTTTTGTTTGTTTTTTGCTTAAGTTGAATTCTACCACTTTCAGCTAATTAACTATCCTAACTGATGTAATGTTAGAACTAGAACCAGGCCTCTTAACTCTCAAATGCAGCGCTCTTTCTACTAAACCATCATGGGCATTCCTTGGATTAAGCTGATGCCACGCATTGTCACATAGCAGAAAGCAGAACTGGGAGAGAATGGGAGGCGGGAGGGCTATGTTATGATGGGTAGGTCTGTGCGTGCTTCCGGTGAGGGACTCTGGGGCCAGTGGGAGGCAAGAGGTCACTGGAGTTAATGGGAGGGGCCAGAATTGGAATGAGCAAAAGAGTGCATCAAAACCAAATCTTGGGCTTCCCTGGTGGCACAGTGGTTGAGAGTCCGCCTGCCGATGCAGGGGACGCGGGTTCGTGCCCCGGTCCGGGAGGATCCCACGTGCCGTGGAGCGGCTGGGCCCGTGAGCCATGGCCGCTGGGCCTGCGCGTCCGGAGCCTGTGCTCCGCAACGGGAGAGGCCACAACAGTGAGAGGCCCGCGTACCGCAAACAAACAAACAAACAAAAAAAACCCCAAAAAACAAAAAACAAAATCTTGCCTGCTTCCCTGTTTTGACCCTGGCAGTGTAATGAAGGACAGCAGGGGGCAGGGGTCGGGGCCTACATGTGACCAGAGGCAGATCCAGCTGGACTTTTCATCTGGATTAATGAAAACACCTTTTGGTCTGGACCTGGGAAAGCTGCTAGAGTGCAGCCTGGGAAAGCAAGGACAAAAGTCAAGACATCACCATTTTACTCTTAACATCTCATGACTCATCGAAGTTGTGGGAAAATATTATGCTGCATGACAGCCACCGCCATGATAAACAGACATTCTAATACATAGCCAGCACTACTGATGTGACCGTGCTGGACCGTGTCCATTGATGGGGATCCAGGCTAATGAGGTTGCTTCACGCCTTGGGGATAATTTGGATTCCAATTTCCTAGGTCAGATCTTCATCACAATGCCCAGGAAGCATGAACTGAAACTGAGGGCCCGTCCCTGGTGGGAATCCCATGCTGCCCACACACCATGATGGGAGTTTTAGAGGTCTGCTTCATCCCACTTACATAACTCTCATCTCTGCATTCATGTAAAGTTCAAAAACAAGCAAAACTAAATTATGGTGTTAGAAATCAGGATGATAGTTACCCTGGGGGTGGGGTGGGGAGTGACCTGGAGAAGGTGCCAGAGGGGTTCCTGGAGTGTTAGGTTCTTAAACTGTGTGCTGGTTATGGAGATGTTCAGTTTGTGAAAATGTATTGAGTAATGTACTTGTGAGTGGTGTACTTTTCTGTGTGTGTGTGTTATGTGTGAATAAAATCATCACATGATGTTAAGTGCTGTCATTGTAGGCAACCATTTGGTGCTGTGGAGGTCTTAGAATCCAAATGAAATGGCGCCACTGAAATTATGTGATCATACTACTCTGTTATAAGGTGGGCGTGCAGATGATCCAGGATATGTTCACCTAATTTTGAAATATATCATCATTAAAATGAAAATATAAATAAATAAAAAATAGTGTGCTCACCATCCTTCAAGGATCTAGGACCCTGGCTGGGAAAAACTAAAGTATTCTGATACCTCAGGATCATAGTGTAAATGGATCTCAAGTCCATTCACATCTCTCCACTGCCATTGCCAACACTCTAGTTCACGCCACCAGCAGCTCTGGCCTGGACCATAGCAATAACCTCCCACTCTTTCCTGATGTACAATCCATTGCCCACACAGTAGAAGACTGTAGATTCAAAACATGGCTCAAATTACTCCCCAACCTGCAGCCCTTCAAAGACTTCCTAATATACTTAGTCTTTAAGTCCAGATCCCTTTCCACGGCCCACCACGCCCAGCACTGACTGGCCCCTCCTGCCTCTCTGACCATCCTCCCACCACTCACCCCCCAGGTCACCAATTTCCAGCCCCACTGGCCTCTTTTTATTATTCCAACGCCCCACACTTGTCCTCACCTTAACGCTCTTACATATGCACCTCTGCCTGAAACAGGGGTCTCCCAGATCTTTGGATTGCTGGCTCCCCCTCAGCCTTTAGGTCTCTGTTTAAAGGTCATCCTCCTCAAGTAGCCTCTCCCAACCATTCTTTTTTTTTTTTTTTTTTTTTTTTGCGGTACGCGGGCCTCTCAGTGTTGTGGCCTCTCCTGTTGCGGAGCACCGGCTCCAGATGCGCAGGCTCAGCGGCCATGGCTCACGGGCCCAGCCGCTCCGCGGCATGTGGGATCTTCCCGGACCGGGGCACTAACCCGCGTCCCCTGCATCGGCAGGCGGACTCTCAACCACTGCGCCACCAGGGAAGCCCCTCCCAACCATTCTTTATCACATTACCTTATTTTCTTCTTAGTACCTGTGGCTAGTTTGTTTATGCAATTGTGTATCAGAACGTAGGAGGCAAGGGCTTGTCTGCCTTCTTCATCATGTATAGCAGAGTCCCAGTGAGCAGCAAGTGCAGAAGAGTTTAACTGGAGGGGACTGAACGAAGAGACCATGTACAGTGTGAAGGGAGCCCACAAGACATGGTGCGGCCCCAGGGATTGTCATCCCCCGCCAGGTGTGAAGGGGCCGGCGGAGGGAGCTGGGTCCCACACGAGCTGGGAGCTGTGCTAAGGAAGAGGGGCTACCCACCACCCCCAAGACCAGACAGGGAGGAAATGGAGCACGGGGTAAATTGCCCAACTTCTTTCTCCTCCTGCCCTCAGAGTTCCTGCCAGTGTTTCCAGCTGGAAGCTAGAGGGCAAGGGAGGCTGGGTGATGTGGTCCACGGTTGTCAGGCTCCTGGGGCACAGCACAGGGCAGGGATGAATGGAGTGGAACTGGATGGGAGCAGACAGACAATAACCAGCCCAGTGCTTGTACAAGATGGGTGCTCAACCCGTGACGAACGAATGAGTGAATGGATGACTAAGTGGCTGACTGACTGAATGAATGAATGACCAAAGACAGCTGAAGAGGAAGAGAAAGAGATATCAAAAAAATTAACATTTAACAAGTTAATGGGCCAGGCATCTTATACAAATGATCTTGTTTAATCTGCACAAAGATCCTATAAGATGCATTATTGTTGGAAAACCTATGACCTCAGAGGTTAACATAAGGCATTCAGGAGAAATCACAGAGCCAGGGTTCCAGCTCAGGGCCTAAGTTCTTTCCCCTCCATCACATTAAACATAACTTGCATGTTTCCATACCTGCATCAGTACAGACTCTGCATCCCTTCCTGCCTGGAATGCCCTTTGGCTTCCTGAAATCCCGATAAACCTCTGGTTCAGCTCCCACTTCCCTTCACAGCCTGCCTGGATCACCACAGCCAGAGGTCATCTTTCTCTCCTCTGAGTATTATAGCAACTGTTACATATTGTTCATATTCCAATTACCACCTAATTTCTTTTTTTTAAATTTTATTTATTTTTTTATACAGCAGGTTCTTATTAGTCATCAATTTTATACACATCAGTGTATACACGTCAATCCCAATCGCCCAGTTCAGCACACCACCATCCCCACCCCCCCGCCGCTTTCCCTGCTTGGTGTCCATACGTTCATTCTCTACGTCTACCACCTAATTTCTTTACGATGTAATTGTCAGAGAGCATCTCATCTCCTTAATTATTTTAAAAACTCTTGGAAAAGGAAGTAATTTTTTTGTTTCTTGTCATTACTTTGCATCTACAGTACTTAGTAGGTAATCAGTAAATATTTGTTGGTTTGTCTATTTACGTGTAGTATATGGGTCATTTTCAGTGTTTTTTTTGTTTAAGAAAAATTCATTTAAATGATGCATTTTGATATATGCTGTATAAACAACTTGTGTCCTTTTTTTATTTATTATTGGTTCATAAGTATTTTTCTATTGCACATTCTTTGTAAGCAATGTTTTTAATGGTGATCTAGTAGTCAACCCTATGGTTGTACCAAAATATACTTTTTATTGCTGGACGTTTGGGGGCATGGCTTTCCCACACTCCCATCACCCCCACCCCCATCAAAGTTGTTATGAACATTTTTGGAGTTGCATTTCTCTCAATGGAATCATTTCTCTAAGAGCCCATTTTTAGGGAATGTTTGGTTACAACTGATTAAGCACTACAGTTGTTAATTACACCAAATGGATTTAGCTTTGAGACTATCTTGGGACTGACTCTAAGGAAAGAGCCAGAATAACACTGTCTCCTGTATATGCAGATGTGTGTATCTTTGGAGCCAATCCATCATCCATCCATCCCCCCCATCCAGTCCACACTCCCTAGGAGTCCTGGTTGGGAGTGTGGCAGTCACCATGGGAGGTTAGTGGCCTCTTCTGAAGATACAACATTTCACCATGTTCAGAGCATCCCTGTTGTTTGGTGGCCAAGAAGCTGAGCACAAATGTCATCACAGCTGTTCCACCTTCCAGTCAAGTCCATGTAGATTTCATTTATTATGATACTGATCACCTGCCTGGATATTACGGCAGCTTTTGAGGCACCGAACTGAAATGACAACTGTCATTAATATCTAAAATGGCAAGCTGTCCTCTTCAGCATCTTTCTTTTATTTTAAAATGTATTTATTTATTTTGGCCGCGCTGGGTCTTAGTTGCGGCACGTGGGATCTTTAGTTGCAGCATGTGGGATCTTTAGTTGTGGCATGTGGACTCAGTTGTGGTACATGGGATCTAGTTCCCTGACCAGGGATCGAACCTGGGCCCCCTGCATTGGGAGCACAGAGTCTTAGCCACTGGACCACCAGGGAAGTCCCCCAAATCCCTAATTCTATTCTTGAAATTGCTTCAAAGCATTGGAGGGGATGGGGGAAGGGAACTTACATGGACTGAGTATCAGTTACGGGCAGAAATTTGTGCTGACTGTTTCACAAGCATAATGTATTGATTCAGAGTAGTGAGATCTGGAGCCAGGTTACCTGAGTCCAGGCTCACCTTCCTGCTCTACTTCGTCATGACTGTGTGACCAGAGCAAATTACTCAACTTCTCTTGTCAGTACTTTCCTTATCTGTAAAGTAGAAGTAACAGTTACATCTCCCACAAGGTTGTTGTAAGATCCAGTTACATATGAGTACTAGATTGGTAAAGCAAGTACTCTTATTTTAAACATAGTTAATTCAGTTCTCACAACAACTGTCAGAGGTAGATCAGGGGTTGAAAATAGTGAGTCTGTGGGCTGAACTTGGCCTCCACGTGTATTTTGTTTGGCCTGCACATATTCCTTTAATCTGAGCCAACGTTTTAAAATCTGGAGTTTTATATAAAAATCTGGATTCCTAGCTCTTCTTGAAAAATCCTCATCTGGCAGCAACCAGCAGGAACTGAGTGCAGCCGACTTCTTTAGATGAGGAATGCCCCTCAGTAGTATGTCAAGATGAGGTGGGGATGATTTCAGTGTGACTGATAGAAAACCCAACTAACAGCTTCACGTAAGAGTATATTACCTCAATTAAGGTAGGGGAGCTCCAGGGTTCATACGGTGGCACAGAATTGTCGTCAAGGACTGCTGCCCCCACCACTGATGTTGTCCACCTTTCCCCCGACATCTTCAGTAAGTCAGCTGTGATGTTCCCCTCCTTTCTACCAATGCCTCCAAAAGGCGCACGTGTCACATGCAGACACATACCCAGAAGAGGAAAGCATGTCCTCCCATTGGTTTCTCTTTCTTGTAAAGGTAAAACTTAAAAAAAAAAGTCCCTAACTGACTTCCCCCTGAGCTCACAAGTGACCAAGACTGGCTCATATGCCAACATCCTAGCTGCAAGGGACCCTAGGAAAGCCTGTCTCACACTTCCTGCTGCTCTAAGTGGGAAGGCAGGATCTGCCTACAGAAGAGGCAAGGTTAGTGATTCAGCCACCAAGAATGCCAGGTATATCTCACTTAATAATTGCTCAAGTGCTTATACCTAGCTCCCTCTACTTAGCTACCTGTGGGCAACTGAATTTGTGATTCCAGTGTTTTCCCCATTTTACAGATGAACTGAAGCTCACAGAGAATACATGATGTACCCAAAGTGATACAACATAAATGCTTAGAAGGATGCCTGCCACAGAGGAAGCATTCAGCAAATGATAGCTACTAATTGTCTTCTGGCAGCTTTGAGGCATAACTAATTTAGATAGATTTTTAGAAAACAATTTGAGTTCTTTAGAAAGGAGGCCCACATAAGTTCAAAGTGGCATGATGACTTTGCTGTTTAGAGTTTGAAATTCAATTGGGATATTGACTCTTGCCTGGATAATCAACAGCACCAAGCAGTATTTATGGTGTCTCCAGGTGAGCATGTAAGATGACATGTAAGATGCTATACAGGGAGGGACTTCCCAGGTGGTCCAGTGGGTAAGAATGCACTCCCAACGCAGGGGGCCCAGGTTCGATCCCTGGTCAGAGAACTAGATCCCACATGCACGCCACAACTAAGAGTCCACATGCCTCAAGTAAGAAGCCTGCATGCTGCAACTAAAAGATCCTACATACCACAACTAAAGATCCCACATGCCGTAATTAAGACCCAGAGCAGGGGACTTCCCTGGTGGTGCAGTGGCTAAGACTCTGGTCTCCCCATGCAGGGGGCCCGGGTTCGATCCCTGGTCAGGGAACTATATCCCACATGCATGCTGCAACTAAGGAGCCCACATGCCGCAGCTAAGACCCAGTGCAACCAAAAAAAAAAAAGACTTGGAGCAGCCTAAATAAATAAGTAAATATATAAATATATAGAAAAAGAGCAAATGTCAATTCTCTAAAAAATAAACAAACAAAAAAAGATGCTATACAGGGATGTGGTCACCAGTGTCTAGGTACTCATCACCAAACAACTCTGGAGGGTGTTGTTTTATAAAAGAACAGTGTAGAGCATGTGAATGTTGCAAGCATCAGAGATTGTTGGAGATTCTTGAGAGGGCTCTCAAGCCATTCTATCAACAAGGGGCAGGGGGAAAGATTTCATAGAAACTAAGTATGTAAAGTTGTTTTTGATTCCATATGAAAAATGGAACCTGAAACAGGTCCAGCAAGAGGTTTGTTGCTGAAAGGGTCTCCTTGGCTTAGCAATCATAATGGCTGATGCTTCTTACAGTTCTTTTCATCTATACCTTATGAGCTGCCTTTAGAGCAATCAGGTTGGAGCCCAACCCTTCACTAATCCCCTGAGGTAATCTTTTTAAGATTCTCAAGCGGAAGGTCCCACTTTTTCCCCCACCTCTGATGTTTCGTTCAGATCCCTTCACCAATCACGCTTGCTCTTACTGGCTATTTCCCATGCTAAATCATTCACCGACGATCTGGCCATCTCCTAGGGGAGCCAAATGGTTTTAAACATTTTCTGTGACTCATATATGCTTACCAGTTCTCTATTTATTTATTTTTTGTTGATGTCTCACGCACACACATGCAAAATTGGATGCTAAAAAAAGAGTATCAGTCACAGAAAACCAAATCTCCACTTTCTTAGTGCATCTTCACTTGTATTTTAGTTTTTGGTTTATACAATTGAAATAAAAGTTTGCTTATTTAATCTTTAACCAAGTCCCAAGTTTAGCCAAGAGTGTCAAATTCAGGATTCAGCCCTATGAAGCTTAAGAATTTCTTGATGAAAAATAATGCCATATCATTACTATTTGGCCCACGGGTGATCAGTTGCTCTGCTGCCTTCAACTGCACTGGCACCAAACCCTGCATCTGAAATCACTCAGTGATGAGACTAACAGAGCCAGTGGTGCAATCTTATTATTTTTGTTTTGTTTTGTTTTGTTTTGTTTTTTTGCTGTATGTGGGCCTCTCACTGTTGTGGCCTCTCCCGTTGCGGAGCACAGGCTCTGGATGCACAGGCTCAGTGGCCATGGCTCACGGGCCTAGCTGCTCCGCAGCACGTGGGATCTTCCCGGACCGGGGCACGAACCCGTGTCCCCTGCATCGGCAGGCGGACTCTCAAAGCCAGTGGTGCAATCTTATTTTATTATTTTTAAAAAGCCCTTAAAGTATAGGGTGCTGAGTAACTAAGAGAAGAACGCCTGATGAAAGTGACAGTAGAAATGAGAGGGATGCAGAATAGACACCACAGTGAATACTTAACCTGACTCTTAGACCGTTCTAAGGCTTGGCTCTTTCCAGCTTGAGATCATTGCTTAGGTCTTCCTAGGGAGTATTTAAACTAAAACGAGCCTCTTTTTGTTTATCCCACAGCTGCCATTTTTGTCCTAACAATGTACTCCTTGAAGGCTTCTAAAGGTTAATGCTGATCTCTGTTCAATGCAGACATACCTTTGCAGGCTAGCTAAGTCCTACCATCCCTAGGCAACTACTTATCTATGCGTTGCCTCTGTAGATTTGCCTCTTCTGGGCATTTCATATAAATGGAGTCATACAATATCCAGTTCTATAGCTCTTTGTGTCTGGCTTCTTTCACTTAGAATATTTTCAAGATTCATCCATGTTATAGGATATATCAATACTTCATTCCTTTTTATTGCTAAATAATATTCCATTGTATGAATATACTACATTTTATTTATCCATTCATCAGTTAATGGACATTTGGGTTGCCTCTACTTTTGGCTATGTAAGACATATGAGTTGCAAATATTTTCTCTCATTCTCTGAGTTGTCTTTCCACTTTCTTGATAGTGTCCTATGAAGCATAATAGTTGTAAATTCTGATGAAGTTCAATTTATTTTTACTTTTGTTGCTGTGCTTTGGTGTCATATCTAAGAAATCATTGCTTAATCCAAGATCATGAAGATTTCCACGTACATTTTCTTCTAAAGGTTTTATAGTTTTAGCTCTTACATTTAAGAGGTTTTTGATCCATTTTCAGTTAATTTTTATAAATGGTATGAGATAAAGGTCTTACTTTGTCCATGTAGATATCTAGTTGTCCCAGTACCATTTGTTGAAAAAATTATTCTTCTTCCATCCAATTGCTTGGGCACCCTTGCTGAAAATCAATTGACTATAATGTGAGGATTTATTTCTTACTCTCAATTCTATTCTGTTGATCTATATGTCTGTCCTTGTGCCGATAGCACACTATCCTGCTTACTGTCGTTTTGTACTAAGTTTTATAATTGGGAATTGTGAGTTATTCTTCTATTCCAAGATTGTTTTGGCTATTCTGGATCTCTTGAATTTTCATATGAATTTTAGGGTCAGCTTGTCAATTTCTACAAAGAAACCAGCTAGGGTTTTGAAAGGGATTGCATTGAACCTGTGGACCTATTGGAAGAGTACTGCCATCCTAACAATATTGTCTTTCCATCAGCGAACATGGAGTGTCTTTCCATTTGTTTAGGTCTTCTTTAGTTTCTTTCAGTAATATTTTGTAATTTTCAGTGTATATACTTTGCACTTTTTTTCTTAAATTTATTCCTGAATATTTTATTCCTTTTGATGCTATTGTAAATGGAATTGTTTTCTTAATTTCATTTTCACATTGCTCATTGCAAGTGTATAGAAATACAGTTGGTCTTACATACTGATTTTGTATCTTACAATCTTGCCAAACTCATTTTTCAGTTCTAGTAGTATTTTTTTAGTGGTTTCCTTAGGATTTTCTGTATACAAGTTCATGTCATCTGCAAATAGAGACAGTTTTACTTCTTTCCCATCTTAGTGCCTTTTATTTCTTTTCTTGCCTAACTGCCTAATTCACTGCAGTATGGTATTGAATACAAGTGGTAAAAGTGAACATCCTTGTCTTGTTCCTAGTCTTAGGGAGAAAGCATTCAGTCTTTCACCATTAAGTATGATGTTACCTGTGGGCTTTTCATATATGCCCTTAATCAGATTGAGAAATTTTCTTTCTATTCCTAGTTTGTGGAGATTTTTTTTTAATTTATTAAAGGGTGTTGGATTTTGTGAAATACTTTCCTATATTTCTGCATCTATAATCATAAGGAATATTGGTCTGCAGTTTTCTTTTGTTGTAATCTCCTTTTTAAAATCTCAAGTTGCAATTTTATTTTTCAAATACTCAAGAACCTAGAAATCAACTTATTTATTAACTTCTAAGATACTTGTGTTAGGAAGAGTTCTATATTACCACATTTATTCTGTACCTTCAATATTTCAAATCCAGTAAAATGCTGTTTTAGTATTCCTGAAAGCAATTGTATTTGTGTAATGCTCGCACAGGAAAACAAGTTGTATGATGGCATTTGAAGAATGAAAAAGCAAAATGACATTGTCACAACCATTTCTGCCTTCACTCTACATACCTTTTCCTTTGATTAATAGAATCTATAAAAATGGCAAGGAGAGATATAGGAAAGTTTATCATAGACACAGTAGCTTTTATAGAAATTTGGAATTTAGCAGATGTTTTATGTAAGTCAAAACATCCATCTATATAACAGGAGTATTTGCAAAGTTTTCTGGTTTTAGTTTCAGGGTCATACTGGCCTCATAGAATGAATTGGGAAGTTTTCCCTCTTTTTCTATTTTTTTGGGAAGAGTTTGTGAAGAATTGGTATTATTTCTTCTTTAAATATCTGTAGAATTCACCAGTGATGCAATCTGTGCCTGAGGTTTTTCTGTGGATAGCTTTAAAATTATTAATTGTTTAAAAACATAGTTTTATCAGGACTTCCCTGGCGGCACAATGGTTAAGAATCCACCTGCCAATGCAGGGGACACAGGTTCAATCCCTTGTCTGGGAAGATCCCACATGCTGTGGAGCAACTAAGCCCATGTGCCACAACTACTGAGCCTGCGCTCTACATCCTGTGAGTCACAACTACTGAGCCCGTGTACCAGAACTACTGAAGCCTGTGCGCCTAGAGCCCGTGCTCTGCAACAAGAGAAGCCACCGCAGTGAGAAGCCCATGCACCACAACAAAGAGTAGCCCCCGCTCATTGCAATGAGAGAAAGCCCGTGCAGCAACAAAGACCCAACACAGCCAAAAATAAACAAGTAAATTTTAAAAAAATAGGTTTTATTATTATTCAGGTATGGTGAGGCCATTTGATCAGGAGATGATTGCCATTGAAAAGATAGTTTGTTACTCATAGTTCTCAAGTTCCCACACATATGGGGGAAATAACAGGGTGAGTCAGGAGGCAAAAGGAACAAGGGGAAAACATTGGCATGAACCCTTTTGTTTTTCCCTTGGAAGCCAGTGCAAGCAGGTTTAGGGTTAGCTATTTTGAATAATTTCAGCAGGTTCTGGGGCCTGGACCTGGGGTGATTAGGGCAGATAACATATGAGAGAAGAAAAGAGAGCAAGTATATATTTACAGAGTTTGTTATATTTTCCTTCTTGTTTACCTTTCCAGTCCTCTTCATTTGATCCTGTGGATTTGGTGTCGTTTCCTTACTCTAATATAGCTTTTCTTCCACCCACTTTGTGCTCTTATTGTTAAATACACTATGTTTCTATATGCTGAATGTCCATCAGTACAATTATATACATATTGTTTTATACAATTGCTTTTCAAATAGGAGAAGAAATATGCATTTATCCTTTCTTACGCTCTTTGTTTTTTGTGTGTGGAATCAAATTATTCTCTAGGGTCTCTAGGGTCACTTGCTTTCAGCTTGAAGAACTCTCTCTAGTGTTTCTTGTAAGATGAGCCTATATATTTTTTATTAAATCTTTGTTGTTGTTTTTCACTTAATAATGTACCATGTCATTTCCCATCAACTCTTCTTCAAAAACACAGCTTATTACACCTACATGATGTTTCATGGCCAACATATATCTATTATCCTAAGGGGTTATTTTCAACTTTTCATTATTACAAATGATGCTATCATAAACATCTTTGTATATGCACCCTTTAGGAAACATTCTTTTTTAAAGTAGGTAATTAATCTGAGAATACAATTATATCTAAAACCATTCAGAATCCCTTCAGAGGTGTTCTCCCTGCCCATCCCCATCTCCTTCTCAAATGTAATGATTCTTATAGTCTTGGTGTGTGTACATTTTCATGTACTTCCCTATGCATTGAGAGAGAGAAGAAACGAAGGAGGGAAGGAGGGAGGGAGAGAGAGAAAAAGAGAGAGAGAGAAAGGGGAAGAGAGAGAGAGATGTGTTTTGTTTGTTTTGGCACTGGTTTTAGTTTTACATCAGTGGGATCATCCTGTGTGTCCTGATTTTCACCTTGTTTACTTTACTTAACAACAGGTCTAGGAGATCTTTCCATATCATAATTTGAACTCATTCTTTTTTTTTTTTTTTTTTTGCGGTACGCGGGCCTCTCACTGTTGTGGCCTCTCCCGTTGCGGAGCACAGGCTCCGGACACGCAGGCTCAGCGGCCATGGCTCACGGGCCCAGCCGCTCCACGGCATGTGGGATCTTCCCGGACCGGGGCACAAACCCGCGTCCCCTGCATCGGCAGGCAGACTCTCAACCACTGCGCCACCAGGGAAGCCCTGAACTCATTCTTTTTTTAACTGCTATGTAGAATTCCAGAGCCATTTAACAAACATTTATTGAGTCCCACTGTGTGTCAGAGTCTGGGGATTCAGAGACTATTTTCTCATGAAGTTTTACTGTCACAGTGTGGATGTGCTAAATTTAATATTCCCATTTTGATGAATGTATAGGTTTTTTCCCAAAGACAGATGCTTAGAAGAGGAATTACTGAGTCAAAATATATGAAAATTTAAACGTATTTTGACATGTAATATAAAATTACCTTCCAGGAAGGGAGACCAGTTTATATTCCCAAGGGGAATGCTAGCCTGCTAATTTGGTAGATGGAAAATTTCAGTTTAAATGTGCATTTTTTATATTACTACTGAGATTGAATATTTTTCCATATTTATTAGCCAACTGTATTTTCTTTATGGATTGTTAAAAAGTTTTTTTTTTGCCCAACTTTTAATAAGGTCTATTTTCATGTTTTATTATTTATTTGCATAAATATTTAATATATTGTGGATATTTTTCTTTTGTAGTTTTTGTTGCAAATGTTCTTTCCTATTTGTTTTTTGTATCTAATTTTTTAAATGACTCCTTGATGGACAGAAAGATTTTATTTTTTAAAGGTTTCATTTTAATGGTGTCAAAGCATCCACTTTTTCCTCTTTTTTTCCCATTGTATTTATACTTACAGAGTCCTTCCATAAATCAAGATAAGATAGAAAACCATATATTTATTTAGCTATTGGTTTCATTTTTAACATCAAACTTTTTAATCTACCTGAAAAAAATTACTACTTTAAGTTTATTATTTTTTTTCCCAAACTGTTCTCATACAAATTACTGAATGACTCCTATGCTCACTGTATCTGACGCCACAGAACTCTATCTCCATGCAGCCACTTAAGACCCTTTTTTTGTTTACATTTTTTACTTTCATCATTGATCCCACTCCTATTTTTTATGTACCATAGACACCTACCTTAAAATGTGTTATATAAGTCCTCATATAATATATACATTCTTATAAAATAAGGATTGCTCGTTGCACGTGCTTAGAATATATATTCAGTGTAAAATCCCACAGATCATTCTGTGTTTTACTGTATGTCTCACTAGAGCTGTGTCTATTTTGTACATCTTTTCAAATAATCCATTGTTGGTTTATTCATGTCCTCTATTTTATTTCTGTCTCTACCTTTATTATTTCTTCCTTACATTTCACCAGGCTTATTTAATTTTTTTCCAATTCCACAAATTAAGAGTTCAGCTTATTTTCTTTCAATTTCCTGTTTTCTAATAAATGTATCTAAAGCTATAAACTCTCTTTTTGGTACTACTTTAACTGTATTTCATAATTGCTTTCATGTAGCATTTCCAGTGTTTTTAATTCCAAGCATTTTTTAATGCTCCTTACAGCTTCTGCTTTAATCCAAGCATGACTTTAGTAGAATATATTTAAGCTTTCAGACACAAAGAATAATTTTTAATATCCTTTTGTTATTGATTTCTAATTTTGTTAGAACATTATTGGTAAGATGTTAACTGTACTTTGTTAAGATTGCCTTTGTGATTAATCTTTTTTTTTTTTTTTTGTGGTACGCGGGCCTCTCACTGTTGTGGCCTCTCCCGTTGCGGAGCACAGGCTCTGGACGTGCAGGCTCAGCGGCCATGGCTCACGGGCCCAGCCGCTCCATGGCATGTGGGATCCTCTTGGACCGGGGCACGAACCCGTGTCCCCCGCATTGGCAGGCAGACTCTCAACCACTGTGCCACCAGGGAAGCCCTGTGATTAATTTTTTGGGGTGTTCTATGTTGCTTGGAATGAATATGCATTACCTGCTTGTTCCATGTTTAAGTTTATTATTTGTTTTTTCAAGTAAACCATACATTTGTGTGTGTGTGTATGTGTTTTGTTTTTTTTGTTTTTTGTTTTTTGTTTTTGGTCTGCTTGACCTGAGAGTTTCTGCCAAGGACATCTGAAATATCCAGCAGCAATTGTATCTTCTGTTTCTCCCCATAGTTCTGTCAGCTGTTATTTTATTTAGTGGGGAGATGGTCACAGTCATTGTATTTTATTGAACTGGGTTCCTTTCTCTAATGCATGATGCCCCTTGTTATCCCTTGTGCTTTTTGGTCTTGAATTCCATTTTGTCTGACAACAAATATTTCTAAGTAATTTACTTTCCTTAACCTTGTAGCATCCTTCTATATATATATCTCTTCTTTTAAGAGTTTCTTCAAAAAGGTCTTGATAGGATAAGCCTTCTGAGTCTTTTTTCTTTTTTATTGCACACACTCACATGGAAAAGATAATTTAGCTGGTTATAAATGTCAGCATAAGGCATCTCGGTTTTGTTTTTCCCTGATCCTCTTTGGCAGTCTCTAAGGGCTTTCAAGCTGAAAAAAATTTCCTTAATCTGGTAAATTCTGTCATCCCTTCAAACATTTCCTCCCCTTTGTTTTTTCTCCTTTTGGGATTCCTATTGAAATGGAAGATCTCCTAGGTCAGCAATTTTTTCTTTAGGTGTATTTCTTGAGTTATTAATCTCATTTATTGAGTTATTTTTATAAATCATGTTTCAACTATCACTTTTTTTTGTAGCCAGGTTTTCCACCTGGTTCTTTATTCTATTAGTTCTGATATCATGTTACCACTATTGTCTCTTATTTGTTTGAAGATTTTTATGCTTATTTAGCAATAGTTATTTATCTACTCATTAATTCTGTTTCTTCTCTTTTTGTTGTCTTTCTTTTATAGTGATGCTCTTCTTTTCAGGTTTCTGTTCCACTGGGAGCATCAGCTTCAGTGTATGGCAATATGTACTGGGGAGCTGTTAGGCCTTGGGTTATGGCGGGTCAGGTCCTGGGAGGGCGCGGGGCTCCACCCTCAGGATGGAGAGTGCCCCTCACCCTCCCACCCCTGTCCCACAGTATGGGCTTGAGCAACCTTTGTTGTCTCCTGCCCACCACCCATAGAGCAGGTCACCTGTCCCTTAGGGAACCTCCATTACTTCTGTCCTTCACTCGAGCTTTTTCCAAGAGTTTCTCTCACCTAGGGATGGGCAGGAGAGCAGGAGGGAGTACCTGGTGCTCGGCCCGTCCACCTGTACCTGTTGTTTTCTCCTTCTCACCCGGCCAGCTCCAGGGCCATCTGCCAATGTGTTACCCTGCCAACCTGGCACTACGGGGTGGGTGCCGCTGTTTTTCTGTTTCTCTAGAGGCATCAGGCACACAATCCACCCAGGATATTGTGAGAGAGAAGGAACGCAACTCCTAAATAACCCCTGGCCGGGAGGCCAGGCCTCCTGGATTGTCCTCTCTCCCCCCACTGGCCCTGTCCTCCAGGGGGTTCTCGCAGTGTTCTTGTGGGGTTTGCAGAGCAGCACACACCACTCATGTTCTGGCCCATGGCTGCTCTGAACTCATCCCCTGCTGCTCACCAGCCCCAGCCCCTTCCTGTTCCTGGAGGCATCAGACACATTCCCTCCCAGGGTCCCTGTGCTGTTGACTTGTGCTCCTCTGCCCGGAGGACTCTTCTACCTGCTGGAATCTGGTGGAAGGAATTCCTTACCTCCTTCAGGTCTCTGCTCGGTGAGGCCTTCTCTGAGCATGCCCCACGAACACAGGCCTGGTCGTTCCCCATCCTGCCAGGGCCCAGCACCCTCCAGATAACACGAAGAGTCATTTTGTTAAGTTGTCCCCTCTGCCAATTCCACTGAGATTTTGATTAGGATGGGGGGGGTCTTAGGTATTTTATTGGAATTGCATTAAATATGAATTTGGACAGAATTAGCCATTTTACAATAGTTTAGACTCTCTTATTGAAAGAATGTGCTAAGTATGTTAGTTTCCCAGGCTGCTGTAACAAAGTATCACAATGGGGTGGCTTAAAATAAGAGAAATTTATTCTCTTACAGTTCTGAGGCTAAAAGTCCAAAACCAAGGTGTTGCCAGGGCCATGCTCTCTCTGAAGCCTCTAGAGAAGGGTCCTTTGTTGCCTCTTTCTAGCTTCTTGTGGTTGCCTGTAATTCTTGGAGTTCCTTGGCTTGTAGCTGCATCATTCCAATCTCTGCCTTTATAATCACATGGTCATCTTCCTTCTGTGTGTGTCTGTGTCCAAATTTCCTTCTTCTTATAAGGATACCAGTCATTGAATTAGGACCCACCTAATCCAGCATGATTTCATTTTAGCAAAGACCCTATTTCCAAATAAGGCTAGTCACAGGTTTCGGGGAGACATTATAGGGGGGCACTCTTCAATACAGTACAGTAAGTGCCTCTCTTTTTATGTCTTTGTGGCTGTTTGGGAAGGGGATAGATACATAGTTTTTTAAACCATCATATTTTGAACTGGTAATTACTATGAAAGGAATGCATTTTGGATAGTGGAAGTAGAAGACCCCACCAGATTCCTACTAAGCTTTCCTGTTAGTAGACATGAGATTCCCATCAGTAGAATCAGAAAGAGATTGTTAATAAAGACAGGACCATTATTTCTACCCTGCAGAGGACTTGTTCTTTTGTCCTTTTCTGTTAGTAGATAACTATGTATTTTTTGATCAGATAAATGCTTTTTTGACTTGGCACACAGAAGTGACTTTCTGGGCTGACCAGAAAGGACACGTAAATTAATTTTAGTGTGAGTTAATCAGAAGGTTCAGCAGTAGGTGGGGCAGACCCAGGCGTATGGAACTGACACCTCAGGTGATGGAAGAGCAACAGTGGGAGGAGGGAAGAGGGATTCTGAGAGAAGGGGTTGTTTCCATCTCAGGTTCTGTAGCCATTCATTCAGCCTCCAGGCAGAGAGAGTAATTGGATGCTGAGAGTAGTGATAAAAACACATGCTTGACTCTGACACTTAGCAGTTGACCTCTGGGTAAGCATCTTATTGTCATTGAGGCTTAGTGTTCTCATCTGGGAAACGGGGCCCTAATACCTCAGAATGTGGTTGTTAGAAGTTTACGAGATAATATAGAGAGAATTCCAAGTACAGTGTCTGGTCCATGACAGGTGTTTAAAAAATATTAGTTCCTTCCCCCAAACACTCCTCAATCTTTTCCCTTTCCACTGAAACGTTAAAAACAATGGGTAAGAGAATGAATGCTACAATTTTCAGGGAATGTGAGTATCTTGATATTACATTTACAATTCTATTTCTCGTTATATCCTAGCCATGTTTCTTTCAGTTATTGCCAAGTCAGGAACACAATTGGCAATTAAATTGGTGCATGGGTATCTGAAATGCAAGGAAAACCAATCAAGGAAAACATGCTTTACTCTTTCATTCTTGTTCTTCTGCATTTTAGCCCAAGCCTTTTACTTTCTCAAACTGTCTCATTTTGTCACGTATCCGGCTCCTAGAGCATAAGCAGGTGGTGGGTAGAGGTAGTCCCCTTTGTATAGAAACATTTATAGCGTCTATTCCCAGAGTTACATGGCACATTTTCACTTTGTTCCTCTTGTTCTTTCACTCCGCTTTCACACTTTTGCAAAACAGCTGCTGTTGTTAGCTCTTCTAAGTACCCTTCTGAACACTGGGAATCGTCCTATTGTCAAAATCTTTGCAGCTGGCTCCTGGCTAGTATTTCATAATCCATTCTGAAAATTTTAATAGCCCTTAGTTTTTCATGTCAGTTGTGTTTCCTGTCTTACAGATAATTGTGAGTCATGGTCAAGGCTTGGTTGGCCCAACTCTTCCCTTTTTCACGTGACTTTAAGACATGCTGGGAATTCAGATTCCTAAGGCTGATAGAAACTAATTCTTTTCTGTTTGGTGTTACAACTTTCCTCAAAGACATTATTATTTATTCCACTTCTAAGCATTGATTCATCCTCGACATCTGTGTGATTTATCCTTGTGATATGCGTGGGTGTTTTCTAAATTTTCTTCTTTTTTTATTTCTTTGTGAATAATTCTTAAAGAGCTTTGGACTTTTGAGTGGGTACCAGACTTTTCAATTTCACGGACCAATGAGAAAGAAAACAAAAAAGTTGAGGACTGAAATCATGTTGCCAACATTTTATTTTGCCAGGAGTATATATTTGAAAAAAACAACCCACCGCTTTCTACCATTGTCATTTCATAAAAGAACATTTTAACATCAAAGCAAGTTAGGAAGTAATCCTGCAATAAATGACAGTCTTTTAAGTGGAATGCATTTAAAAAAAAAAACTTGCTACATTGTCCTTTTTCTCTTTTTGCCTGGATCCAGTGAAAATCTCTACAAAGACATGTGAGAACTGCTACCTTCAGAGCCTGATCTATATCCTCTCCCATGCTGGCTTTGAGCGTTTTCTGTTACCTTCATTGTGTCAAGGTTGTTCCTACCTGGCATTTTCCCCTCAAGCTCCAGCAGCATTCAAAGACCTCTCCTTCTGGCAAAGGCTTCACTGCCACACTGGAGAGCCTTGATTGTCAATTCTGCGAGGCTAGACGTCAAAGGAGCTGGTGGTAGAGAAAGCCCAGCAGAGGCGGCAGCTGTTAGCTCTGAGGACACGGAGCAGCTGTTTGCTGTCGTTCCAGAGCTGTCCCATCATTTATTGTGCACAAAGGTGGCTTTACAATTCTCCACCCTTGTTCTTCTCCCCTAGCCCAGGAGAACCCAATGTCTTTTTTTTTTGCGGTACGTGGGCCTCTCACCGCTGCGGCCTCTCCCATTGAGGAGCACAGGCTCCGGACCAGCAGGCCCAGAGGCCACGGCCCACGCGCCCAGCTGCTCCGCGGCATGCGGGATCCTCCCAGACTGGGGCACGAACCCACGTCCCCCGCACCGGCAGGCAGACCCCCAACCACTGCGCCACCAGGGAAGCCCTCCCAATGTCTTTTATGGTGCCATGACTCAAGATCTTCGCCATTTGTCTTCCTTTCCTTCAGGGCTTTCAACAGTTTTTTTGTGTCATAGACTAGAGTGTTTCTATGTCAAATACAAAACGCAGGCCTCCATAGAGCAAGGATCCCTACCCTTTTGGCTTTGATTAGATTATCTTTCTGAATTCCAAATAACAGCCTCTGC
Source organism: Hyperoodon ampullatus (assembly GCF_949752795.1). Lineage (NCBI taxonomy): Eukaryota > Metazoa > Chordata > Mammalia > Artiodactyla > Ziphiidae > Hyperoodon > Hyperoodon ampullatus. The sequence continues at coordinate 18,421,806 of NC_136924.1, forward strand.
ACAATTGGGAAGAAGACGAAGTGTCAGGTGTGGCTGGACTTTCCTCTCTGCCTTCTCCATTTCCGTTCCATCCACCTTTCCTCCTGAGAGCTGGTGACTTTGTGCTGTCATTTGCTCTTCCTCCAGAGGGCAAGTAATCTGATAAAACCACTCCTAGTAAGGAGCTAGAAGCGTAATTTCCCCCCTGCCGGATGTTCTTACACACTGTGAAGTAGAAAGAGAGCTCACCTTGGGAGTCTGAAGGAGTTAATTCCAGCCCTGGCTGTATGTGTTGCTATGGGACTTGGGCAATTGATATAGTTTCTCTGAGATTCTGTTTCTTCACCAACAAAATGAGAATGATAATCATATCTATCTCACAGGCTTGATGTCAAAATTAAACACGATTGCGAGTAGTCAAAATACTTTATAATCTGAAAAGTGTTTTGATGATTTGTTAGTCTTTTCCTTGGGTTGTAAACAGTAGAAACCTACTTGAGCTAGCTTGAGTAAGGATACTGGGTTTGACCAAGTCTCATAAAAGGCAAGATGGAGGGCCTGTGGGAAATCAAGAGGTTCTCTTCCTCTTGGAGATCCTTCTAGTGTTCAACAGTATCTTCTGCTCTCCTTCATAGACGCCCAGTTAAGTTGTATTCCCTAGTCCTCCTGACTTCTAGGTGGAGCTATGTGACTGTGGGAAGAAGTGATATAGGCCTCTTCTAGGCCTGGTTACAAAATGTCCCATGTGGTTTTCTATGTTCCCTCCCTTCAGTATTGGGATGGGGTGGAATGATGCCCAGGGGATCTTGAAACCACAAGACTGTGGAGACATGAGATGAGAGGAGAACATCCTGGGTCCCTGAGTCACCACTTGGAGAGAGCTGCACGGGAGAGCCACCCAACCACAAACATTAGTGTTGGACTTTGTGTGAACAAGAAATAAACTTGTATTGTGTGCAGTCACTGAGATTTGGGATGGTTTCTTACCGTAGTTAGTCTACCCTAATACACCGTATCTTGAGTCTGCTTCCCCCTCCCCCCCCGGCATCATTTATTTCCCTTGCTGCACACCAGCTTTCTCCGCCTTCTTATTCATCACAGTGGAAAATGGCCACCAGCAAAAGCAACCCAGTTGACCCCTCTTCTGTTCCAGAGAACGGCTTGATCGCAACTAAGACACATTTCATATTTCAAATTCCTTTGAGAGAACTGAGTGAAGTCCAGCTGGTTTTGGATGCTGATCCCTGAACCAACCCATATGTGCTATCTGTGAGGATAAAGAGGAGAGGCAGTTTCCAGAAAGGCAGTGCTGGGCAGCCAGCTCCAAACATACTTACCACAGTGCTCTGGACTTGTGATAACATTTTAAAAAAGGACCATGGGAGGAGTGGAGACATACTTTTCTTCTTACATACCCCCCAAAAGAATGAGTCTCTAAGGAAGGCTTGGCTTTTCAGTCATCAGGTAATGGTTTACTTCTTGGGGCAGGATAGCCTTTCCCAATTGCCCTCAAACAATATTGGTTTAATGTAACAATATTGCCCATCCAGTGTCACGAGGCACTGGGTTAGGGGCTGCATGTTCTGCACCACACCAGGCGTGATGCCCACGCTAATATCTGCAGTAGGTAAGGGGCAGGAATCATTGTCAGGTGCACTGGTACTTCAAGTGGGATGCAGCAAAGCCCATAAAGTGACCTTGGGATGGTGTCGTAAGAGATGGCAGACAAGAATAGGAGTTTGATTCCTTCCAAAGCACGGAATGAATTTCACAAAACAAAAAAGTAGCTCACAGAAATGTCTGCTTTTCCGTGTAAACAACTCACCATATCAATGTCACCTCCCACCACCTAAAAGGCAGAAGTCAAGTTTCTGAGTTGGTGCACAAGGCCCATCTCTCTTTCCTGCTCCACTGTAATAGCTAAATATGCCTTGTTTTTTTTAAACGACATTTTTTCTAAGTGCAAAATCAAAAAAGGTTAATGCTACCAACTTTGAAAAGTTCAAATAAGTCTAAAAAACAAAATAAAAATCTCCCATCATCCCACCCTTCAGAGGGAATATATGTGCAGTACACACATTCATACAGAGCACACAACACATGTACATATACATATAATTTCCAAAAATATTTTGCTTTTGTACTCGCTTTCCCCTCTTAACAAATGTATCATGAAGTTCCTATTCATCTACAATACAATTTTTAATGAATATGTAATAACTTGTGGATATCCCATAATTTATTTGAGCAAACTTATTGTTGGATGTTTATGATTGTTTCTAATTTTTCATTGTAGTAAATAATGCTGGGATGAATAACCTTGGATGTAAATCTTTGCATATCTCTCTGGTTATTTCTTTAGGATAAAAACCTAGAAAGAGAGTTACTGGGTCAAGGGGTATGCAAAAAAGATCCAAAGGCAAGAAAGCAAAGAAAGTTACTGTCTTGGGTCCCTTTCTCAGAAAGAGAAAAACTTTCCGAGGAACCCTCCTCCCCAGAAGATTACTCTTTTGTCTCAGGGACAGAATTGCATCATGTGTATATGCAGAAACCAGGTACTGGCAAGGGAAGGGAGACTACCTTTGGCTTAGACCACCCAGATGTATCCTATCACACCCAATACCTCAAAAAAATGGCCTTTTGTTATTAAGGAAGATTTGAGAGTAGCTGTTTTATTTCACATATTGTACAAATATTCATATCCTTTCAAAAGTGACTGTGTTTTACTTTCTGCACCCTACAGAGCCCAAGGCTGTGTCTGCCATATAGTCAGCCCCAAATAAAGGCTTGTCAGATGAATGAAGCCTACATATACATGTACCTATATACAGTTTGGTGTGTGTTTTGTAGTAGTAGCTAAGAACAGGCGGGAGAGTGGTTCACCATACAATTGACCTCTAGAGACTGGACAGTTGTGGGATATAGACTCAAGGAAGCCTGGGAACAGAATAAGAGATTTTCCCAGGACATATCAGGCAGTTACATCCAAAACTCAGCTTACTTTTCTATTAGTTCAATGTATTTTCCATCGGTCAGCTTTTGAATCAGTTTTACAATGACCATTACAATTCCATCCTTATTTAAACCAAAAGAACTTTGATGGGCTATGGAGAAAAATATCCATCACCTGGAGAAATAAAGCAACCCAGATATTAATTATAGAATTGTTCACCTTGACAGAGATCCTTATGTGAATGAGTCCTTGTATAATTATTATTAGAATGAATTTGCAGTTAGAAGAAGTTGTCATGGTCTCTTAAGGCTAGAGTTACAGAACTCCAGGGAGCAATAGAAAGAAATATCAGTCTATTGTTGAAGAATTAATATGGTAAGTCATCAGTTTGAATCCTGAGGTTTATGGGAACTGAATAAGTGTTTGTGTGTAGGGGGCACTGCTGTAAGCTTCTTTTGACAATGGAAGGCTTGGAAGTTTGTCTTACAAACCCAGGACCTTGCGTGAGAAAAGTGCAAGTTTTTAAGTTTCTTGATTAAAAATAAAAAAGGAATTTTTTTTTTTTTTGGTTTAGGGACAGAAGTTAAGAACAGCCTTCTAATGGAGCCTTAAATAAATGAACCAGGCTTCCTTTTTTATGTGGTTAATGATGTACATCAGCACAGTCATATATTAGCATCATCTTCCAAGATGATGAATAATTACGCACCCTTTGGTCCATCAATAACTGACTACCTCTGCGTCTCTATTCCTGCCCTGCAAATAAGTTCATCTGTACCATTTTCTAGATTCCACATATATGCATTAATATAAGATATTTGTTTTTCTCTTTCTGACTTCACTCTGCATGACAGACTCTAGGTCCATCCACATCTCTACAAATGAGACCTGTGGACACAGGCACGGAAGGGGAGGGTGGGATGAACTGGGAGATTAGGAATGACATATATACACTACCATGTGTGAAATAGATAGCTAGTGGGAACATGCTACATAGCACAGGGAGCTCAGCTCAGCTCTCTGTGATAACCTAGATGGGTGGGATTGGGTAGGTGAGAGGGAGGTCCAAGAGGGAGGGGATACATGTATACATATAGCTGATGCACTTCGTTGTACAGCAGAAACTAACACAATATTGTAAAGAAATTATACTCAAATAAAAAAAAATAACCGACTACCTAGTTAACGTTAACATAACCAACCTTCCTTTGAAAACAGTTATTTAGATGTGTAATTATTGATAATGCAATTAAATTGATTTTTACAATAATTTATCTAAATCTAACAGTTTTTATGGTCTGCTTTTTAAAAAAATAAACCATAGGGAATGAATGCATCAAATTGCTCTTTCTTAGCTTTACTGGGATTTTTCAATAATTAAACATTGAAATGACTTTTGTTTGAAGGAGATGTGGACTATTCAAGGCTGTGTAATTGATTATGAAATTCAGTAATTGACTGCAAAATTCTATAATCCTCCATCATCCAGACATGAGAGCAATCAATGACAAGCTGATGAGAATTAACGAGTGAATTACAAAGTGTTAAGTGTTAAAATTCATTGGCACTCAGGTGTGTGAAGAGATTATAGAAATGCGCTGGTAAGAAAAGAGCCATATGATTCTACCACCCCTGTCCTCTCCTTGCCTCACCCAGACAGAGTCTCTGAGCGTGGGTAGTCATCCCCAGAGCCCAAGCCTTGCCTGCTCACTTTTTTTTTTTTTTTTTTTTTTTTTGCGGTACGCGGGCCTCTCACTGTTGTGGCCTCTCCCGTTGCGGAGCACAGGCTCCAGACGCACAGGCTCAGCGGCCATGGCTCACGGGCCCAGCTGCTCCGCAGCATATGGGATCTTCCCGGACCGGGGCACGAACCCATGTCCCCTGCATCAGCAGGCGGACTCTCAACCACTGCGCCACGAGGGAAGCCCTGCCTGCTCACTTTGATATAATGTTCAGAGGTGGAGGATTAAGTTTGGACTGATGTTATGGACTGAATGTTTGTGTGTCCCTCCTCCTCCACCCCGTACTCCCAAATTCATATGATGAAGCCCTAACCTTCAATGTCTTAGTATTTGGAGAAGGGGCCTTTGGGTTAGGTTAGATCACGAAGGTGGGTCCTCATGATGGGATTAGTGCCCTTATAAGAAGAGAAAGAGACAGCAGAGCGCTCTGTTATGTGAGGACACAATGAAAAGGTGGCCAGAAAGAGAGCTCTCACTGGGAATCGAATTGGCCAGAACCTTAATCTTGGACTTCTCAGCCTCCAGAACTGCGAGAAATAAATGTCGTAGGTTTAAGGCACACAGTCTATGGCATTTTGTTATGGCAGCCTGAGCTAAGACAGACTGAGATCTAGGCTTCTGAGGATTTGATGAACAAATTGGACTTCTCAGGTGTATTGTCCCATGACTATACCTTTCTTTGTATTAATATCTTTCCTTATTTTTATTAGCAACCTTATCACACTTCATCAGCACTTATAGAATATGCAATTTGGCTTCATTACTTTATTGCCTAAGTATTTATTAAACACATACTAATGTAGCCACTCTGGCCTTCGGCTTTGAATAAGATATGAAGGGGACTAAGCATCAGTCATTGCAATTGATAATTTACACCTCAGTTTACACCTGAGTCATAAAAAAATAACTGACAATAGAGGACTGTGAACTAGGTGCTATGGGAACCCGGAGAGTGCGACTTCCAGAGCATTCCAGGAAGGCTTTCAAGAGGGGTGACTTTTGAGTTTTACTAAATAACAAAAATGCATATGAAAATGAATATTAACACTCTAAATTATGAAACATATTAAACATACAGAAGACACAGAAAATACTATAACTGACATCCGTATATCCACTACTCAAATGAAATACAAGTAAGCTTTGTTTTAGATAGCTCCCCCTTACTCTTTTTATTTTTAATTTTTAGAAATAAAATGCAAGAGTTACAGGTTAAGTTCCATCCTTCATCCCTTTTGTTTTTTCCTCATCCAGAAGTAATATCTATCCTGAAATTGATGAGTGTCATCATATATATTTTGCAATGCTTACTACATAGGTGAGTGTGTATACATAGAATTGTTATATGTATGTTTTAAATGTACTTCATAGTGTTCTAAAATTTGCAATCTTATTTTTAGCACATGTTTTTGAGATTTAGTCACATGTAGATAGGCTATTCCTCTACTTTTTCTGGGGATGCTGTGAATCAGTAATGAAATAAACTTTCTTATCAATATCTCATGTGCATTTGAAAGAGTATTCTCTAGTTTAGATGCCTGCAAATGGAGCTTTTAAAAACCATTTTAAAGAAATTCTCAGACTACATATTAATCATTTCAAGAAAGTGTTGTTCTAACCCATGGAACTGCTTCATCACTTGAACACAAATTGCAGTATGAATCTTGCTGGTAACAAAACAACACGATCATTATTTATTCAGGCTTCCTATATGCCAGGCACTGTTATATGTGGTATATATGAATTACTTCTTTCATATATAACTTCACTTGTTCTTTTTTTTAATTTCAACTTTATTTGTATAACAAAAAGCTTTCATTTTAATGAAGTCCAACTTATTTTTTTTCATGGATCATGCTTTTTAAAAATTATCACTGTAGGGACTTCCCTGGTGGCACAGTGGTTGAGAGTCTGCCTGCCGATGCAGGGGACACGGGTTCGTGCCCCGGTCCGGGAAGATCCCACATGCCGCGGAGCGGCTGGGCCCGTGAGCCATGGCCGCTGAGCCTGCACGTCCGGAGCCTGTGCTCCGCAACGGGAGAGGCCACAACAGTGAGAGGCCCACGTACTGCAAAAAAAAAAAAAAAAATTATCACTGTAGCATAAACTTTCCTACCTTAAGCATTTTAAAGCATTGGTCCCCAACCTTTCTGGCACCAGGGACTGGTTTTGTGGAAGACGATTTTTCCACGGATTGGGGGTAGGGGGTGGGAGGGTTGGGGGTGGGGGATGGTTCAGGCGGTAATGTTAGTGATGCGGAGCGATGGGGAGTGGCAGATGAAGATTCGCTCGCTCACCCGCCACTCACCTCCTGCTGTGCCATCCTGTTCCTAACAGGCTGTGGACTGGTACTGGTCTGCGGCCTGAGGGTTGGGGACCCCTGTTTTAAAGTATACAGTACAGTAGTGTTAATTATAAGCACATTGTTGTGCAACAGATCTCTAGAACTTTTTCATCTGCAAGACTAAAACTCTGTACCCATTGAACCAACAGCTCCCCATTTCCCCTTCCCCAGCAACCCTTGGTAACGACAGTCAACTTTCTGTTTCTATGCATTTGACTACTTTAGTACATCAGGTAAGTACAGTATTCTGTTCTGTGGTTGGCTTATGTCACTTAGCATAATGTCTTCAAAGTTTACCTATGTTGTAGTGTGTGACAGAATTTCCATCTTTTTTAAGGCTGAATAATACGGCATTGTATGCAAATATCACATTTTGTTAATCCATCCCTCTGCCACTGACATTTGGGTTGCTTCCACCTCTTGGCTATTTTGAATAGTGCCGCAATGAACATGGATGTGGACATATCTCTTTGAGATCCTGCTTTCACTTCTCTTGGATATATACCCAGAAGTGGCATTGCTGGTCATATGGTAGTTCTATTTTTAATTTTTTGAGGAACCTCCATGCTGTTTTCCATAGCGGCTGAACTATTTTACATTCCCACCAACAGTGCACAATGATTCCAATTTCTCCACATTCTCACCAGCACTTGTATTTTCTGTGTTTTGGAGAGTTGCCATCCCATGAATGTGAGCTGGTATCTCATTGTGGTTTTGATTTGCATTTTTCTCATGGTTAGTGACCTTGAGCATTTTTTCATATGCCTGTTGGACATTTGTACATCTTCTATGGAGAAATGTGTGTTCAAGTCCTTTGCCAATTTTTTTCTTTTTTTTTCTGATTTTAATTTTTTAAAAATAATTTTTATACTATTTTAAAGCTTACACTCCATTAACAGTTATTAATATTTGCTCTATCCCCCTGTTGTGCAATACATCCTTGTAGCCTATCTTACACCCAGTAGTTTGTACCCCTGCCCTTATATTGCCCCCTCCTCTCCCCACTGGTAAACACTAGTTTGTTCTCTATATCTGTGAGTCTGCTTCTTTTTTGTTATATGTACTAGTTTGTTGTATTTTTTAGATTCTATATATGTGATATCAGACACTATTTATCTTCTCCATCTGATTCATTTCACTTAGCATAATGCCCTCCAAGTCCATCCATGTTGCTGCAAATGGCAAAATGTCATTCTTTTTTATGGCTGAGTAGTATTCCACTGTGTGTGTGTGTGTGTGTGTCTGTGTATACATATACACATATATGTATGTGTATATATTGTATTCCATTGTGTATGTATGTATATATATATATATATATATATATATATATCACATCTTCTTTATCCATTCATCTGTTGATGGACACTTCCATATCTTACCAATTGTAAATCATGCTGCTATGAACATTGGGTTGCATGTATCTTTTCGAATTGGACATTTGTATATCTTCTTTGGAGGTTTGTCTGTTCAAGTGCTTTGCCCATTTTAAAAAAAACTGGGCTATTTGTTTATTTTGTTACTGACTTTCAGGGGTTCTTTGTATATTCTGGATATTAACCGTCTATCAGATATGTGGTCTGCAGGTATTTTCTCCCATTCCGTAGGTTGCCTTTTCACTCTGTTGATTGTTTCTCGTGCTGCATAGAGGTCTTTAAATCTGAGGTAGTCTCATTTGTCCATTTTTGCTTTTGTTGCTTGTGCTTTTGGTGTCATATGAGGCAGATCTTGAGATGATTATAACACAGTGACTAGAATTAAAATCAAGCTTTCCAGAAGTTAGCGCTCACATAAAACAATGTTGGGGAAATGGGATCTGTGCTCCCATTTCAGATGGCAGTTTTATTTCCTTACTGGGGTCTCCTTTTTCTTCCATCCTTACCTTCAGGGCCTGCTACCAGCTGTTAGTCAAGACTTTCATGGCTTGAGGTTCCATTAAATTGGGTCTTGAGGACAGAAATTTTGTTTAGGGACGAGTTAAGAAACCTGCCTAGGGGCTTCCCTGGTGGCGCAGTGGTTGAGAATCTGCCTGCCAATGCAGGGGACATGGGTTCGAGCCCTGGTCAGGGAGGATCCCACATGCCACGGAGCAACTAGGCCCGTGAGCCACAACTACTGAGCCTGCGCGTCTGGAGCCTGTGCTCCGCAACAAGAGAGGTTGCGATAGTGAGGGGCCCAGGCACCGCGATGAAGAGTGGCCCCCGCTTGCCACAACTAGAGAAAGCCCTTGCACAGAAACGAAGACCCAACATAGCCTAAATAAATAAATAAGACGGCATATTAAAAAATAAATAAATAAATAAAATCTTTAAAAAAAAAAAAAAAAAAAAGAAAGAAACCTGCCTGAACCATGATGAGCCACCTACAGAGCTGGACTTGAACTTAATCTGGCTACCTTGCCCCTGCTCTAAACTACCTCAGGCACCACCCTTCAGTCACTGAAGACCCAAGTAAGAAGAGGGGCCTTGGGATGCTTATCATGGCTAACAGTTATTGAAGGCTTCCTACATATCAGGCACAGCTCCTTAAATCGTCACAACAACCCTATTCAATTATTAGCCCATTTTACAGATGAGGAAACTGAGGCACCAAGGAATTAATTTACTTGCCCAAAGCCACATGGTTTTTAAATGGTGAGGAGGGATTTCAATCTAGGCAGTCTCCAGAGTCTGGTCTCTTAACCATTATCTTCCCCTGGGTGAAGGGAGGTGCCTCACCCACATTTCTGAAATGTTCCTGAAGCCTTATTTGTCTGGGAGTGAGGGCCACCTGGGTTAAGAGCCACCTCTACAAAGTTATCAGTCAATCCTGGGCTCCTGGGAACACAGAGAACAGGCTGTGTTGAGATTTGAGCTCCAGACAGTCCCTGGCTTTGCTGCAGGAACTGTCCAGGCAACTACCCAGTTGCTTGATGACAATTTCTCTTAGGCATATCATATATTCAAGCCAGAAAGTAGGGCTGGCTACATGATTTACAGGGCTCAGGGAAAAATAAAAATGCAGGTGCCTTTGTTCAAAAAGCCAGAAAAGAAGTGCCAGTAAAGTTGTTAAAATATAAAGCCTTTTCCTTCTTTCACAATCTCTCTCAACATGTCATGATATTTTTTGTGTGCTATTTAATGTCTTTCTAAGTAAAGAAAATTTTAAATTATTAGCATAAATCTTACCATGCATCTTTACATCATGCAATGCCAGTTTTAAATGCAAATATCGGAGCATTTAACTCATGTGTGGAATCACAGAAATCACACAACTTATATTTAGTATCTCCTACATGCATATGTGTTTTTTTCTTATCATAACCGTGGAAATGCTGCACAAAACTAAACTAACTCAATTGTTTTTATTTCACTTCTTTTTTTTTTTTTTTTTTTTTTGTGGTACACGGGCCTCTCACTGTTGTGGCCTCTCCCATTGCGGAGCACAGGCTCCAGACGCGCAGGCTCAGCGGCCACAGCTCACGGGCCCAGCCGCTCTGCGGCATGTGGGATCTTCCCGGACCGGGGCACGAACCCGTGTCCCCTGCATCGGCAGGCAGACTCTCAACCACTGCGCCACCAGGGAAGCCCTATTTCACTTCTTAATATGCACACTTTCTATCAGCACTCTGTGGAAGCTGGCAACTTTCGTAATATTATATTTGCTTCGAGTCTCACTACATTTCCACACATCATGGGTCTGAAATTTTGTGTGAATGGGACATCAAAGAACTATGAGCATGCATACTGTGCATGTCTTATCTGTTCATATGCACACTCTATCATCCCATTAGATTTCACTTATAAAACACAAGTTCAAAGATGAAATATCATGAATTTCAAGACAGTGACATTAGAGCATTAAACTAAGCGTGGGGTCCTTCTGATCAGAGCATGAGGTGGTGTGTGACTATACATGTCTCATGCTCAGGAAGACCACCTTGCTAGAAGGGACTTCAGGGCTTCACTGAAGCTCACCCATTTGCTTCAGTGGGAATACATAGGCCAGAGCAAGGTGACTTCAGGTACCTCCTACATCAACCAGAATTAGGTCCATCTTAAGCCTCTAATGGAAACGCATGACATTCCTAATTATCCAACTCTAAACTTCAGAGCTGGAAAGGGCAGCTCTTAGCTCTTTGTCTGTCTTTTTTTAATGAAGCCTGTGTTTTTAAATACAGGAAAACACAGAATACTGTAACGAACTTCAATTAATTTCAGAACAAACCATTGTTAATATTTTGTTTTTCCGAAGCCTTTTTTTTTTTAAATTAAATAACTGGGACATTTTAGGTAAGAATGAAGCACTCCCTATCCTCCACCCCCAGTCGAATTCCACACTCTCTTTAGAGGCAGCCATTACTGTGAATTTGATGTATATCCTTCCAAGCCATTTAAAAATATTTTTACTTATATATAGTAACCATAAACAAGACAGATTTTTCTGTATACGTGTTTGGTTATTTCCTTAAGATTTATACAGTGGTATCTTATAATCCATATTGTTCTGCAACTTGCTTTTATCCTCATGCAATGTTGTATTTTTGAGATCTATCTTAAAGTATAGTACTAGTTTACTTCTATTAAATGCTATAGTGCATTTTAGGAAAGTGCCACGTTTTAGTTATTTACTACCCTGGTGGATGGTATAGTTGTTTCCAGAGGTTCACTGTTGTAAACAATTCTGCAATGAACATGTTTTTTGCACATGTGAGAGAGCTTCTCTAGGATGGGATGTGCCATGTGCCAAAGTGCTCTCCAGAGAGGTTGTACTAACGTACTCTTGCATTGGCTGTGTATGAGAGTTTGCACTTCACTGCATCCTGGACAGTGCTGAAGAGTGTTAGAGTTTTTTCATTCTTTTCCCCACATTTTATGGACTCTAAAAACCTCAGGACTTGGGCAGCAACGGTTCTAGAGCCTAGGACTCCTCATTCCCAACGCAGGGCTTAGGTATCAGTTTAAATATTCACCGTTGATGCTCTTTTTCCTCTACTTTGAACAACACTTTCAGAGACATTTTAAGTTAATTGACAAAGTTCTGGGCCTGGAGTTTGGCTTTTGCCCTGACACTCCCCCTTACCCCAAGTGTGGTGATGAGGGGATGCAGCCAGTCTATCCTCCATTTCAAAAGCCTCCTGAAAACACGACTGCTTGTCCTGCTGTGTTTTTCTGAGTGTGTGTGGTGAATGGGGGAAAAGTGTCAGGGGAGAAATTAAATACTGTTATTTGAAGAGTCTGGGGCACTTTAAGACAGGGCTGGAGATAAAATTCAAGGAACAGTTGAATTTTAAAAGTTTCATCAGAATAGGCTCAGGCGTTATTAATGCAATTGAGGAGCAAGGTTGTTTGGATAGAGGGGCTGAACAATTCAAATCTTGAAGGTTGATGTGACTTTGCTAGTATGAAAACAGCCTGTGCTTTTACCTATGAACATACTTACTTCTATACAAATCATGTATCATGCTACAGAACTCATTGTTCAAAGATAATATACATAAAAAGAAATCCTCCTTCCTTTACCCTGTTCAGAGGACTTTCTGTTGGCTGAAAGGGCGGAAAGGATAGGTATTCATCCACAAAGTTTTATAGACATGAATTAAAGCTTAAGTCTTTTCCCAGAGGAACACCTGCCTGGAATTAAGCCCTGCATTTATGAATAATGCAGAGAGATACCAGGGAAAAGGGCAGCATGATGGGTGGGTCTCTGTGTAGCCACACTCCACGAAGCTCTCCTTTACTTAACCCAGACCTGGGTTTGTTTACTCACGAGCTTATTAACCTTTAAGCCTTAGTGTTCTCATCTGAAAATGAGGATAATAATAATTCTGACTTCACAGGACTGTTGTGCCAATTAAAAGAGATAATGCATTTGAAGTGCCAAGCATATAGGAAGCACTTGATAAATGCCAGCTCTCCTTATTGTTAGTTTCTACCCTCTCTGAATTCTTAAAAGGCTTTTGGTGGAGTGCCTCATCATTTAGTTTGCTACAGTTTCTTCTAAGTTAATCATACCTCTCTTATGCATCAATCTTATGAAGGAGATAACTGTCTTAATATCTAAACCTGCACCTTTACAATGTACAAAATGTGTCTAAAGATATTCTTTTACATGTCTTTTGAATCTCCCACTTGCCCAGCCCACAGCTGAACACAGATGAGGCACTCTACAATATGTACTGATGGATTGATGGTTCTTTGTCGGAGAGATAATCCCTCTAGAAGTTACTGCAATGATTGTGAATCAAAGGGCTTCACTTTTTTTTTTTTCAAAGAGCTTCACTTTGAAGAAAGCACAGTGCATTTTAAAACATGCTGAAAGAAAGCTTCTCATCTTGACAATTTTTGTCTGCTAGATTAAATACAAAATGATTTTTAATCCTTTTTTTTTATGGGAGCACTCTGGTGAAGTTAAAAAGTACCTGTGGCACACTGTCCCTTTTTGAAGAGGAAAACACAATACTGTAAAGGTTCGTGGAGCGCATTGCTAAGCAACAGAACCAGGTCTGGACTGCACAGGAGTAAAAATTCTTTGTTCAGTATGATGAAGAATTATGAAATGGAAAATCCTTAATAGAATCTTACCTGCAACAGTAACACTCATTATTTTTCAAAGCACTAATCAGCAGTTGATAACTAATTTTCATGGGAGTCTCCAAAAATAACTCACAGTTCTGTTCTCTGAGTGAAAGAGTTCAGCAAGAAGGTTTTGAATATTCATTTTTATGGAAGACATGGATCTGTCATCTGGATTTCAACTCACCATTCCCTGTGTTCTAGGAGTAATTTCAATACTGCTTAATCTTGATGGAAATGTGTTTATCACATAATTTAAAACAGTGGTCTCCAGACAGCATCACCTGGGAACCTGTTAGAAATGCAAAATCTTGAGCCCCATCCATCCCGGGTCTACTGGATCAGAGAATCTGGGGTCAGGACCCAGCGCTCTGCTTTCCTCCTGGTGATTCTGATGTTGTATAAAGTTTGAGAACTTAGAGAATCAGGATAACTGTGTGAAACACATAAAAGTAGACAGTGAAGAGTAAAATTCAGTTTGGCACTAGTGGATCATCTTGAACCACTGTTGAACTGTTGGACCATTTTGAACTGGGAATAAAATTTTAGTTGTAACTCAGAAAGTAACTGCAGAGAAAAAAAGCACATGTAAGGGAGGAGAGTCTTCAAGGTAGCTTTCAATTACTTCCTGCTGAAATTGGAGCCAACTATAAACGCCTTGCACCAGTTGCATCTGTGACAATCAATGTTTGAAGAGTTTAGTTACCAAGAATATATAATAATTTTTCTCTTATTTTCCCCCAGAGACATGAAGGAGAAATGATGTCCATTGCTTATTACATGAGAGATTGGTAACCTGAAATGTTTTAAATAAAATATAAAGTCTAGAAAAAATATGTGCACATCAATATCATAAACTTGGCATAATCTTGAAAGTTTGAAGTCGTGAGTATTAACTCAGGAAAAATGACTGAAAGGGTTATTGCTCAGTTACATATTGAGAACAAATTTGGTAAATGATGTAATTTCATTCTATCAGCTACTAGCCCTGCAGCCACAAGTTACTTTACCTCTCTGTGCCTCCTTTTATACTTTTGTGAAATAAGAGGTCATTTCTTAGTTCCTTTCCATTTCCAGAATTTTGTGATTGTATAAATAATGGACACTCTGTGAAATATCTCCCATTTTTTTTTCAAAGAGAGATATGCACTAGCTCACTTGACCTTTACAAGAACCAGGTCCTTCTGTACAGTAAAAGAAATGTTTAACTTTGTAGACCTGAATCTTAGAAAGCATGTAACAATCATTGTATAAGTTCTGCAGAAGGTTCAGACATGTAATAATTAACTAACTTGGAAAATGCTGTTTTGGATAGTGTCTTGCTGTGCTTGCAGGATGTGTATCCTAGGAAGAATGTTCTTGTGTAGCCAAGACTTGATCTCCATGTGCTTTCCAAGTGAACACTATCTCTGTTAACTTCCAGGAGAGGGACATGAGCTCTAAGTTGAGGCTAAGCTGCCCTGACCTTACTCTCCTGGGTGAATGTTCCCAGGGAACCTGGCCCATCTGAAGGGAGCATAGTATCAGTAGGCAACCTAACCTCGGTGGGAACTTAGGTCTTTGGGATAAGACTGATTTGTATTTGAATTCTGGCTCTGCCACTTGGCTAGTTGTACCTACTTCATAAGGTTGTGCAAGGATTGAACAAAACTAAATGAGATGGTGTGCGTAAAGAATGTCCATAGTTCCTGGCATGTGTAAATGTTCAGTAATTATTAGCTTTAAAAGTTAAGGTTAAAACTGTTGAGGGAAACTGGAAAATTTAAATTGGGTCTCAATGAACATATTACTTTACTTAAAAACCTGTGTTGTTTTGCATTCTGCTTATTTTTCATGTTCAAATGCATTTTAGGCTTATTAGCTAATTGATTCATTGACTTCTTATTTAAAGAACTATTTATTGAGCACCTATATGTGTCACATTCTCTTGTAGACAGTGGAAGTATGACAGCAAACAAGAGAGCAAAAGTCTCTGCTCTTATGGATGTGCATTTTAATGGGGAGAGATGAAAATACTCCCCTTCCCAATAAACAAACAAATAAATAAAAAATTAACTGGTAGTGATAAATGCTAAGAAAAAAAATAAAACAAGGCGATGTGCTTGAGTCTGGAAGCAATTTTAGATCAGGTGATCAGAGAAGGCTTCTCTAAGAAGGTGACATTTAAGATGTCACGCGAATAACAAGATAGAGCAAAGTTCTGGAGTCTGAGCAAGACATGGTAGTGATTTTTTTTTTTTTTTTTAAGATGTTGGGGGTAGGAGTTTATTAATTAATTAATTTATTTTTGCTGTGTTGGGTCTTCGTTTCTGTGCGAGGGCTTTCTCCAGTTGCGGCAAGCGGGGGCCACTCTTCATCGCGGTGCACGGGCCTCTCACTCCCGCGGCCTCCCCTATTGCGGAGCACAGGCTCCAGACGCACAGGCTCAGTAGTTGTGGCTCACGGGCCCAGTCGCTCCGCGGCACGTGGGATCCTCCCAGAGCAGGGCTCGAACCCGTGTCCCCTGCATTAGCAGGCAGACCCCCAACCACTGTGCCACCAGGGAAGCCCCATGGTAGTGATTTATATGAGGTTAGTGGTGGTTAGAATGGAGAGATGTGATTGGATTAGGAGATGTTACAGTGATAGAATCAGTAGGACTTACTAATGGATTGGATGGGAGGTATGAGGGAATGAGAGGAATCAAGGATGACTCCTCCAGTCATACCATTTACAGAAGTGGAGCAGGTTGGGAGAAGTGGGTTGAGGGTAAGAAGAGTCCAGAGCCTAGATGTGGAAAGATTAAATCTGAGTTGCCTATTGAACTCCAAGTGGAGATGTCAAGTAGACAACTGGATACATGAGGACAGGACTAAACATTTGGGAGATTTTTTTGCCTTTGCATAATATTTAATGGAGTGGGTTGGTTGAGAATACTTAGGGAAAAGAGTACAGTTAGAAAAGAGGAGAAATTCTAGGAGCATTCTTAAAATTTCAGGTACTTATGACTCATAACAAAATCTTACAGTAATAACATATAGCCCTTGTAAAGTTTGCTACATAAAAATGTACTGAGAGGAATTTTTGACTTTCTTACGTTCTTTGGTATACATAAGTGGGGACCAAAAAGAAGTCTGGTTGTGATACATTGGTCTTAAATACATTCATTTGATCCATATTTTTGAATGCCTACTGCAAGGTACCATATTATGTACTATGTGTAAAATGAAACCAATAGAACAGTCATATTGTTAGTCAAACATATTTACTGAGCATATGCTGTGTACATACTACTAGATGATTTGAATAGAGACCACAAAAATGGAAAATCAATTCTCTGTGCCTAAGAGAAGACAGTCTAAAACTGCCACTCAAAAGGAGAACAGCGGGCTTCCCTGGTGGCACAGTGGTTGAGAATCTGACTGCCAATGTAGGGGACACGGGTTCGAACCCTGGTCTGGGAGGATCCCACATGCCACGGAGCAACTAGGCCCGTGAGCCACAATTGCTGAGCCTGCGCATCTGGAGCCTGTGCTCCGCAACAAGAGAGGCCGTGATAGTGAGAGGCCTGTGCACCGCGATGAAGAGTGGCCCCCACTTGCCGCAGCTAGAGAAAGCCCTCGAACAGAAACGAAGACCAAACACAGCCATAAATAAATAAATACATTTTTAAAAAGGAGAACAAACCACTCAAAAATCATAAGGAGAGTGTGTTTCCTTTTCCTTTTGCGTATCTGATGCTCTTAGGCCATTAGGAGAAATCTGTGTAGGCCAAATGAACTTGGTGAAGTAGGCCATAGTTCATAATCCATTTTGTCTTTTCCCCTCACTTCTACTTCTGGTCAATGGAGAGCTTCCCTGGGTGGAGAGAAGCTTATTTTAGCCCATGTCATACTTCTAGTTGACTGGTCCTCCAAGCATCCCAGCATTCATATTCTCATTATCTGGGGAGAAGAGACATAAAGAATCCATCAGCACTTGTAATGGCTAATTTCTTTGCCCTATTAACTCAAACACAGTTTCCCTGAAGAACAGTTCTAATTTGTTCAAAATTCTATACTCCCTGTATAGCTAGTGGATGGAGTGGATGGACTGGACGCATGCCCACTTATCAGTGCAGATGGGAAGGGAGGGAAGCACCCTCTTCTGGGCTAATGGTTGTATTTGCTTTATTAAGATCCAGCCTAACCTTTTGGAGGCTTGTTACCAGAAAGAACAGTCTAGCATCAATTACGCTGAAACAAAAATCATTATATTTAGTAGTCATTGTCTAATTTCTAAGTGGACTTTATTAAATAAATCCAGATAAAAGCTTAGTTCATTCAACTACATGGTGCATTTGCTGATAAATCATCCAGGCAGACTCATGATGATGTAGTTCTTCTTGGAAAGAAATTCTCAGTACAGTAAAGTCCATGTGAAGTTTTTTTTTTTGTCGTCAATGTGGCCAACTGGTAATAGAAATACTTAGGGTTTTTTTTTTTTGGTGGGGGGCAAAATAATTTCTTTGTGCTTTATGATGTCAAATTCTGTGGTCTCAGCCAAATACTTGGCCATATGCTTAAACAGGTTCAAACATTTTGTTGTTGTTCATTGAGAAACATGTTGACCCTTTTCCCTGATACCAGCATAGCTTGCTTCTGTGTCATTTTGCTTGAACAAGAATGGAAGGTTAGCTACTAAATTGTTCATCACAAAATGTTGAAAAGCCCTTTATATATTCTATCTGAAGTGTATGGATTTCTCTTCAATCAGTGATACATGATGTCATCCCAGTAGATATTCAGCAGAAAGAAAATTCAGCTATTAAATTTTACCATTCAGAGTACTTAGGTTCGGTTGCTAGGTGGTACTTGAGAGGGTCTAAATGGCATCCATTTACTGGTCTCTTTCAGTCACTGCATTTGGTTATATGACCAGAAAGTCGGTACCTAGACTGTATTATCTTGTGCTTTATAGTGGGTCAATACCGAGAATGTACATTTGAAGAACATTTTGGTATCTTCTACAAAAGAACACAGGAAAATCATAGTTTATTAGTTTATTTGATGTTCCTTATATAAAGAATCATATGATACATTCCTTCTTGAAACTAGTGTCAGAGACATATTAGTCTCTTTGGATGACTCAGTATGTTTTCTTTCTTTGAGAGGTAGGAACTATACAACACAAATGGTTTTCTTTTTTTTATTGTGAATGCCAGGAAACTAAGAACTTATTTTAGCAAGTCCTAATATCTTTAGGTATCCTAGTACTTTAAATTCTCAACTGGTTTCTTATCCGTCTTTTAAATGTGTGTAGTACAGTTTTATACCTACTGCAATAGTTTGGGGGGAGAAAAATAGGAGAGGTCACTTCCTCAAAGAGGCTTTTCTCTGAAGACTCCATTGAAATCAGTTCCCCTCCTCCAGCCCCCTGGACTGGTTTTTCTTATCAAAGCACTCTTCCTTTATTGCACTTACAATAATTTGTAATTATCAATTTTATTTGTTTCCTTATTTATGTTTGTTTCCTTATTTATGTTTGTTTCCTTCTCTAGACTCTAAGCTCCAAGAAGATAGAGAGCATATCTCTTTTTCAGTCTGTTAGACCTAGTTGACCCTAGCACATAATACATGCTCAATAAAAACTGATTGCTGTCAAATTCTGATAAATTGCAATCATCCTAGTATTATCAATCACTAAAGTTTCATAGCATAAAACTTCAAACATATAGAAATATTGTTGGGTATTAAATTAGCACACAATAATTTGAATAACAATGTATTTGGCCCTGTTAAAAGGTTTGCAGTTTTAGGTTTCTGTGAACCACCCCAGGATTTTTACAATAAGCAGTAGTTCACCTAAGATCAAAATGAGATATCAGAGAACTGAAGGAATCATTAAATCATCCTAGTATTATCAATCACTAAAGTTTCATAGCATAAAACTTCAAACATATAGAAATATTGTTGGGTATTAAATTAGCACACAATAATTTGAATAACAATGTATTTGGCCCTGTTAAAAGGTTTGCAGTTTTAGGTTTCTGTGAACCACCCCAGGATTTTTACAATAAGCAGTAGTTCACCTAAGATCAAAATGAGATATCAGAGAACTGAAGGAATCATTAGAATTCATAACTTAGTAAATGAATAATTAATTAGCGCACACGATTCAGGTAATATTATCTATAGCATAATACCTATATTAACAGTTATACAGAAAGAGGGGATAGCATGGCTGCATATTCCAAGTGTAGTTTTAGGATTTCTAGTTACAGGGATAGATGCCTATATTTCCTTTGGCAAATTCTGTTTTTTTCTTTTTGCGGGGGAGGAGTACAGGGAAGGAGGCTACATGGGATTCCAGTTGCACATCAAGGAGATAACAAAGATGAAATGGGAATAAGAATTTAGCCCAGAAGTCTTCATATCTTCCTGATGATGGGAAAGTCCTTTGCCATCTTCCTTTTCTACCTCTTTCTCCTTCTCTTCCCTCCTTTGCTCCTTCCCTTCCTTTAGTTGTCATATCTCCTTCGTCTCCTCCAATCCGGGACAGTTTCCCAGTCCTTCCTGGTCTTTCATGACCTTGACACTTCTGAATAGTAATTTTCAGATATTTTGTGGAGGGTCTCTCAATTTGGGTTTGTCTGATTGATTCTCATGAAAAGACTAATATTATGGATTTTGGGGAAGAATAACACAGAGGTGATGGGCCCTTCTTGTCACATCGTATTGGGGCACATGATATCAACAGAACTTCTTTTTTTTATTGGACTATAGTTGATTTACAATATTGTGTTAGTTTCAGGTGTATGGCAAAGTGATTCAGTTATATATGTTGTATATATATTTATATATATATGTATGTATATATTCTTTTTCAAATCCTTTTCCATTATAGGTTATTATAAGATATTGAATATAGTTCCCTGTGCTGTACAGTAGGAACTTGTTGTTTATCTATTTTATATATAGTAGTGTGTATCTGTTAATCCCATGTTCCTAATTTATCTCTCCCTACCTTTTCCCCTTTGATAACCATAAGTTTGTTTTTGAAATCTGTGAGTCTGTTTGTGTTTTGTAAATAGGTTCATTTATATCATTAAAAAAAATTAGATTCCACATATGAGTGATATCATATGATATTTGTCTTTCTCTGTCTGACTTACTTCACTTACTATGATAATCTCTAGGTCCATCCACGTTGCTGCAAATGGCATTATTTCATTCTTTTTTATGGCTGAGTAATATTCCATTGTATATATGTACCACATATTCTTTATTCATTCATCTGTTGATGGACACTTAGGTTCTTTCCGTGTCTTGGCTATTGTAAATAGCCCATAGCTGCTGTGAACATTGGGGTGCATGTATCTTTTCAAATTAGAGCTTTTGTCTTTTTAAACAGGACTTATATTTGATGTTAACCTTGATTACTTGGTTCAGGGAATGTCTGCCAGATTTTTCTGCTATAAAGTCTTCTTTTTCTTTCTTTCTATACTCTGTTGGTTAGAAGTGTGTGACTTTTTGTCTCTAGCTTTATTGAGGTATAATTGACAAATAAAAATTATATTTACATTTACAATGTGATGTTTTGACATATGTATGCATTGTGAAATGATTACCACAATCAAGCTTATCAACGTACCCATCACCTCACATAGTTATCTTAGTTACCTTTTGTGTGTGTGTGTGTGTGTGAGAACCTTTAAGATCTACTCTCTTAGCAAATTTCAAGTACACAATATAGTATTATTAACAATAATCACCAGGCTGTACATTAGATTTCCAGAATTTATTCATCTGCATAGCTCAAACTTCATATCCTTTGTCCAACATCTCATTTCCCACACCCCCAGGCCCTGGCAACTACCATTACACTCTCTGCTTCTATGACTTCGACGTTTTTAGATTTCACATGTAAGTGAGATCATGCAGCATTTGTCTTTCTGTGTCTGGCTTATTTCACTTAGCATAATGTCCTCGATGTTCACCCATGTCGTAGTATATGACAGGAGTTTTTTTTTTTTTTTTACTTTTCTTTTAGTTAAGCTTTTATTTTTTTAGAGCAGTTTAAGATTCACAGCAAAATTGAAAAGAAGATGTAGAGATTTCCCATATACCCTCTGCCCCACACATGCACAGCCTCCCCCACTATGGACATCCCCCACCAGAGTGGTCCATTTCTACAACTGATGAACCTACATTGACACACCATAATCACCCAAAGTCCACAATTTTACCTTAGGCTTCACTCTTGGTGTTGTATGTTCTATGGGTTTGGACAAAGGTATAATGACATGCATCCATCATTGTGGTATCATACAGAGTATTTCCACTGCCCTAAAAATCTCCTGTGCCCCCTTCCCAACCCCCTGGTGAATACCAATCTTTTTGTTGTCTCCACAATTTTGTCTTTTCTAGAATGTCATATATTGGGATTATACACTATATGGCTTTTTCTATGGGCTTCTTTCACTTAGTAATATGCATTTAAGGTTCCTCCATGCCTTTTCATACTTGATAGCTCATTTCTTTTTAGGGCTGAAAAATATGCCAGTGTCTGGATGTACCACAGTGTATTTATCCATTCACCTACTGAAGGGCATCTTGGTTGTTTCCAAGACTTGGCAATTATGAATAAAGCCGCTATAAACATCTGTGTGCATGTTTTTGTATAGACATAAGCTTTCGGCTCCTTTGGGTAAATACCAAGGAGCATTAATTGCTGGATCATATGATGACAGTGTATTTAGTTTTGTAATGAACTGCCAATCTGTTTCCCAAAATGTCTGTACCACTTTGCATTCCCACCAGCAACGAATGAGAGTTTCTGTTGCTCAACATCCTCACCAGCATTTGGTGTTGTCAGAGTTCTGGATTTTGGCCATTCTAATAGATGTGATTTCCATCTTTTTTAAGGCTGAATTATATATATACAATATATATATTACGTATTATATATATAAATTTATATTACATTTCTTTATGCTGAATGATATTTATATCTATCTCTCTATCTATGTTTATATGTATCACATTTTCTTTTTCCATTCATCTGTCATGAATACTTAGGTTGATTCCATATCTTGGCTATTGTGTGTAATGCTGCAGTGAACATGGGAGTGCAGACATCTCTTTGAGACACTGATTTCATTTCCTTTGTATCTATAACCAGAAGTAGAATTGCTGGATCACATGATAGTCCTATTTTTAATTTTTGAGGGCTCTCCATACTCTTTTCCATATGGCTATACCATTAGAAATGTGTGACTTTTTTTAAACTCAAGAGTTTAAGGGTATTTTATTTAGTCTCCAAACTTATGGGATTTATGGAAGCTATTCTTTTGTTAAAATTTCCAATTTTATTGTAAAATGATAGAGTACATAGTTTGTAGGCTATTGATTTTTTGAATTTATTGAAGTTTCTTTGTGAATTAATTCATGACCTATTTCTGTAACTGTTTCACATGTGCTTGAAAAGAATCTGTTTTTCTCCATGGCATAATTTCCACATCTATGAAACAAGAAGAACCAAAAATATCCAACTCCAAACCAAAGACCAAAATGAAAGAAAATACAACACTTGTTCTTTTTGACTCTTTCTTTGGCAAACTCACAACGGGTATATCTTGACACAAGAAAGCACGTAGGGGACAGAGAAAAAGGAAAATATCTGTCCTTCCTGAAAATAGATTTGTTACCACTGAGTAACAGGTGCTTAATCCTCTGTGGGGGCATAATTCCAGCCTATAGACAGGGACTAGATGGAGTGAAGGAGCAACCACCTGTGTTAGTGATTCTGCTCTGTCTTTGATTCCTTCAGGACCTGCTGGCCTTGGATATTTATAAAAGTGAAGCTGAGCCTTTGACGTGCTACTCAGACTATCATTATATGCTAGGGTGGGGTGGTGGTCCTCCAACAGGCTGATTGATAGCAGCTGGCTAGCCAATTAGAGAGCCAGCCTAGTCACTTAGGAGGCAGCATGGATGCTTAGCTCAATTTTCCGAAAGGGGAATTTGATGGTCAAGGGCTTCACCTTATGGTTTTAGGTGAGATCCTTAATAGCCAACCTCTCAGGTTCTTCACCATAAGAACTCCATGTGCCTCAGCTCCTGCACTGACTCTTCTCATGCCATCTCTCACTCTCTTCTGTGAGCTCTCATGGAACCCACTGTTGGCTTACCACCTCCCCCTGGAGGTCATCAGCAATGTCTCCTTCTCTTTCCTAGGAGATCTCAAGCCTTTCCAAATACAATGAGTCATTAAGAAGCTTTTTTTTTTTTTTTTTTGCGGTACGCGGGCCTCTCACTGTTGTGGCCTCTCCCGTTGCGAAGCAGGACGCACAGGCTCAGCGGCCATGGCTCACGGGCCCAGCTGCTCAGCGGCATGTGGGATCTTCCCAGACCGGGACACGAACCCGTGTCCCCTGCATCGGCAGGCGGACTCTCAACCATTGCACCACCAGGGAAGCCCAAGAAGCATTTTTAAAACAGGTAGTTTTATATGGGTGTTTTTGGTGTTATTTGTTTCAACTTTGCTATTTGTTTGAAAGTTATCAAAGTTTACAGTTGGAAAAAATCCTTTTTTTTTCCTTCCCCCAAAGTCAGTAACCTCAGCTATTGACACTATCGCAAGAGGTTTGTACTTTATCTGGATGAAGACAGAATATTGCTAACACCTGTCCACCAATAGAAGGAGAATCTTGCCCAGGAAAGGACAGCAGTTCCAGAGTGAAAGAAGACGGTGAGAGTGAAGAGAGTACCTGGAACTCAAGAGTATCAAGAGTAGGAGGTGGCACCAGAATGATTTATTAATATTTTGGCTGTCATTAGAATAGTAGACACTTCACCATACAGGGGTGTGTCGTGTTCTGTGTACTGGAAAGAGCATGAAATCAGAGGGACCTGGTTATAATTCAGGTTTTGCTATATATTAGCTTTGAGATTTTGGCTAAGACACTTGACCACTTTGATTCCACGGTCCTCACATGTGGAATGTGTAAAATGCTAATGATAATAATAATACTTGCCACCCAATGTAAAAATATTGTCACTGGCATAGTAAAATGGTATATTGGGATAGTAACCCTTTAAACTTGTTACAGTAGTTAGAATGTTTTGAGGATGGAGGTTTAGAAGTGCTTTCCATTGATTTGCTTACAAAGATATTTTCATCTTCCACTAGAAGTGTTGGTTGTGAAAAACCTCTATAGAAATAATGATTTTTGAGGTTTTCTTCTGTTACTGTCAACCACTTTTAGCAGGTGTACAACTTTCTGTGTATGTCACCCAATTGACTTAAAAGTGACTTAATGAATGTATTTACCGATTGCCTCATTTCATAAAGGAATCTGAGTAAGGACCCTCAATTTGACATTCTTTTCTCTCTATATATTTGGAGCAGGCATTTGTCTTGCCTTCCAACTCCAAACTACATGCCCCAGACACCCTTACTGCTAATGTCCCTAATTCCTCACGGCAAATCCCTATCTGTGCAGAATAGCTGGTTGATTGCTGTAACTGAATCCTGACTGATTTGTACACTTTTTTTGGGCAGGACCCCTGTGATATAAAGGAATGAACTTGCATTTTAGTGGGGGGGAAACAGATGATAAACAAATAATTAAGTGAAAGTTTTAGTAAGTGATATGTCCTTCAGATAAAAATAAAGCTGGAAAAGGGGATGGGGAGCGCAGGAGGTGAATGTTGCGAGTTTAAATAGCGTGGTGGTGGGCACTGCAGTTTTAAATACAAATGGTCATGGAAGGCTTCCCTGATAAGGTGACTTTTGAGACCCGACTATTATGTCAATTGGGTGCAAGTCCCTAGTGGAGTTCATGTGTTAAAATGCAATTATCCAATTACTCCTTTCCTTAGATAACTCCCTAAATGATGCTACTATTTTCCATCTCCAGGTGGTTATATTCTCTACCCACAGCAAACATGGCGGAAAAGGCTTCATCCTGATATCTGGGCCACCAATAAAGATGGCCACAGCACTTCCTGTGTTTGCCCTTAACAAAGATGGCGACAATACTTCCTGTTCAGGGCTTTTGCCTTCAACAAAAATGGTGCTTACGGTACAGGTTCCCTGACACTTTGGAGTCCGGTTGCAGTTTTTTTTTTTTTTTTTTTCCTTAAGATACGTGTTTGCAGACGTAAGTAACAGGATACCAGAACCCCCGTATGCATCTTTTCTCGAAGGCCCCGCGCCGCGGCGTCTGCGGCCTGGGCCCTGCGTGGCTTCCCCGCCCGCTAACTTGCTCGCGGCGTTCCCGAGCCGCTCGGGCTGGGGTGGCGGTGGAGGAGCTCGGGGCCCTGCTCTCCCCTCGGTCTTCTCTGCAGGTCATTCCCAGCACCCCCTTTATAGCGGGTCAGGTGGCCCCTAAAATCTTTCATAGTTCTTTCCGTTCCTAATGCCACAGGGCTTCAGCTGGCGAGGCGGGAAATAAAAAGTTCCACGTGGGCGGGGACAGCCCGGAGGGCACATCTTGCCGCTCACCTGCCGCCTCTCCGGGTCGCCCGCTGTGGCTCTACTTTCTGTGGGTGTCATAAAGCCCTATTTGCCGCTCCCCGTCTCCCCTCCCCGCCACTTACGTACCCTCTTAGCCGTCCCTCTGCTCACTGGTGCAGTGGTCTTGGAAACAAGCCTTCCTTGGCGTGTGGACATTTAAAAAAAATCTTTTAAAGGGGGAAAAAAAAAGCACATTAAATGTCCCGTGCATGTGTGGCCATAACAGTGTTGTGATGGAGATTCGAAATTCTTCCAGAGGAGGGCTGGAGTCTGTGACTATATATAAGATTTACTGTAGACTGGGCATGAACGCCTAATGTTCTCCTTGAAGGCAATGGTGTATAGGCCTTTTCTCTTAAGGAAAAATATCCTTAAACTTACTGGTACCTGCCGGTTTATTGCCCCACTTCCATTGATGATCAGCTTCTGCAGATGCCCGCGGTCTTAAGGGCACTTGTGTGCATATTGGCGGTTTCTGCGGTGGTGGGGTATCTCTGATGAACGCAATGTTAAAGGAAAAGCACTATTTCTTCTCAGGTATGTTAGAATGAAATGCTCCTCTGTAATCCTCAGGTAAAAGTTGCTTTTTTTTTCCAGAAGATGTTAGGGGTAGGAGTTTATTAATTTATTTATCTTTGCTGTGTTGGGTCTTCGTTTCTGTGCGAGGGCTTTCTCTAGTTGCGGCGAGCGGGGGCCACTCTTCATCGCGGTGCGCGGGCCTCTCACTATCGCGGCCTCTCTTGTTGAGGAGCACAGGCTCCAGACGCGCAGGCTCAGTAGTTCTGGCCCACGGGCCTAGTTGCTCCGCGGCATGTGGGATCTTCCCAGACCAGGGCTCGAACCCGTGTCCCCTGCATTAGCAGACAGACTCTCAACCACTGCGCCACCAGGGAAGCCCCAAAAGTTGCTTTTTTTTTTTGCGGTACGCGGGCCTCTCACTGCCATGGCCCCTCCCGTTGCGGAGCACAGGCTCCGAACACGCAGGCTCAGCGGCCATGGCTCACGGGCCCAGCCGCTCCGCGGCATGTGGGATCTTCCCGGACCGGGGCATGAACCTGTGTCCCCTGCATCAGCAGGCGGACTCTCAACCACTGCGCCACCAGGGAAGCCCCCTCAAAAGTTGCTTTTTAAGCAGGGTCTCTAATCCACTTTTTCCCAAATATCTTTATGGAACAAGGAATGGAGCTAGGACTCCATTGTGTGGAAAGTAAAAGCAGAGAAGATGATTCATTTTCAGTGCTGTTCATCATGTTCTGAAGCATTCGAAATTAATTCAGCTTGGCGTAACAGCCGTGTATTAAACACCATGGCCTGGCGTTCTGCTAGGGTTCAAAGATGTCCGTGACCTTAAGGAGCTTGCACTGTAAGACACCATCTTTAGGGGCTCGTCAGGCTTCCTGTGATCTGAGCTACCATTTTGTCTCTTCCCAGGGGGAGATGGAGGCTAGAGACAAGCAAGTGCTTCGCTCCCTTCGCCTCGAGCTGGGTGCAGAGGTACTGGTGGAGGGACTGGTCCTCCAGTATCTTTACCAGGAAGGGGTCTTGACGGAAAGCCATGTTCAAGAAATTAAAGCTCAAGCCACAGGCCTCCGGAAAACAATGCTGCTGCTGGATATCCTACCTACCAGGGGTCCTAAAGCATTCGATGCCTTCCTAGATTCCCTGCAGGAATTCCCCTGGGTAAGGGAGAAACTGGAGAAGGCCAGAGAAGAAGCCATGGTTGAGCTGCCTGCAGGTAGGCCTCAAAAAGATCACTCCAGACCACCTCCAAGATTGTTGGAACTGTGCCCTTTGGATTTGAAGTTGGGGTTTTAGGCTGGGTGGGGGTTGGCGGGTCCTGAAAGTGGGAAAGGAGTTTGGTTTGCAGGCATGTGGCGCTGGAGGGACTGGATGAGGAGGTGGAGTTAGGAAGGGCAGGGAAGGAGGGGGGAATGGAACATGATTGAGAGGGTGAGGAGGGAGCTCAGAGGATACATTTAGAAATGCTTCCAGGGAAAGTTGGCAAGTCCCTTGGAAGGCATGTTCTCATCTGAGAGCCAGGTCATATCTCAGCCCTTGGCATTGGGAGCCATTTGGAAAGTGCAGATGGGAAAGCAGGCTTTAGGCTTCCTGATAACTGATTCGTGGGGTGCCAGAGCGGCCGGCCGGAAAAGGTCAGACTCATGAAGAAGGAGACAGCCTCTAGGAAGGCATGCCTTGCACCTGTTCCCTGGGCTGTCCTGCATGGCCAAAGGGGATTATTTGGAAGGCTGGCTTAGTTTGTTTTTAAAGACTATTGATTTAAAGTCATCCTTTTTAGTTTGGCTTTGTTCAGACACCTGGAGTATTTAATTTTATAAGGACAGTAGTTTTTTTTTTGGGGGGGCGGGTGCCTCATTTTGATTTTAAGGAATGTTGGAAACTATGGAAAAGAGAAACAGTCCTAGTGCTATCAGCCTGGCTTGTAGCAAGAAGATGTGAGATGAAACACTTGTTCCCTCTCAACACCTCCCATGACGTCTACTTTTTACAGAGATTGAGGAGCAGATAACTGAACTGGCAAAAAAAAAAAAAGAAAGAAAAAAGGAAAAAAGAAAGTTGACTTGTAAATTTTTAACAGAGTTAGGAAATCGACATTCTCAGTTTTTTATAGCAGTGATAGTTAGAACTACCCCAACTCAGGGGTCCCCAGAATTTGTTGTTGCTGTTTTTCAAATACCAATATAACTAGTAAAAAAACAAATGCCGGTAATAAAGAAACTACTTTTATTATTTTTACCCCATGGACCTCATATTTTGAATGATTTTCCAGACCACATGTATTAAGTAATCATGACTAATTCTTCTAATATTTTTATTAATGACATATGTCCGAATATTTGATCAACATGAGATAACTGGTTGACTTAGGAAGGCCTGGTAAAATCCCAGTGGAAAAAGCAAAAATATTTTCATTTCCTTGCATGGCCAAATTACAGGTAAATGTATGTTTCAGGCTTTTTGAAATACTGAAAAAAACTGGCCTTTGAGGACCACAGGAATTTTCAGGTTGGATTATTCTTACAAAATAAAATACTCCAGGTGTGTGAACAAAGCCAAACTGAAGTAGGTAAAATGTTTCTACCACTTGATTGAAAGCAGAATATATAACATAGAAGTGGGGAGGTGTTAAAAGAAATATTAGGGTGTCCAATATCTTTTCATGGTATTTGACTTAGAGCTTCCTCTTGGCAACACATAGTTGGAAACAGCAAAACAGGCAAACTGAAAGCCTGTTACTACTGAAATACTTAATTTAATTTTATAATCATTGTCGGTGTTGTAAATAGTACGATTGTATGTTGTTCAAAGAGGTGCGACCCCATTTTCATTTCTTCTGATTCATTCAAAGAACAAGAAAAATTAAAATTATTTTTACCAAATGGTGAAAGTTACAACGATGTTGAAGAAAAAAAATATACATATATATTTTTAAGTGAGCAGTATGAAACATCACGGAGCGGGAAAAAATTGAGTGTATCTGTGTTGAAGTTTGGAAAAATAACGTTAATATGTTAATTCTGTGAAGTGGTCAAATGGAACGATAGGTTGGCTACTGCACAAATGAAGTCCTCTTAATTGTTTTACTTCTTGTTGAGTAACACTGCTACTGAAAAAAATATCCTGAAGAGAGAGTTTGATTTACATAGCGTTCTGTATACTTTCCACAGTGGCAGTTACACAAACTCACTTTTTAAATAGTTTTTGTTAATTGTTGAATATTTGAAGTAAGATTACAAAATATAAGTAAGGTGTGAAGAAGAGTGGTACAGTGAACGCCTGTCTCCCCATCACTCAGTTAAAAAAATATTACATGGCCTTGAGGACCCCTGGGTGCTCCTCTCAATCCTAGCTCATCCCCAACCTCCACTCACTGATAAACCCTGAATTTGGAGTTTATCATTTCCTTCTTCACTTTGTAATTTTCCATCTCATAAAACTCACTTTTAAAATCCACATATGTTATGGAAAATTCACTACACCATAAGTTTCAGCAATATCTATGTATGTAAGGTGTGGAGGAAATGGTATACTTTATGGTATATTTTAAAATGATATATTTTAAAGGAGTTGTTAGTTAACAGCCTTCTTTATTTGAGACCTTAAACTTTTAAGTGTTAAATTAACTTGATGGCTGTATTTTAATTATAAAATTAAATTAGGACTTAATTAATTGGAAACCTATTTTTTTTTTAATCCTGGAAAGAGTATATTAGACTTGAAATGCCTTCAGTTTTAATGTAAAAAATGCGAATGTACCCAGAGGCCTATTTTCCAGGACCCCAGTGCTTCTCCAGTGTCGTAATGGAGTAATTTTAACAAGGTTTTAAATAGTCCATTTAAATTTTTGTAAAGGCATGTTTGAACTTTGAAGAATTAGAATGTAGGAAAATGTGGTGCTTATATGTGTATGTGTATACAATAACCTCTTCTGACTTTTTACTCATTTCAGTTGCAGTTATTAATTTGTACAGGTTTGATGGTCTTCTCTTGGGAGACTTTGAAAATGAATGGGGAGGAATGGCTTTCTCTTTGGCCAAGAGGTCTATCCTGATTGATCTGAATGAACTGATGTTATTTTATAAAAAGTTTTCTTGTTTTGGTCTTTTCAGAGATTCTTGGTTTTCCTTTTGTTTGTTTGGTTACTTTTTGTGTTTCACTTGTAAACTTTGAGCTACTTCAGAGGCCTTATTTGGTGACTGATCCCCGTTAGTTGCTTTTAATTTATAGTCCGGGTGTCATTTTTTATTTTATTTTATTTATTTTTAATTTTATTTTTTTAATAGACACGTAGCCATTTTATTTTATTTTATTCTTGGCTGTGCCGCGTGGCATGTGGGATCTTAGTTTCCCCACCAGGGATAGAACCCATGCCCCCTGCAGTGGAAGCCCTGAGTCTTAACCACTGGACCACCAGGGAAGTCCCTGGGTGTCATTTTTTAGAGAAGAATCAAGTTGTATCTTGATTCTCTCTATTCTTCTAAACTGTGCCGCCAGGAAATCCCAAAACATTAAAAAAACCAAAAAGTTAAACCTTTGATTCTCTCAGTGTGCCTAGATGACTGGTATCCTTATCCCTATTAAAAAGAAACAAAAACAAAACCAAGAGGTTAATGGATAATTGATTTTGTGTTTTTTCTCACCTTATCAAGACTTATATTTTATTATTTTTTTATCTTTTTTCATAAATTTATTTTATTTATTCATTTTTGGCTGTGTTGGGTCTTCGTTGCTGCGCATGGACTTTCTCTACTTGCAGCGAGCGGGGGCTGCTCTTCGTTGCGGTGCACAGGGTTCTCATTGCGGTGGCTTCTCTTGTTGCGAAGCACAGGCTCTAGGCGTGCGGGCTTCAGTAGTTGTGGCTCGCCGGCTCTAGAGCGCAGCCTCAGTAGTTGTGGCACACAGGCTTAGTTGCTCTGCAGCACGTGGGATCTTCCCGGACCAGGGCTCGAACCCGTGTCCCCTGCACTGGCAGGCAGATTCTTAACCACTGCACCACCAGGGAAGCCCAAGACTCTTATATTTTAAAAGAGGAATTCTGGCAATAAAATGACTTAATCCCACTTGGCACCATGGAAGGCACACTTCATGGTATGTCCTCTCCTGGCCAAGGTCACGTAGTAGACACTAGATTAGCTGGAAATCCTCCCTGGGCTCCTGGCAGGTCACTTAGGAGATGAGGATAGTGCTGAATCTGGGTAAGGGCAGCATGTGTCTTCCTGCCTGGCTTCCCGCTACTCATGGGCCCTGTCTAGGCTGACAAGCTCGCTCTGGTGCCTGAGCTAATCTGGATCTGGAAAGGAGGTTTGTCAGCAGCCCCTGTCTCACCAGCTGGTAGGACTTAGCCTTAGGTCATGGTGGGAGTGACGTCTGGGCCCAAGGACTCCCTGTTCTACCATGTTGGCCCTGGCTGTGGGATTGGGTCTCTGCCATGATTCCCACTTAACAGTCAGCCTGGCAACCCTTCCTTTAACTCCAGTCTTTTTTAGGCTTGGGAGTTTTTTTTTGTTTTTTCTTTCTTCCTAGGCTAAATTTCTGCTTTATATTCTCTTAGCCACCAGCAAGGATGAAAGATAAATATCTTATAATGCAGCTCAGTGACTCCTATTTTAGCATCAGATGCCTCAACTCTCTGGCCTGCTGGAGTAGCTGTCCTGGGGTTGACATTTGTTGTAACCTTGCCTGAGCTTGAGCTGTTCCTCGCCATGGACCCTGTGCCCTGGACTCTGTGGCTGCCCTCAGTGGAGCAGGATGCAGGCCTGGCCTGTTTCCCCTCTGCCCAGAGGGTCCAGGGCTCAGCCTGTCCTTTTTGGAGCTGGCCTTGTGTGACCACGTAGAGCTACGTCAACCACTGTTTCGAGATATACTCTGGCTGTCAGATGTATACTTGGATACATCTGAAGTTACTGAGCAGTAAAGTTACTGAGCAATAAAAAAGCAATGAAGTTTTTACTCTAGGTATTGTAATAGGTTTATTAGAGAGATTTCTAGCCTGGGATTTTTTAATCATACCATGAATTCATACCTACTCTGGGTATGGTAATTTCAGTGTTGATCTTAGTTCATCAGGCTTGTGGTCTGTCCAGGCACTTCCACTGTGGCTGAGTAGTGTTCACTCTGTGGCATCCTGTGTCCTAGAGAGGGGATGGTGGGTCAGCATTCAGAGCAAGACCCCTCCTTGTGCTAAGGGCAGATTCTACAGAGAGCCCAGGTTTCTATGTGTCCCCGATATGATTATCATATACTTCCTGAGGACCAACTAGATGCCAGGCACTAGGTGATAAAGATACATGAAGATCTCCAGATCAGCTGAGAAGACTCGTTCATTCATTCAACAGATACTAGTCTTGACCATGTGCCAGACATTGGGTGCTGGGTATATTGTAGTAAACAAAGCGCCTGCTCTTCTGGAGCTCACTATATTCTGTAGTCTGATGGGGACCGACCACAAGCAAGTGAATAAATAATACATCAGGTGGTGAGAGTGCTTTGAAGAAGAACAGTGTGCGTGGTGTTGAGGAAGGGCTTTCCGTAGTATGTGGGGTGGTCAGAGAAAGCTTCTCTGATGAGAGGACGTTGAGCAGAGACCTGAATTCTTCAATAGAGTGGATACCTGGAGGAAGAGCTTTCAGATAGAGGGGACCACAAGGGCAAAGGAACTCAAGTGGAGCCCCAGTGACAGGGTGGCTAGAGCCCAGGCCCTTCTGGGAGAATAACCTTTCTCCCAGAGAGATGCTACGTCATATTGCCAGTCGTAAAGGCCCAGTCTCGACTGTTTGTCCTTGTGTTTCCCAGAATGTGAGATGTGTGCACAGCCATGATCTTGGGTGACTCTTAAAATGATTTTAGATGATATGTGGACATGGGATTAGATCGCAAGGTGAAAGAGCTATTTCCTTTTTCTTTCTGTTTCAATCCTGATAACATCCAAGTGAAAACCTCCATTTGGTACAAGTGTTTCTGTAACATCTCTTGACACTTGCCAATTTTTCTTCGTAACAGACAGCAAAAGCTCCTCATGCTTAAAGCCTTCTGTAGACAACAGTATTTAGTTACAATTTAGTTATTGTGCTTGTTTTTTCCCCTTGTATCAATTTCATGGTTTTCTGACATTATGGCAAGTAAAACTGTTTTCTGTTTACTTTAAAATACATTGTATTTAAGTAAAAATCAGTCAACATAAAGAAAAATACTAAGAAAATAATAATGGTATGACAATATGGCAAAAAGTGTGAAGATGCGCGTCATGTATTTTCTCATTTGAAAAGAGCGACAGGAGTTTGGGGCAGGAAGGCTCTGGCTCTAGTTCAGATGGAAGATAACACCATATTCAAGATACTTTACTGTTCTGCGTATTCAGTGGATGCACAGTGGCTGGGAACGGGTTAAATTTATTAGCAGAATTGCCAGAATGACTTAATTTTAAGTTGTCTACATTGTAAGTGCATTCGCTTGCTAATGTAACAAGTCAGCAAAATGGAGACACAGCCCAGTATTCCAGACTTTAAGACTGGGAGGGTGATGGTCGCAGATCATCTAATTTTTCTCTGAGAAAACGAGTGCTAGAGAGATTAAGACAACTTGCCCATGATCACACAGCTAGTTAATGTAATTTATTGCCAGGACTGGAACCCAGGCCTCCCGACTCTGGATTTAAGACTTTTGCTATGCAGTCTTGGCTCCCTGCTGGGTTTGAAATGGAATTGTATTATGCTGTAGTGTTAATCATTGAAATTAGCCTTTAAAAAAATTGTACTCATGCTTTTTTCTTCATTTTAAGAGGAAAATTTCAAGGGCTTTTAGAGGTATACTGGGATGAGGTTTTACTAAAATATTTTATTTTTATCAGTGCCAATTTTAATCATTTAAAAGGAAATTTTGATGGTTCAGTACTGCATTTTGTCAGAAGACTCCACCCCTCACCCTCCCACCCCCTTCTGCAAGGCTGACATACAGAAAGGGCGGAAGACTTTTATCAAGTATTTATGGGACTGATGAAATAATGCATCTGTTGGCAGCAAACTGCAGCGCTTTCTAGGAATAGCAAACCGTGTGACAGGTCTCTCCTCAGCAGGGATGCCTCCATATCCATCTAAAAAATGGATTTAATGTCCTTTCCTTTTAGAAATTCTCACTGTGACGTTTTTTTCTCCCTCCTGTGGGTGTATGGGTCGCTTGGCTACATCAATCACCCTACTGACCCTCAGGGTTGATTTAGCTCAGTGTTGTTTAACTCTGGCTTTTAAAAAAAAGCCTAATGATCCTCAGGCTTCACCCCAGGCCAGTTCATGCCAAAATCTGTGGAGGTGGTGTCTGGGCAGTGGTATTAAAGACACAAACACGCATACACAGGCACAGACACCTTCCCAGGTTAATTTTGAAGTGCAGCCAGGATTGAGAACCTTGAGATCCGACCAGCAGATTGTGCACATGGCTCCTTTCTCACTTATCACTTCCTGGGTATGGGCCTCCTAAAGCTGTGTGCTTGCTTGAAGAGTTGCTGTTGTTTTCAGGTGGGGGAAGGTGGAAGGGAGCTAGGAATAGAGATGTAGAAGGATAGATAGCTTTGTTTTAAATCTGTGCTCACCATTGTTGTTAATTCTTTGAATTCCCTGAACATTATTGCTTAAGAATGTTCTAGCATCTCAGACCCCATGCAGGTGTGACTCTACTATCAACATTAAACTCCATTAGCTCTCCTTGGGGATTCATAGGCTACGTGTTCACAGAACAGAACTGAAGAGAGGGTTTTGAACTATCTGGTGAATTTGGATTTGGGGGAATTCCATTCATTGTCTATTCACATTGTTTGGTAATTACAGACCATCCACAATACTGTGTGCCCTGTAGATCAAGTTATGTCCAAATGGAGACAGAACCTGCTGGAGGAGAGTGAGTTGGGTGCTGCTCTCAGCTACAGAGGGAGCTGAAGATGGCTTGAGGATGGATGAGAGGAGGAGAGACACAAATGGCCAGTTGGGAAGACTGGGACTGGCTTAGTTTGTCCATCTGTGGGTTGGTCAGACAATCTGCCCACAGTTTCTGTTTATAATTAAAAATGAATTTTAATCTTTTCTGTGTCTCACCAAGAACCTCAAATAATACCAGTGAAATCATAATCATAGTATTTATCAGCAGCTTAATTTACCATGTGCCAGGCACTGTTCCAGGTCCTTTGCATTTATTAATTCATTTAATCCTGACAGTAACTTAATGAGGTAGAAGGTATTATTATCCTCATTGCACAGAGATGTTAAGTCACTTGCTCAAGGTCATACGATGTAGTTAAGCCAAATTTGCAATCTAGGCACTTTGACTTCAAAGCCTACTGATTCATGTCCTGTAAAGACACTTTCTCAAAATTTACTTTTCTCTCCTCCCTAATTCTGATAACCTGTGGCTGCTTCAGAGCGTGTTATTTACCAGCCCCCACTTTTTCCTCCCCCACCCCACTCCAGGCTCTCCCAGACATGCAACCACAGGGTCTTTTATGTCTTTCTCTTTCCCACCTATTGTCCAAAGACTAATTCCTGGTTGGTCTCTCTCTCTCCCCCATCTCTCATTTTATCCTCTTTTTGGGGGGCCGGGGAGGGGTAGGGTCTAATGTGAGGCCGTAGGGGGTCAAGGGACAGGGCCCTTGGGTTGCTTCCATCCCACTTGCTACCCTGAGAGTAAAAAAAGACTCAGTCTTCTTGGCTGTGATCAGGAGATGGTGTGTTGGCTCTCCTGGTACTGGAATCAGGTCCCACTTTTGCAGCTCCTAAATCATGCTATGGAAAGTCATCAGTTCCAATAACCAGCTTTTCTGGTGGCATGGCCTCAGAGTTTAACTGTATGTTTAGCAAGGTAGTGTTCTCTTTTTATGGGTATAGTTCAAACTTGTAGGCTGCTGTTGTAGCTAGCTGCAGGAATGTTTGCCTTTACTTAATTTTAATAGGCAGCTGTGTTTATACTTGTTCCTCAGTTTGAGCAGTAAGGAGTATATGAATATGATTCTTTGGAGGACTTTTCCCCCAGAGGGAAAAAAGAGTACATTGTACTTTTCCAAACAGTAAATTTTAATTGAGAAGGAAATGTAACTTCTAGAAGTTTGGGGCAGGTTTTAGTCTTAGGCTTTACTTTTGTTAGCATTATAAAAGAAATCTTAACTCCTTGTGAGAAGCGCCAAGTTGACAATTCCTGGAAATGTTCATGTTCTATTTATGCTCAGCACCATAGCAGAGAGGG
Organism: Hyperoodon ampullatus; assembly: GCF_949752795.1. NCBI lineage: Eukaryota > Metazoa > Chordata > Mammalia > Artiodactyla > Ziphiidae > Hyperoodon > Hyperoodon ampullatus. Next base: position 18,458,604 of record NC_136924.1, read on the forward strand.
TGGCGACACTGTTACCAAAATAAAACTGCTGAGATGTAGTAAGTGGCAAACGAGAGCTGATGGTTTTATAACCTAAATATAAGACTTTTAAAGCATCTCTCAGTCCCACCATTTGTCCATAAGGTATATGGGGGCTTAGTGGTAATGGTGCAGTTGTTATGGAGAATTACAGAGCAAGCAGAGCACATCTGTTGGGACTTGCCCTGTTGTTAGAACTGGGGAAGGTTAGAGCCGGAAGGTACCTCAGAGACTTTACAGATGAGGGAACTAAGAGATGCAAATCAGTCAAACATGTATGTGGGCTCTTTGGTTCAACCAGTAGACCTCTTGCTAACATAAGCAAAAGTGGAAATTTCTCTAACGTGCACTGGGTAGTTCACAACTTTGAAGTAGTTGCTAAAATTTCAGGGCTCGGTAAAGGCAGGAGTCAGGCAACCCTGGGGATTTCTGGGCATTGATGACCATCTCCAGCTCAGTTCCTCCACTTTGTCTTCTCTCGACGTTCAGAGTCTGGTTGGCCTAGGCTGAGTCATGAGCCCTTCCCTTAGGACACCAGAGTCACCTGGAGTGGGGAAGGGACAGTTCCAAAAGGAAGAGGTGAAAGCTCATTAAGAGATATCTGCTGTACTATGTCATGCCCATTCTTTTTATATTTAACACGTTCCACACTTGTGGGCCTGGAAAGAACTGGTAGCCCTTTAAGGAAGGAGAATGTTCTACATCGTTTTTCTTTTTCTTTTTTTTAAAAAAATAAATTTATTTATTTATTTTTGGCTGCATTGGGTCTTCGTTGCTGTGCATGGGCTTTCTCTAGTTGCGGTGAGCAGGGGCTACTCTTCCTTGTGGTGTGCAGGCTTCTCATTGCGGTGGCTTCTCTTGTTGCGGAGCATGGACTCTAGGCATGCGGGCCTCCGTAGCTGTGGCACGCAGGCTCAGCAGTTGTGGCTCACGAGCTCTAGAACGCAGGCTCAGTAGTTGTGGTGCATGGGCTCATTTGCTCCGTGGCATGTGGGAATCCTCCCGGACCAGGGCTCGAACCCGTGTTCCCTGCATTGGCAGGCAGATTCCCAACCACTGCGCCACCAGGGAAGTCCCTGTTCTACATCTTAATGTAGCAAGGCCCAGGTTGAAGGCCAGAGGTGGTAGGAAGAGTAAAGGAGAACAGTTTTTGAAAGAAGAAAAGTCTTCTGAAACCTTTTCAAAATCAGACGATATTGAGGGGAAAAATGGATTGAGAATGTTGAAGTAGAGAGGAGGTTAGAAGGAGAATTTGGATTGAGTTCTAGCCTAAGGGCTTTACATATATAAACTCACTTTATCCTCATAGACCTTTGAAGTAGGTACTATTACTGTCAGTAGATAAATCGCCCAAAGTCACACAGCTCAGTAGTAGCAGAGCTGAGATTTGAACACTGACAGTCTGGTCTTCCAGTCTTATTGATCACTAGGCAATTCCAGTTCTTGGTTCTGATTGGAGTCATGTGCCTTAGATTACCTGACCTGGGCTAGCCACAGCTTCTTTATTTCCTGACCCCTTTTTGCCTTGGTCTCACCTGTGGCCAACATTTTCATGCTTTTGTTGTTGTTGCTGTTTGTTTTTTATACAGTTTACCAAATGGGAGATTAAAAGAAATACCAAACAGGATAAAAAATGTTTTCTAAGAAATGTGATTAGACAAAGATGTTAAAAGAGATTGACATGGCAATTTTTGTTTGTTGAGTCTTTAAACTTGTCTCTTCCCTTTCAATTTCTTTTTATTCTCAATTAGTCATTTGATGGTGCCATGGGAAAATGTGCTTTCTTCAGGCCTCTCCTATTTGTTTGAGCCCTTTTATTCCTTCATGTGTCTGTCAGGATCCATTCTAGAGACAAAAACTACTAGTTATTTGAATAAGGAAAATTTAATATAAAGAATTATACACTAGTAAAAAGTTAACAGTGGTTAACTACTAACAGAGGTAAAAGAGGTCTCCAAGGAATACAGGAATAGCAAGTGGAAGAAGCTACTTTTTCTAGGGCTGGAAGAGAGTACAGGTTGAAGGCACTACGAGCTTGCACAAGGCCCCTCTCCACCCCCAAGGCTGTGGTTCAGACATCACTGGAGGTGAAGTGACTGCCACATGAGTATGCAGCCTGCCGGTGGCCAGGGAACTAGCCAGAGGTTCCAGACTAGAGCTGATCTGTAAGAGCAGCCCACCAGGTTGAGAAACTTGTTAGAGAATGTGGGTAGAGCAGAGTTGATTCTCAGAAAGCAGACTGCTGAGTGGTAGAGAAATTCCCTGGATAGTGAGCACCTTTTGTTTCCCAAACACCACTGGCAGTAGTACCCTTCAGAGGGGATAAAGCATCCCAAACCAGAATGAAAAGCCCCTTCCTCTGCAATGGCCTTGCAGTATCTCTCTAGTGCCCTCTACTGATGAAAACTAACACTGCACCACCTGACAAAGGAGAAATGTTTGCAGGGTCCAGCCCCAGTATCACGAAGCAGGGCAAAGAGGGTGAATACATTGTATTAGCAAGAAGTAATACATTGCTACTTGGTGCACCTCATCTGTAAAAGGATGATAGTACATAAATCCCGAAGTACTTCTTAGAAGCTGATTCATTCATTCATTCATTAGGCAACATTTATTATCTACCATCTGCTAAGGCTTTGAGATTATGATTGTCATTGTCTATTTTTTTGTGTTCCTCCCTGCAAAAAGAGTGCAGTCTTCTCTAAGGCAGAGGCTGTTGTTTTTTTTTTTTGCTGTACGCGGGCCTCTCACTGTTGTGGCCTCTCCCGTTGTGGAGCACAGGCTCCGGACGCGCAGGCTCAGTGGCCATGGCTCACGGGCCCAGCCGCTCCGTGGCATGTGGGATCTTCCCGGACTGGGGCACGAACCCATGTCCCCTGCGTCGGCAGGTGGACTCCCAACCACTGCGCCACCAGGGAAGCCCAGAGGCTGTTTTTATCTCTGTACTTGCAGAATCTATCTAGCATAGTGCTAGACACGTGTTAATCCTCACGTTTATTGAATGAATGAAGGAATGACTATAAAGATGAATGTAAAGGCAGAGTAGTACCCTCAAAGAGTTTATTTATTTTAATTTTTTAAAGTTTTTTTTTGGCCATGCCACACAGCTTGTGGGATCTTAGTTCCCTGACCAGGAATCGAACCTGGGGCCCCAGCAGTGAAAGCGCCAAATCCTAACCACTGGACTGCCAGGGAATTCCCATCAAAGAGTTTAAATTGCAACTGGGGAAAGATAGAGGCAGGTACTTAAGTATTGATATAATCCGGTATTCTGATTATCTTTTGTTGTGTAATAAGCTACTCCAAAACTTAGTGGCTTAAAATAACAGTCCTGTATTTTACCCATGAATGTGCAGTTTGGCCAGGGCTCAGGTGGGACAGCTCATTTCTGTTTCACCCAGTGCCAATTGCGGTGGTTTACCTGGGCTGGAGGATCCATTTCCCAGGTGGGTTGCTCACATTTCTGGTAAATTGGTGCTGCTTGTTGGTTTCTCTCCACATAGGCCTTTCTACAGATAGCTGGGGTTTCTTCACAGTATGGTGGTTGAGTTTCAAAGGGCAGGGAGTAGAAGCTGCTTGTTTCTTAAGTCCTGGATCCAGATACTGGCATAGTGTTGGCTTTCACTGTGTTCTTTCAGTTAAGCTGTACCAAAGCCCAGATTCAAAGAGAGGAGATAGAGACCTCACATTTCCTGGGGGGTATGTCAATCATTTTGGGGCCTTACTGTACTTATCAGATATAGTGGTTTAAAATATGTATATTTCTTATCATAAATGGGAAATTAGCTGCCCCGTATGAAAGTGACTTGTAAATTAATAGCAAATGTTATTTGATGTTGTTAATGTTTAACAAAAAAGTTTTTAAAAGTGAAAATAGATTTTCTTTCCGAATATAAAAGCAACATGTATTTGTTGTTTAAAAAAAAGCTCTAGAAAGATATCAAGAAAATGGAAATCACCCATAATCTTATTGCCCAGAAATAACCACGGTTTATAGTAAATGAGTAGTGAAATGCAATATTTGGGTTTTTACCACAGGAAATTTTGTTTTAGAAGCTCGCTCTTTTCTGAGCTCTAGTCATTTTGAGAAAGTTATTATTGATACTAACACTGAAATCCATGTGATGCCAAACAAAGAAAAAAATTCAGATTATATGTGTGTGTGTAAAAATATATACTTTTCTTCAGAGAGTGAAACTTTCTGAATCAACCTGAACTAGTCTTTTCACATTATTATTAAGGCTCGTTGCTATTTCAATTAGCAGAGGGAGGGTGTGGGAGCACTGGACTTAAATGACCTTCTCCAGTGACTCTTAGGGAACTACGAGTAGTATTTTTCACTCTGCCATTTAAAGTATTTTTCTGTTTATCTTTCTGTGAGTATTCTATTTCAAAGTATTGCACTAGATGATTATATAACCTGATTTTTTCAAAGCCTCCTGTTTGTATGCTTTTAAATACTACTACATTTCTAAACCTTTCTTCTTCACTGTTTTTCCCAAACTGTTGGGCTATAGGTGATTGAGCCTTTGCCTGTGGCATGTTAATATATATTGATGTCCTTCGAATTGACTGGATTTGTAAATATGTTAGTGTTCTGAATTGTAGAGTAGAGTTTTTCCCCTTGCCCTTGGAAAGGCATTCCTAATACCTTTTTCTGTTTGTTTTTAAACAAATCAGTATATTTCAAAGAAACTGTTACAACCTTTGGCAGAATAGTCATATCCCACGCCCCTCACTCTTCATTACCAGGGTAATACCATAAACCATCGTAGGAGGGGCTGGATAAGTCAGAGAAAAGAGCAGGTATGAGAAACACCAGAACTTTGCTTCCTGCATGATTTCAGCAAGCCCTTATTGAATATCTACTATGTGCCAGGAGTTAAACAGGTATACAAAAATTAAGGTATCATCCCTGCCCTCAAGTTGCTCCAGATAAATGAGATGATACATGTAAAGTACTTAGGGCTTCCCTGGTGGCGCAGTGGTTGAGAGTCCGCCTGCCGATGCAGGGGACACGGGTTCGTGCCCCGGTCCGGGAGGATCCCACATGCCGCGGAGCGGCTGGGCCTGTGAGCCATGGCCGCTGGGCCTGCGCGTCCGGAGCCTGTGCTCCGCAACGGGAGAGGCCACAACAGTGAGAGGCCCGCGTACCGCAAAAAAAAAAAAAAAACAACAAAAACTTAGAACAGAGCCTGGCATATATTACACATTCAGTTAATGTTTGCTGAATGTTAGTTAGTAAAATTCCATAGGAGGCATACAACTAGGAAAAAAATGTCTAAAAAGTCTTCTTAGGGAGACAAGAATGAAAATAAGGTTGAGAAGCACTGGATGGGGAAGGACTCGTTACCTGATTGGACTCTGGGCTGAGGGAGAAGGAGGATTCTGGGATGACACCCAGGTTTCTGGTTTGGACACTTATTGAAATTCACCAAGACCGGATACACAGGAGGTATGGTAGATGTACAGATTATGCTCTTTGAATTTAAGCTAGTAGTGACTCACAGGTATTGGGCACTTATTGTGAGCCAGCTCCTTTAGGTGCTTTACATTTGTCAGTAGTGCGAAGTAGATACTATAATATTATTGTTCCCATTTTAAAGATGAGGAAGCTGAGACCCAGCCCAGGGCCACGTAGCATTTCCTTTAGTGAAAATGCTTGGTAAGCTTTCGGAGATGTGGGTCTAGGTTCAGGATGGAGTCCTGCTTCTACCTTTTGTTTGCTGTTTGACCTTGGGGATTATTATTATTTTTTTCTCTGAATATAATTCCTTTGTTTGTAAAATAGAGCTGCCTCTTGCTCTTCTCCAAGAGTAGTTGTTCAGGTTAGATGAGAGGAGATATGAACACGTCTTCTAAAGCGTGTGTGTATACGTAGGTAGTATTTTTACTGTTAGCTGGTGCCCCACAGGAAATGCCACTTTCTCCCTTGCTGGACTTCTTACCTTTCCCCTCTGTGCTCACATAGCTCCCAGAGGTGCTGGAAGGACAGAGTGAAGGCCTCCCACCCTCATCCCTCCACCATTTTTGTTGCAACTACGTCCATATCGTCTGATCCTTCCCCGATCATCCATCCCAGAAGATGACTCAGGAAGCTTTTATTTCTGTGGGGTTTCATGAACCTCCTCCCATCTAAACACAGTGATTCACTTCTCAAGCTGTAGTCATTTGACTTCCGCCCCTTACAGCTGTTTTCACAGAGGTCATCGGTGACCTTTGGTTAAGTCGACTGACATTTTTCAGGTTGCCACTTGCTGTCTTGGCAGCATCTGACGTTGGGGGCCACTCTCTCATTCTTGATGGTGCCTCCTTCCTTGGTCGTGTTTTGCCTCCTGCCTCTCCATCTACCGTTTCTCCACTTCTTCTTAGTCTGCTTGCCTCTTAAATGCTTGTCTTCTCCTGAGTTCTGTCACATCCTTCTTCTCCTCTCACTGGCACCATTCTTCTTGGGCAAAGCCCATCTGTACTCCACTTCAGTAAGAACTGCTTCTGAATCTCTGTCTCCAGCCCAAATAGATAGCTGCACTCCAGTCCTCGGTACCTTAGTTCAACATGGCCAGAATACGACCCTTCATTTCACACATCAAACTTCCTCCTCCTCAATGAGACTTATTTTTCTCCAATTCAAAAATATATTCCTATATATGGGCTTTTCTTTCTTTTTTTTTTTTTTTGAGTTCCCCAACTAGGGATTGAACCTGTGCCCCCTGCAGTGGAAGCATGGAGTCTTAACCACTGGACAGCCAGAGAAGGTCCAAAAGTGGGCTTTTTAAAATTGTTATTTTATTTATTTATTTTTTAGAGCACTTATTCCAGACATCACTTCTTTCTTGAAGCTTTGCATGACCCCTTCATGGCTAGTGAGAAAGTCCTCTTCTGTGTTTCCAGAGGGCTTGGGGCATATATCTGTTATGGCACATCCATACTATGTTAGAGTTTTGTCCTCAAGCTTACTAGGAGTTTGGTGAGGGCAAGAGCTTAGTTTTACAACCTTATAGACTCAGAACCTAACATGTGGCCAGATACCTAGTGGGACCAATAAACGTCGGTTGAATGAGTGATCTGTGGCCGCCTTATTCGCTCCCCTGACTTCCCTCTGAATCTCTAAGTACCATAACTATTTATCTTAGTTTGCTAGGGCTGCCATAATAAAATACCCAGGCTATGTGGCTTAAACAACAGAACTTTATTTTCTCACAGTTCTGCAGGCCGGAAGTCCAAGATCAAATTGTCAGCAGGTTTGTTTTCTTCTGAGGCCCCCTTGGCTTGTAGACGACTGCCCTCCCGCTGCCTGTTCACACAGTCATCCCCCTGTGTGTGCATCCCGGTGTCTCTCCGTGTGCACTCATTTCCTCTCTTATCAGGATACCAGGCAGGTTGGATTAAGGCCACCCTAATGGCCTCATTTTAACTCAGTTACGTCTGTAAAGACTCCAAGGACAATCACAGCCTTAGGTATTAGGGGTTAGGGTTTAAACATATGAATTTTGGAGAGGCCATTCAGCCCATAACACTATTATTGCTTTTTGAAAAACTTTATCTTCGTTTTCAGCTCATCCTGGATAGGCAGCAGATAATAACTCTTTAGTTCTTGACCCTCCATGAAAGTGATTCTTTGGCATTTCTTAGTCGTTTCTATTCAGTGTTTGCTAAATACCAGCCATTAGCCATTCATTTTACCAAACTTAAAACAGAGTTTGTTCTGGTCTCTGTGTAGCATAAGTTCTGAACTGTCTGTCTGGGTATTAATCCATTTTATCAGCGTTATTAGTAATTGTTGTAATAATGAAATCTCACATGGGGGGTGGTGTTCCTTAACTTCCTTATTGCTGAAAATTCCAGTTGTGGAGGTACAGGTTAAGTATAGGAGTGGGTACAGCAGTCAGAACCCTTGAAGCCCAGCTCTACCCAGGGCCAAATCATTTTAAAGATGAGGGGAATTCAAAGACTGAAGATCTGAGACTTTCAGGATTGGCCCCTTTGAACTGAAATTCCTAGGAACACCGTACAAAGTAAAAGCAAAATGAAAATCACCCCCTCCAACATGCACATATCACAGGAGACTTCTAACAACACGTCTCCTTGCCTGCTAAGAGAATAGTTTTGTGCACATAGTAAGTAGCCTTGGTCCTTCCGTTCTGGGCTCCTTCATTAATCTGCAGTTCAGCTTTCTTACAGTTTAATCTATAGCCCATCCCCTGGGCTAGTTACTAGCTGACTTCCCTTTTACCCCTTCATTTCCCACAAGTGCCCTAGAGTCTTGGCCTCCTGCTTCTTTCTTCTCTTCTCCCCTCCCCAAGTACTCCCCCGCCCCCCCCCCCCCCCAGCTGTCACCTCCTTTGCTTGGGTTCCTCTCCCTCAGGCTACAGTCTTGTCATCTCTCACGGGCATCCCTTCTTCCTGTTTCATTCGCCTTCTGTTCCATACTTCTTCCCTTCTCCAACGGACTTCTCCTTTGAGACACAGGCTGAACAGTTTCTAAGCTCATTTTGACTTTTCGTTGCTACTTACCTTTGCTGTAAAGCAGGGGTTGGCAAACTAGGGCCAAATCCTTGGGAGCCAAATTCAGTCTACTACTTGTTGTAGCATGGCCTGTGAGCTAAGCATGGTCTTTCTATTTTTAAAGAATTGAAAGAAAAATGAAACAAAAGAAGAATATTTCATGACCTGTGAAAATTATATGAAATTCAGATTTAGTGTCTATAAATAACGTTTGCTTGGAAGGCAGCCGCGCTTGTTTGTTTATCTGTTGTCTGTGGCTGCTTTCACGCCCTGCCAGCAGAGCTGAGTAGCTGCAGTAGAGACCCTGTGGCCCGCAAAGGCTAAAAAATATTTACTCTGGGCCTTTACAGATGAAGCCTGCCCATACTTCGTATACAGAGTGAGAGGGGCGGAAAATAGTCTTGCACGACAGGAATCAGCTTTGTTTACCTTTCTTTTCTTGGTGCTTACCAGAGGGCTGGATTAAAGCTAATGCTTAGTTCTAAAATTGTTTTGAGAGTCAAAACCGGAGAGGCCTTTCTTCAGGGCAGACTTTTCCTGTGAAAGTATGTCATTATCTTTGCCATTTCTTTTGACTAAAATTTTGCCAGAAGAGATTTGTCATACCAGAGCCATTGAACCTTTTCTTTCATTTCTAAAATTGTACAGAAGAGAAGAATAATTAGGTAAACCAAACAGATAAAACTCCTTTTTACTGTGCACAGTCACACCAGGATTTAATTTCAGCTTATCGTGTATACTCACTCATGGTTTAGTCTCAAGATTTTTAAGTATTAGGGTGGTGAGATAATGTTAGCATTTAAGTACTAACCACAAAAAGAGTTGAGCAAGGTTTGCAGTCATGAGCATTTGCCTTTTGTTCCCATCCATTAGGTATTTTGTGTATTTTTTTTAACAACCCCCCACCTTGTCTTTGTTTTCATGTCTTTTAAAGGAAATTATCACTGACACTCAAACCTCCTGACAAGTAATGCCAAGCAAGGGTAAGAATTTCTTCCCATTCGTTCTCCGAGATAGCCATTGTGCTATTTCTGTCTGTTATTCAGAAGTGTGGCTGTATTGGGTTTCTCAACCCCTTAAGGCATTTGTTAACAATACATTTTGAGTGTTCACAGAATGCTGTGGGCTCCAAAAGGCATCAGAGGATTTCATCAGAAATAGAAGATAGAACAAGGAGTCTGTAATTGCTACCACAAAAGAGGGGTGACATGTATGTGAAATTCTGAACATTTAACAGCAGGCTACAAAGAAAGACCAATGGATGGATGTCCACCAGAGCATGCAACAGGAGGGCATGGTCTCAGTGGGGTGGGGAGGCTAAAGTAGGAAGTGCTTCTAGGGTGACACTGGGTTTTATGGAATGTAGTCATTGCTTACCCGGGAAGACGCCAGTCCAGACAGAGTAGATGCTGAGTACTTTCTCCTAGACATCTTCTCAGGGTGCCTTGCTGGATCATTAAACCCATCATGTTGCAAATGGAACGAATTTTTCCCAATAAATCCAGCTCCTCCTCCTGCCTTTAGACTTCTCATTCATGTCATTTTTGTTTTCTGAGTTACATACCTGCCCTCTTTACAAAGTAGGTTCTTGAATGAGTGGGTTCTGTGGGGGGAAGGACAGCACATAGATTGTTTGGTTCAAAGGAAGAATTGATATATTTTTTTAAAAAGAGAGAGAGATAGGTAAGAGAGAGAAGATGAGTTGGTGGATGATCTTGTTTTCTAAGGATTGGATTTGGGCTTGATAGGGTAGTGGAGTGAGCCTGGAGTGTGAGGAAACTGGCCTAGGGAGAGAGAAGAACTCTCCCAACTCCCATCTTCCAGGGCTGACTTCAGTAAATGCCCCATATCTTCCAGATTTCCTCAGATTTTAGTCGAGATTAGAGACTTGCGTTGCATTACTCATCGTAACTAAGAAAATCCTTCCTGAGTTGGCTTCAGGTTGGTGCTGCTGCTAGGTCCTGATAGTGATAGGCTTTGATGGGGGACTGAAAATCCCACATTCGAGATGGCATCCGACTGTGGCTCTACCTGACATGACTCTGCAGTTTCCCTTGTGAGAGGGAAATGTCTCCACCTGTTCTTTGACTCCTTTTCACGGTCTTCTTGCCTCCAGGCTTCCCTCCAGGCTTCGTAGAGCATGGTTCACACTGTCCCACTGTTCCTTCCACCCTTCCTGTACACTCTACGAAACAAACGCAAGCAAAAACCCCGCAGCCCTTTTCAGGCCAGCACACTGTATAGGTGCTGTGGTGGCCTGCGAATGGGAATGCAGCTGTTGGTCTTTGGCATTATTGATGGTTCTCTGCAGGGCCACGAGAGCAGTGGTCCTGGACAAATAGGGTAAAATCTCCCACTCCGAGGTCACTGGTTTTTCCGCACTCTGGGCCATTCAGATTTGGTAAGCTCCATTCTGATTCATTCCACAAAAGGCTTAAATCATTTACATTGTTTTGTTCAACTCACTCAGGAAAGGAAAGCATAGACATTTTAATTGTTTTACAACAGTGTTTCACACCTGCTGCAGACTCCCACAGCCAGCCAAATGCAGATCTTGGCTCCAAGGTTGCTGACTGCATGCTGTGTTTTGAGGACAGAAGTGAAAACCTCCCAGGACAAAACAGCAGTTTCTCTTTAGAAGGGGAGGGGAGCAGAATAGGCTGCCCCCAGAGGTGCTGCTTCGGCACGTGGATTATTCTGAGCTGAAGGGAATCAAGGCCCAGAGGACTGAAGAAGAACTTTTACCTCTCCCTTAACTATCTACAAGAATTTAGACAGGGGGCCTGGCCCAGAAAGAGAGCTATTACCAGAGATAACTTTTTTTTTTTTTTTTTTTTTGCGGTACATGGGCCTCTCACTGTTGTGGCCTCTCCCGTTGCGGAGCACAGGCTCCGGACACACAGGCTCAGCGGCCATGGCTCACGGGCCCAGCCGCTCCGCGGCATGTGGGATCCTCCCGGACCGGGGCACGAACCCATGTCCCCTGCATCGGCAGGCGGACTCTCAACCACTGCGCCACCAGGGAAGCCCCAGAGATAACTTTTTATCTGAATGACCTTATCTGTTTGGCAGGGCAAATATCTATTTACCAAACATCTGGTCTTCTTATTGTCCTGAGAATTACTCTCTTCCCCTTTGAAGCCCCAGACTCCTAGCCCATTCTTTAGCTCAGGAATCTATATAAGGCTCATCTCTCTGCTCACCCTTGGGTCTCATATTTTTATGGGGCTCCAGTACATGTAAAATTAAATTTCTTTTTCTGCTGCTAATCTGTCTTAGGTCAATTTAATTATTAGGCCAGCCAAAGAACCTAGAAAGGAAGAAGGAAAAATTTTTTCTCCCCTACAAAAGTAAGAAAACAGGTGCCATGAAGGATAGAGGTGCCGGTTAGGTATTGCTTTTTTTTTTTTTTTTCCACATTAAGATCCTTTTAATTTAAAGGACATTGAAACAACAAGGATTTACTGTATAGCACATAGACCTATATTCAATATATTGTGATAACTTACAGTGGAAAAGAATCTGAAGCTGTACACCTGAAACTAACACAGTATTGTAAATCAACTATAGTTTAATTTAAAAAAAGAACTTTTGAGTAATTGAGAATATAATCAAAAGGACTAGAAATCAGGTGATCTAGGCTCAGATGTTTCCTGTTTCCTACTAGTTCTGTGTCCTTAGACAAGATTTAAAAAAGAAAAAACTTTTTACTTTGAAATAATTTAAGACAAGTGAGTAAAACAGTTCCCAGGTACCCTACACTCAGTCCCCGTTCCCCTCCCACCCCCACAATGAAAATATCTTACATAACCATAGTCCATTGCCAAAACCAGGAAACTGACATTGATTTAATACTATTAAATATATTATTGGGATAGTTTTTATGTGTACTCTGCGTGTGTGTGTGCAGCTCTATGAAATTATGTCACATGTGTAGATTCGTGTATGCTTTTGGGTTTTTTTTTTTTGCGGTACTCGGGCCTCTCACTGTTGTGGCCTCTCCCGTTTTAGAGCACAGGCTCTGGACGCGCAGGCTCAGCGGCCATGGCTCACGGGCCCAGCCGCTCCGTGGCATGTGGGATCTTCCCGGACCGGGGCACGAACCCGTGTCCCCTGCATCGGCAGGCGGACTCTCAACCACTGCGCCACCAGGGAAGCCCTGCTTTTGGTTTTTAATGCACTTATCTTGAAATTATTTTGAGCCTTTGTGTAAATAATTAATAGTAGCAAAATAGCAAAACTGGAAATTATTAATTTGGAAATCTGAATTTAACACTCTTAATTAAAAGACTTCTGGATTAGGAAGTAGAAGGTCAGGTTCTAATTCCATCTCTCCAACTGGAGAGGAAGTGAGGGAGCTATACCAAACAGAAATCTTGATTTCCCATGGTTCCAGCCAGGCACATAGAACTCATCCTTCTTTCATCTTGCGCTGCACCAACCGTCCTCCCCAGTGTCTATCCCATGAGCAGGGCTTCTAAAATATCCCCCACATGTGTCTGCTAGTCTCCTTCCCTTGCCTGGATGACTGCAGTAGCCTCACATGGACTCCCTGTACAATCCATTTTCCATACAGCAGCCACAACCATCTTTTAAAAATACAAACCAGATTATGTTGTTGCTCTGAGTAAATCCTCCTCCAGTGGCTTCCCATTGCCCCGAGAATCCGATCGGAGCTCCTGCCCAGAGCCATGAGGCCACTGTGGTGGGCTGCTCCCATCCCATTGACGTTCTCCTGCCTTATCACTGTGCTACAGCCTCGCAGGCCTCCGTTGTCTGTCCAGCTGGCCACCATAGTCCTCCTTGTGAGCTTTGTTCTAGCTCTTCCCTCGGTCGGGTATGCCCAGCTCCTAGTTTTGCTGTGATAACTAGCCCCTTCTGGACACTTAACTAGGTGTCAGTCCAAATTAGACACCTCCCAAGTCACTTTCTATCATATCATCATCCTGCTTTATTTCCTCCATAGCATCTAACATAATCTGAAACTAACCTCTGCACTTGATTGGACTTGTTTTTACTTGACTAGTGAGTTACCCTTCCTTCGACTGTAAGCTCCTTGAGAAGTGGGGTTGCAGTAACTGTTTGGTTCACCCTTCATCCCAGAGCCAAGGACAGTGCCTGCCCCATAGAAGGCATCAGTAATTATTTTTTGAGTAGATGCATTAAAGCACCAGGTAATCACAGAGGTTCTTGAAATTGAAAAAAATTACTTAATTAAGTGAAATAATTTGATGTTTAAGATTATTAATTTTTAGGGCTTCCCTGGTGGTGCAGTGGTTGAGAGTCAGCCTGCCAATGCAGGGGACACGGGTTCGTGCCCCGGTCCGGGAAGATCCCACATGCCGTGGAGCGGCTGGGCCCGTGAGCCATGGCCGCTGAGCCTGCGCGTCCGGAGCCTGTGCTCCGCAACAGGAGAGGCCACAACAGTGAAAGGCTCACGTACCGCAAAAAAAAAAAAAAAAAAAAAAAAAGATTATTAATTTTTTCCCATATTTAGGACTCTGAGAACGTTGTGATTAAATTCCTATATACTATGGCTTCCCTTTTGTGTGCCTGTGTGTTAGTAACAGGTCTTTTTCGGAGGCAGGACCATTTCAGATGGGAGAGAGAAGTCCTCTGTGCCCTGGTGATAGGTTCCTGTTTGCCTGAACATGTCAGACAGACCACCTTAGTGCTTTTAAGTGGTAAAGTTGAAATTCCCCCCATTCACTCCCCCGCCCCCATCAGCTGAGCTTTTGCATTAGAGAAGACCATTGAGCAGGTTTTCATACAGTAGGTGCAAGAAACTTAGTATCATGTGGTTTGGCATTTAGCCAGACTTGCTTTCATTATTTAGTTTAGGTTGAACACATCCCTTTTCTTTTGAATTTAATGTGTAAGAAAAGCTCCCAGAACTGGAAGACATGGAGCTGCTAATGTTCTGACTTAAATGGAAAGAAGAGAATTTATGTCCTCTGCTTCATGTCTTAAATTCCTGTTTAACTTCCATTTTATTGATTGTCAGAGCCACATCACCAAAATGTCACTCTATTTACTTTTGATGGTGTTACCAGCCACTTGTGCCATTTTAAGCAGTTTTAGAAATGTAATGTAGTGTAGGAATACAAATACATATGTTTTTAGACATGTGTTATGCTGAATTAGTGATTTACTGCTGCTGAAGGAATGGTTTTTGCATGAAAGAAATGGTTAGTCTTTCAGTGACTCTTCTTATCAGAGGTTAATACACTTTCTCTTCTCTGATTAAATTCTGGAGTTCTCTTTAGAAAAATGCATGTACCCATATAGCTTCCAGTGACATAAATGTTGATCTTTTGTTTCCTTTTGTTATGTTTTTATTGTTGTTACTGCTAATGAATTAATTTCCAAGCAGATATATACTTGTAAATCTGGAAGATGATATTTTACTCTTAAAAGCATTTTGCCATTTTCACATTGTTAGGCCCCTAGCTTATAGGGTATTTTCTTGATAAGTCATTTTCTTCTGTGGATTTTTTAAAAACGGTGTACTCATAGGGAGTGTGATCATATTATGAAAAATGTGAGTGATAGAATATGATTCGATGTACTTCAAAGTCATAGTCTATGTGAAAAATCGATGCTTTAAAGCATTTATTACCAAAATTTGTTCTTTTTGTGTTACCCTCTCCCCCCTCCTCAGGTCCTCTTAATGTTTCTATATTTTTTTGGTGAACCAAACATGACTTGAAGAAGGTAGTGGGGGAGAGGGAGGAGTTGGAGGGGTATAAAATGAGCAGGCTGCTTTCCCAGGAGCCTCTCACTTGCAGGGTCTGAAATGACTGCTTTTGAGGAGAAGTGATATTCACACTGAGGGAGGTAAAAATGCCTGCCCATTTTGAGGAGCTTTTGCTTTCATAATAGAACTTCATTGTACAAACAGAAGGATGTTTTAAAGGAGAGGACCATTTGCAATTGAGTGTTTTCCATTCGGGTAGCATCTGACAGAGAATAATTTTCAGAGATTTTTAGTATTGCATGCAATCATAGCTTAGCAGTTGGATCTTATTTTTTATTTTTATTTTTTGGCTGCACTGCACAGCTTTCGGGATCTTAGTTCCCCGGACCAGGGATCGAACCTGGACTCCCTGCAGTGGAAGCGTGGAGTCCTAACTGCTGGACCACCAGGGAATTCCCGGTGAAAATGTACACATTTCATTTCTGGGAATTCCCGGTGGAAATGTACACATTTCATTTCTATTTTAAGTCCCACCCATGCTTTTTAAGTAGTGTAGTAAACTGTTTTCTTACCTGCAGGGTGACTGAGTGAAAGAAACTATGTATAATTTGCCCAATAGTAATTCTGCGACCTGTATAATCCAATGTATGCTATGGCTTTTGCACTGGATAACTTTCAGATGACTTTATTTTGGCCTGCAATCTTATTAGTAAGATTGATTCAGGGTACCCATTCAAAGTCACCTAATTTGTCTTCCTCATGTCCTAAGAATCAAATCTCTGAGCAGAGCAGCTGTTGGATACAGGACAAACCTTGGACTGTGTGTATCTGTCATTTTAAAAAATGACTGGGGGAGAGACACTCTGTAAGTACTGATGTTCTATGATGATTTTTTAATTAAAAAAATGATTGCTATCTAACAAACTACCCCAAAACCTGGCAGGTTCAAACAACCATTTTATTTTGAAGGTTAGGGATTCAGGAAGGGCTCAGCTGGGTGGTTTGTCTCTGATCCATGTGCTGTCAGTTGAGGTGGTTGGAGCTGGAGGATCTGCTTCTCAGATGGCTTTTTCACTCATATGTCTGGTTCTGGGGCTGGGATGGCTGACGGTTGATGCTGGCTCTTGGCAGGGGGCTCAGTGGGGAGCTGTTAGTCTGAACACTGCCACGTGCTTCTCCACGTGCTTGGGTTACTCACAACATGGCAGCTGGGTTTTTAGAGGGAGCATTCCCAAAAGGTGTGGGTGGAAACCTTAAGGCTCAAGGCTTCTTATGACATAACCCTAGTATGTAATCCAATGTGATCTGGCACATAGTAAGTCCCAGAATACCACTTTCCCTGCATTTTATTGGTCGAGTAAGTCACTAAGACTGACCCAGACTCAAAGTGAGGGGAATTATCCTCCACCTTTCAGTGGGAGAAGAAGCAAAGAATTTGAGGCCAAGTTTAATGGCTGATGATGGAATCACATCAGGATAGCATTTAGTTAATCGCAATTTATGCCTCTCCTAAGGTTCAAGTGGCTTAAAGTACAAATACTAATAAGTAGTTTCATGTACTGGTACCCCCATTCCAAGTGGGGGCACCAATTAAACACAAACTCTGAGGTCCTCCATTCCAGTCATGTAGTGCCCTAAAAGTGGCATGACTGTAATCTCATCTCATAATATCTAGAAAGATGTCAGTCCTCTGAGTCATTGTGCAAACTGGTTTGTCAAAAGAGTTCAAAGGAATCATAGATCTTACAGCTGGAAGGGACTCTAAGGGATTACATCATCATTATCACCTTCCAAAGAGATTTATTGAGCTCTACTGGGTGCCAGGCCCTGGGAATGCAGAGGCGAATATGACAGAATTCTTGCCCTTGAGACATAGTTGAGAAAATAGGACTGATGCGTAAGAGATGAATAGAAATTCGTAGACTGAGTAGCAAATACAAGTGCAGGTGAAATGTGTACAAGAAAGAGAATTGATCAGTAGAGGCTGTTGGGTCTGGGAAAAGATGTAAAGAGATAGGCTCCTCATCACAATGAAACATAAAACCGATTACCTGCAAGTCCCTATGTGACCTGGGTCCCTGCTTCCTCTCAGCTCCTTTTCTGCCTCTCTTTTCCTCGCTCACTGGCCTCCTTCCTTGAATATGAGACATTTCAGGACCTTTGCATTTGCTTGTTTCTCTATCTGGAATGCTCTTTCCCCAGATATTCTCATGGCTTCTTTTCTCACTGCAATCAGATCTCTGGTCAGATGTGCCCTCCTCAAGCCTTCCCTGACTACCTACCCTGTCTACTTTCTACCCTTCATCACCATTTATCTCCATGAAGGCAGGGCCATTGTCTGCCTTGTTCATTATTGTATCCTCAGCAACAAGAAGAGTGCCCGGCAAATAACTGGTGCCCAATAAAAAATGATTGGATGAATAAAAGAGTAAGTGAATGTAGAACCTTGAAACAGGGGAAGGATTTAGCAAAGTGAAGAACAGATGATGTTGCTGGCTGCCTGCAAGGTAGAGTGAAAGAGAAACGAAAGTGTACATGGTACATTCATAAATTATCTGTTTCAATACCCTGACATCAGGGGTCATTGTTTTATAACCTTGGGTCCTTCAAACTACCTTCTTCTTAGCTCTATGTGATAAGCACTAAATTAGGGCTTACGCAGGGAGTGATTCATTCAGACTAGAGTGGCTGTGTCATACA
Organism: Hyperoodon ampullatus; assembly: GCF_949752795.1. Lineage (NCBI taxonomy): Eukaryota > Metazoa > Chordata > Mammalia > Artiodactyla > Ziphiidae > Hyperoodon > Hyperoodon ampullatus. The sequence continues at coordinate 18,476,524 of NC_136924.1, forward strand.
TGGCCTCAGCTGTAGGAGAACTTGCCGTTCCTGAAAAATACTCTGTACTATACCACTTCTCTGTCTTTACTCCTGTTCATATTTCTATCTGAGATATCCCATGTTTTGTTGTGATGTTGAAATTCCACATGAATGATCCATTTCCTCCATTGTACTTAATATTTACATGACTTGATTATCACATAAGGACATTCTGCTTCAACTGGATGTATTTGTGTACATGTATTTCTTTCATTTGAATTCAAACTCTTAGAGGGCAGAGCCTGGGTCTAATTCGTCTTTTATTTACCTATACAGTACATAAGAGATTCTTAATAAAAATGTGTTAAATTTAATTAAATATGAGAAATGAGTGTACTTTAGCTTCTGATGTAAAACAAATGCGTATGCCTAGAAATCAGAAGAGGCAATGCTAAATTCCCAAGGAAACAAAACAATAATAAAGTATCTTCATCCATGGATTTTCCTGGTCTATTTGATCTGTTTAGCTTCCTCATATTGCATTCTTGATTTGCAAAGGGTCTGTAGAATCAACAACTTACACGTTTTATTTCAGTTATCTCTTGCTGCATAACATACCACCCTAAAATGTAGTGGCTTAAAACAGTAACAGTTTATTATTTCTCACAATTTTGTGGGTTGGCCAGGCTCAGCTGGGTGGTTGTTTTGCTCCATGTGGTATTGGCTAGTGTCATCAATATAGCATATGCTTTTGGTTTTGAAGCTTGGCTGGGACTAGAATGTTCAAGGCACCTTTACTCACATGTCTCGTATTAACTGTAGACAGGAACAACTTTGCTCTCCTCAATAAGGCCTCATTTCCTCTGGTATCTAGACAGCATCCTTAGAGCACGGTGGCTGGATTCCAAGCGTGTCAAAATGGAGGTTGTCACTTCTCTTGAGGCCTAGATCTGGACCTGGCACAGCATCACTTTCACCACATTTTGTTGCTCAAATTCAGAGGGAGGGGAAGTAAATGTCACCTCTCAATGGAGTGGGGATCATTCAGGGAAGGGAGGAATTATTAATGGCAGTGTTTACAGACTATATACATCAGCATACTTAGATATTCATTAATATTATCTTTTCAATGAGAAGTAGGACATTTTTAGTAAAGTCTCAGGCCTTTGAGTATTACTTGAACCCTTTGGCTTTGAATTTTGAATGGATTCTAGAGAGAAGTGCTGTGAACATTTTGGGCATAATTCAGTAGCAGCTGAAGACGATCATTGACTGTGTTGACCTTGTTTTTTGCTCTGCTTACCATTTATATTGTGTTGTACGTGTTCCCTTCATTTGTGTGGAAGTTGCAATCACAAGCCAAGAGATCTGAAGGGTGGTCCTGAACTCTTCTCTGGTTCTCAGTGTAACTTAGAGCAGGTGACTCCAGCAGCAGGACAGGTAAGCACAGGCCACAAAGCAAAAGGAAACAAGCCAGTTGCTCTTGGCTGATATTATAATGTGAACAGATGGCAGAGGGAAACTTGAATTACTCAGCTGCTGTTTGGCCTCCATCTTCTCTGCCCTAACGGGTTTCTCTGATTCTATTCTTCCCACATAGCAACCAGAGATCTTTAAAAAATGTAAATCAGATCATGTCATTCTCCTGCTTAAAACACCCCAGTGGGTTTCCATTGTACTTGTAATAAAATACAGACTCATTATAAATTGGCTCCTGTTCCCACCTCTTCAACTTCCCCTCCTATGACTCTTCCCCCCTCTTTATGTTTTAGCCACATTTTGTTTTTTTTTTCTGTTCCTGGAGCCCCCCCAGGTTTATCCTGACAGGTTCATCCCACCTTAGGTCCTTTACATTTGTTGTTCCCTCTCTCTGGAACACTGTTCCTCTAGATCCCTGTGCGGCTGGCTCTAGATGACCTCAGAGAGACCTGTCATGACTCCCAGACTATAGTAGTGCACCAGGCATTCTCCCTCACAATTTCTCCGTTCTGTTCTTTCTTGAACTGAACCCGTTTCTCAATTTTCACGTGTATAAAAATGGGGTTGATAATAACAGAACATACTTCATAAAGCTGTTATGAGGATTCAATTAGTTAATATTTAGATGGCTGTCTGGCACATGATATGCTCTCAAGTGTGAGCTGTATTATTATATCACTGTTTACTACCTGCTCACTTATTTGCTTGTTTATTATCTTTCACCTAGCACTAGATTGTCAGCTCTTTGCAAGCAGGGACTGGTTTTGCCTGTCTTGTTCATGTCCCATTTGTATTCCCATTCTGTTGGCATATACAGTAGATCTTCAATACGTACCTGTAAAATGAATAAATGAAAGGCAGAATGGTCATCCTGAACAGGCTAGTAAAATCCATGGTAACATGAAATTAAAGCTTGAGAAAGTTGAGTGGATTGTAAGAGACTTTTTAGTTGCTCAAAATGAGTGTAAGATTGTTGATCCAGAAGAATTGTACTCCAGGACACTGAAAGAACTTGGGGATAATTAATTATTGTTTTATTTTTATGGAATTTTGAAGAGTGGAGAGATATGAATGAAGGTAAATGCAATCCTGAGTTTCAATAGTGAGGAATATGGGTTCAAAAACCATAGACTGAGGGGTGGGAGGAATTGGGAGACTGGGATTGACACATATACATTATTGATACTATGTATAAAATAGACAACTGATGGGAACATGCTGTATAGCACAGGGGACCCTACCTAATGCACTGTGGTAACCTAAATGGGAGGGAAGCCCAAAAGGGAGCGGATATCTGTATGTGTATGGCTGATTCATTTTATTGTGCAGTGGAGGCTAACACAACATTGTAAAGCGACCATACTCCAATAAAAATTAAAAAACAAAAACAAACAAAACAAACAGGAAAAAACCCCCATAGACTGAGAGGGAGCCTTATGTTATTTGTGGGTAGAGTTCTAGAATGGATTATTGAAAGGATGGTTTGTGAATGCTTAGAACAGTGTTGCTTAGTGGGGCACCCTTAGAGAAAAGAGACCTAGAAAAATAAATTGTTTTTTTTTTCAGGTCACCACTTAGTTTGGTGGCAGAATCAAAATGAGAATAAAGACCCCCTGATTCTGTTCCAAGGGTGTTTTCAAACTGGGATCTTAGAGCTCCTCAAATTCTGTACGCCACAGAATCTTTTTTGTATATTTTTATTTTGAGGATTAGCTGGAAAAAAAAAAACCACTTTTGAAGACAGTTTCTCAGTTGGGGAACATTGACTCCTGGAAGTTAAAGAACATAGTCTCAGGGGCTTCCCTGGTGGCGCAGTGGTTGAGAGTCCGCCTGCCGATGCAGGGGATAGGGTTCGTGCCCCGGTCCGGGAAGATCCCATATGCCGCGGAGCGGCTGGGCCCGTGAGCCATGGCCGCTGAGCCTGCACGTCCGGAGCCTGTGCTCCGCAACGGGAGAGGCCACAACAGTGAGAGGCCCGCCTACCGCAAAAAAAAAAAAAAAAAAAAAGACATAGTCTCAGAGGTCCATGAGATTTAATTCCCCTCCCCACTCCTTTAAAAGAGATCTGTGCAGTACTCTAGGTTAAGAAACTCGGCATTGTGGTATTTTGCCAGTTTATCTGAGTAACCAAACAGTGCATGTTGTCCATGTATGGAAAACAGCACGTTCTTCCATTAGACCTGTGTTGTCCTGTACAGCAGCCTCCCATGTGTGGCTTTTGAACAGTGAAACTGTGACTGCTTCAAATGGATATGTCCTGAAGTGGAAAATGCATTCTGGATTTCAAAGACTTAGTACCAAAAAAAAGTGTAAAATATTTCATAATTATTTACTTTATTTTGAGTATCTGTTGAAATGATAATATTTTTGATAAATTGGGCTACCTAAAAAATATTATTAGGGCTTCCCTGGTGGCGCAGTGGTTGAGAGTCCGCCTGCCGATGCAGGGGACACGGGTTCGTGCCCCGGTCCGGGAAGATCCCACATGCCGCGGAGCGGCTGGGTCCGTGAGCCATGGCCGCTAAGCCTGCGCATCTGGAGCCTGTGCTCTGCAACAGGAGATGCTACAACAGTGAGAGGCCTGCGTACCGCAAAAAAAAAAAAAAAAAAAAAAAAAAAAAAAAAAAAAAAAAAAAAAAAAAAAAAAAAAAAAAAAAAAAAAAAAAAATTTATTAAGATTAATTGCACCTCATTTTTCTTTTTAAAAATGTGACTGCTTAGGTCACTAGAAAATTTAAAATTGTGTGTGTGGCTTGCATTGTTGGATGGTGCTGCATTAAGCATGTTGCCTCTCCCAGGAGGAAAGGTGAAGGAATTGGTGAACATCAGTGTGCAGATGAGGTGATATGACAGCTACCTTCCACCATTTGGATGGCTCTCATTCATAAAAGAGATTCTCTCTGTTGTGTATTTCTCAGAAGGTGGAAGGAAGACAAATGGTAGAAATGTCAGGGTAATATAAGAAACACCTTTCTAAAACAGTTGTCCAAATATGGTTATGGGTTCTTTCTAGAGGTAGTGAATCCCTCATCATTATGCATAATTCAAGCAGAGGCTAGATAGCTGCTTAATAGGTTATTTGGAGAGAGCTCAGGTAGTTAAAATGAATTCCCCTTCCAATCCTGAGATTCTGATTCTGAAATAAAATCAGGCAGAGGGCTGTTTTTTTACAGAAATATAAAATAGATGGATTCTGTGGGCAGGAGAAGAAAACAAAATTTACTTCACTCTTTGTTTCCTTTTCCTTTAAACTTTCATATGAATGTTTTTTAGGAGCTTTGAGGAGCTTTGCATTCTTGGTTACAGACAACCGTTTGGTTCTCTAAGCCTGGTGAATCTGGTGAGCAGTGCATTGGTTAGGAATGTGCTTGCCAAGAAGTCAAGCAAACAAACAAAATCCACCAAACTGACAATGGCAAAATAAGTAGAAACTTATTTTAATCATGTAACAGGAAGTCTGGAGGTCAGCTGCTTCTGGCATTGGTTCGTTGGCTCAAAGGCATCAGGACAAGTGTCTCTCTTCTTCTCTTGGCTTTTATTTTCCTTCTGGTAGCAAGATGGCTGCAACTACCAACAGTGCATCTCTAAGGCTGGAAGGTAGGGGAAGGAGTAGCTCCTGATGCATCTGTCAGTTTTATCTGGAAAAGCAATAGTCTTTTCAGAAATTGCCAGCACACTTCCCATTTTGTTTCAATGGCTAAAATAGTCATATGGCCACACCACTCCCAAATCTGATTCAGGTGCTTCGGAGTCAAGAAGGAAGATCATCCAGTGGCCACTGATGATTTTTGCCTAGGTTGAGTTTTATTCAACAACTCCTTTTTAGAGATGAGAAACTGAGGACCAGAGAAGTTCATGCCTTTGAACTTGTAGGATAGGACTAAGACTTCTCACTTTGCCCCTTCTACCTCACTAACTTCATTAGCAAGGAGAGCATATTCCCCCCAAACGATAGGGCATGTTGGATATAATTGTCACTATCTTGGATCTTTTTAATGTAGGTTTGTCTTTCTACGAAAGAATTTTGAGTAGGTGAATGTAACGTCTACAGTAAGGAACAGCCTTATAGTTATTTTTGTTTTGTTTTGTTTTTGTGGTACGCGGGCCTCTCACTGCCTTGGCCTCTCCCGTTGCGGAGCACAGGCTCCGGACACGCAGGCTCAGCGGCCATGGCTCACGGGCCCAGCCGCTCCGTGGCATGTGGGATCTTCCCGGACCGGGGCACGAATCTGTGTCCCCTGCATCGGCAGGCGGACTCTCAACCACTGCGCCGCCAGGGAAGCCCCCAGCCTTATAGTTTTTACGTTTGTCTCCCCATTAATTTGTTGAATTTCCCTATCAGTGTTCCCTGTGCTTCTCTTTTTAAACCAGTGGCCCATTATAAGTACGAGTGGGATAATATATGTGTAAGAATAAAACAGTTTTAAGCCATCATGATTACTGGCAGTGTTCAGCTGAGTATCTGATTGTCACTAGCTGCTATACATACTCCTTGGATATGCAGTTGCATATTCTCAAACAGTTCTGCTTGGAAGGAAAAAAATATTATTGATTGATTAAAAAAATAAAAATTGAACCAGATTCCACTACCTCCTTTAAAGACTCAAGTCCCCCCACTGCCTGCCTCCTTTCCTGCCCCATTGCTCCTAGCAAAATCCCTTGTGAACTACTTTGGGAAATGATGGTGGTGGCAGTGGTGCATTGGTATTTGTGTGAGCAAGAAAATGAAAGGTTGGAAATAGATAAGAAAATCAAGTTTTGCTGAAGAGGAGAATTGACCTCTGGAGTACTGTAAGGCAAAATGAGGTTGGTGTGTCATAATGGAAAGAATTTGATATATGAAATAGGGTCCATTGTGGGTTGAGAAGCTGGGGACATTTACTCTGACCATTTAGAGGGCAGAGAATTTGATAGGAAACTAGCTAGCTGTGGAATGGTTCCTCTGTCTATACATTATATATAACTCGCTCTTAATCCTCAAAAACCTCTCTCTGCGAGGAAGGTATTTCCCACATTTTGCAGGGAAGGAGGCTCAGAGAGACGAACTTTTCCAGGGTTTGAAAGCTAATGCATCATGGTGTTGTTATTTAAACCCAAGGCTGACTCCAAGACCTGTGACTCTCCTACTGAGTTAATCTGAATGTTTGCAAAATCTGCAGCTCCAATTGTTTTTGCGGTTAATGTTCTTGAACTGGCAACAAGTAAATAGTTTAGCTATTTGATGACTCTCTCAACTTTTTGGGCTTATTCATTTGAGACCATGTATTATTTATTTGGAACAATGTATTTTTACATTTAACTATATATTTGATTTTTCTCAGGTCTTACTTTTTGTATTAGTGAACTAAGCTTTACTAGTACTCTTTTTTGGAGGGGTACCTCTCTTATCAGGCAAAAATCTTATTCAGATAAACAAGTACATGCCATGACAATAAAGAACTACAAGTTATTATTTTTCCCCATTCTTTTCTGCTGTGCATCTTACCAGGTAGAAGTTTAGTTTTCATAGCAGGAAAGAACAAGTAGCAACTTTGTGAATTGTGGCATTTGAGATTAGACTGATAAGACAGTGAGTGACCTACAGCAGAGTAGTTAACAGAAAGGAACAGAATTGTTGCGAAAGACAGAGGAAGGTCTATTGTAACTGAAAGAGTAATCTTTGGCATTTGGCCATCTCAGTTTCATGATAACACGAAGAAGCAGGAACCTTGGAATTGCTCTTCTTTATATTCCATTCCTGGATAATTACCAACCATACTCAGATTTTGCAAGGTCCTTTTATTTTGTGATTGCATCTTTCAGCAACAACTCTTATTATCCTATTATGCAATTTGTCTCATTTAAGATGCTCAGGTGGGACAACTTTCAGCCTCAGCAACTGTAAAGATCACTATGATTGAGCATTTCGTGGCACTTTCACTCACTTTGCTGTTGAGCAAGCAGGATTCAAGGCAGGTGAATTCTTTCCAGATGTGCTTTTGAATAACTGGACAGACCCCTGGGGTCTCTTCAGGAGAACCCAAGTGACTGTGTATTCTTGCCCCCTTTGTCCACACATAGCTTCCTGTGGTCACTCTGCAGAGGGCTCTGTAGTTGTGGGATGATTCCACAGCTCATTACTGAATCCAGGAGGACAGGTAGATAGTCCTCCAAGCAGCGGATCCCCGAGCTTTCCTAGGTCTGCTCGTTTGGGTACCAGAACCCATCCCTCTCCAGGAGACACGCAGCAGTTTTGCTTTCATTTGCTTTGGCACCATTTTAGGCATGAAATGGAACCATTTTCTCCCAGAATATAATGTCCCTGTGTAGAAGTAAGTGATAGCAGTGAGGAGTCTAGAGCCAGGCCTGTTAGTAACTAATGCTGAATGACTCAACCTGACACTGATGGCCGTCTCCTGAGGTTTTACCGAGGAGGGGAGGCATGGGAAGTGTGGTTCCTGTACCCACTGTGCCCAGCCCCCAACTCAGTGATGGGCTGCCAGGAGGGCTGAGCCAGTGGGAGAAGCCAGCACGTGGACGGGGTTTGCTGACGTGTCCTGACGTGGAAGACAGGGCACACCCAGCTCTTTATTAATGGCAGGCATTAGGTTTGAAGGACTGAATGCAGCTTCTAGATGTGCCTCCTCCTTGCCAGGCATGTTCAGGGGAGAAACTGGGACCCACCTTAGGGGTTGGCGTCAGCTCTTTATGAAGCTTTTCCTGACAATACTCTGTATTCCTGGAGGAGGACTTTGTGTTGTTCTCATGGGCTTGCCTCTAACACAGAACTTACGATGCTGTGTTAGGCTTGTCTGTTTCCTTTTTTATCTCCCTAGACTGTGTACCCTTGAAGATAGGGATAGTATATCTTATCACTGTTTTAATTCTCAGTGCTTAGGTCATATTATGTGTTCACTAAATGTTTGTTAAATAAATGAAATAATAACGTTCAGCCCCGTTATTCCGCATGGTACTCCATCCTGTCCAAGGACAGAATTTTATCAGAAATTATATTGGTTATCCTCAGTTGGTACTCAGACTAATGAAACACAGTAGCATAGATATGAGTAGAGCCGAAAAATAAAGGTGATTATAAAATACATAGAAATAGGGCTTCCCTGGTGGCGCAGTGGTTGAGAGTCCGCCTGCCGATGCAGGGGACACGGGTTCGTGCCCCAGTCTGGGAAGATCCCACATGCCGCGGAGCGGCTGGGCCCGTGAGCCCTGGCCACTGAGCCTGCGCGTCCGGAGCCTGTGCTCTGCAATGGGAGAGGCCACAACAGTGAGAGGCCCGCGTACCACAAAACCACCCCCCACCAAAAAAAAAACCATAGAAATAAACTTAATAAGAATTGGGCAGAATTTATGAGAAAAAGACTTCCAAACTTAGCTGAGGCATATAAAAGAACACTTGAATAAATAAACATATCATGTATGTTGGTGAGAAGAGTTAGTATAGTAAATGTATCAATATCATTTTTGTCCACATTAGTCTAAAATTTAATGCTATTCCAATAGAACTTGCAATGGGATGATTATTCTGTGGAACTTGGTAAGTCCAGAATAATATTATTTGACACTAATGAAGAATGAAAAGCAGGGGAGAGTTTATCTCATTACATATTAAGACATTGTAAAATATAGTAAATAAAAACAAAATAGCATATAAGATAGAAGCCAGTATAACCTGGATTCCAAAACTTGATGAAGACATTATAAGGAAAAAATATGGACTTCATTAACATAGATGTAAAAATCCTTAACAAAATATTAACAAGTTGAATCTAGCAAAATAGAAAAAAGATAATACATCATTACCAAATGAAGTTTATCTCAGAAACTCAAGGTCAGTTTAGCATTTGAAAGCCATGTAATTTATCATGTTAACAGAATAAAAGAGAATTTAGAATCAGTCTAAAAACAGACTTGAGTATACGTATGGAAACCTGGTACAAATCTACAATCCCTTATTTGAAACATTTGGGGCCAAACATGTTTCGGAACTTAGGGTTTTTAACAACATCTCATAGTCAAATTTGTGTTTGTTTCCACAGCAAAACTGATTAATAGTGACACTAAATGGAATAAATAAAGGCCAGAAATAGCATCAACATTACCTCAGGTAAGGCTTTGCTACCACATAATTTTGACACCAAACTTTAGAAAACACAAACAGAAAGTTCTTTGTTTTCAAGAGCTTTATGATTTCAGAATCTCAGGGAAGGAATTATCAACTTTTTAACATAAAGTTGGCACATTTCAAATCAGAGATGAAAGGACTTCTGAAGGGTGTTGGGATTACATACTAGTCATTTAAGAGAAAAAGAAATAAAGTTAAATCCCTACTTTATAGCAAAATTAATGTTTTTTTTTTTGGCTGCGCCACACATCTTGTGGGATCTTAGTTCCCCAACCAGGGATTGAACCCAGGTCCTCAGCAGTGAAAGTGCAGAGTCCTAACGCTGGACTGCCAGGGAATTCCCAATGATTTATAGAGATTTCACTGTTAAAAAATTAAAGAATCTATAAAAGTAATAGAATAAACTATATACCCAGTCTTTATTTATAATCTTGTGATAGTGGAGATCTTCGTAAGATCTACACCAGTGGTAGAAACTAAAGAATTAAAAAATAAAGAAGAAAAAGAAAAGAGAGATTAAACTATGTAAAAATTAACTTCTGTACAACAAAGAACACCATAATAAAGTTAAAAATGAATGCCAACACGGGAAAAATGTTGGCATCATATATAATAGCAGCCAAAGAGTTATACCCATAATTTATAACAAGCTCTTACAGATTAATAAACAAAAGATGAATTCTCCAGCACAAAAAAGGACCAATTATATGAAAAGGCAGTTTGCAAGAGAAGAAATGCAAATGGCTGCCAATATTCTACCAGTACTCAGACAATAATTAGGACTACTACAGCTTCTATAGCTACTGCAGCAGCTACAACCAGCCACGACCATTTACTGAGTGTTTATTGTGCACCAGGGACTGGGCTAAGGGCTTTACACATAATGCTTAAGAAAATACTGAGACAGGTGTAATTATTTACACTTTGCAATGAGGAGTACACGATTTAGTGAGTTGAGGCAGCTTGTCCTAGGTCACACATTTAGCAGGGCTTTTGTAACTCAGAACTGTTTGCCTCCAAAGTGCTTGCTTTTTAGTAGACACTGACTTACTCCCTCTATATATCAATGTACTTATGAAAAGAAAATCAAATGAAAGCAGCCTGAAGTTACCATTTGTTTTGTCTATCAGATTGGCAATGATTTGAAAAGAATACTCATTGCCAGGGAAGGTCAGGATGTGGAGAAGCCTGGTGGGAGTATCAATTAGCATGATCCTTCTGGAAGGCAGTTAGGCAATATGTATCAAAAGCCACATCCTTTGACATAGTGTTTCTACTTCTAGGAATTTATCTGAAAGGACTAATTTGACAAATACTCGTATGTACAAGGATATTCAATTCAATATTGTTTATAAAACCACAAGGTTGAAGGAAACTTACTTATCCTTCAATGAAAGATTGGTTAAATCAGGGGAGAATTGATGATATAAAGTTATATTTATTAATTTTTGAACATTGTCCTATTCAAATTTATTATTGGATGGAAAAATAAAACAAAACAAAGCAGGTTGCAAAACAATCCATGTGGTGCAACCCTATATTTGAGAAACTCAAATTGTTTATATATGCATGTATGCCAAGAAAAAAGTCTGAGAGGTGGTGTTGACAGTGGTGTAATTATAAGTGATTTATTTTCTTTATATGTTTCTGCAATGTTTATTGATTTATTTTTTGCTGTTACACATAAACTCTGGTTTTTAAAAAGTCCTTAAAAATACATATAATTTCCCCGTACTGATGGAACATCCCAACTTGAAGATTAAGCACAAAATTCTGGGGATCTAATCTAGGTCTGTAAATTTACTTTGCTTTTGTTAGGGGGTATTTAGGTACTTTCCATACTTACATTTTACTCTTTGAAAGTTGACATGGGCATGAGTTTACACATACACATGATTTCCCACATGTTTTTCCAAGAATTGCCAGATTTCTTTTCTACTGATTGTGTTTAAAGTCATAGTTTGCCAGCTCTTTGGTTTACAAAATCCAGTCGGTGTGAAATTGACGAGAATAAACTTTTTAATAGATACAAGGAAGTCCTTTTCATGTTTGCCCAATCAGTAGATCAAGGTCAGATTTCCTTATTGGGCTGACACCTTCTTAATAACAAGTGGAGTTTTTAAAAGTAAGCTTAACAAATGTAGCTGAGGAGTCCTGCCCAAGGGAAAGGTTTAGAAAAGTGTTATTTCTGATAGGGAGGTGGCCATGTTGGGAATATCTTAAAAGGCTTGATATAACCTAGAATTTACTATGAAACTGTGAAAACTAATATATGGCACGTGAGCAATTTGCACAGTGCTTTTCAACATCTTTCTAACCACTCAACATTGTTTAGTGATGAGAATGGTGGACTAAGGAGTGTACATTTTGGTGGTTTTTGAAGATTTGGATATAGGGATTTGAGTTCCATTTGATTGAACTGGCAGTTTAAGAAATAGATTTTTAAATTGCTTACCAAATGAAAAAGGAAAACACTTGTAGTGAAAATGCTGGTTGTAGATAGTTCTAAAGGCCATTTGGGGCAATAGAACAGGGTAACAATTACCGAGAAAATGGTTAGTAATGGGCTCTTAGAGACAGTGTCTTAATGCAGTTGTTATTTTAAATTATCTTTAAAGTGGTTTATTGACCCTGTTTTTCTGTTTTGACATTCTCTTTCAAAGGTATATAAGTTACACTGATACTATTTGAATAGTGCAACTCTTATGTAGCAGTTAAGAGGGTGCATTTTGGAGTCAGGCGGACCTGTGTTAAAATCCAAACTCTACTACATAGTAGTTTTTTGACCTTTGGCAAGTTACCCAGTCTCTCTAGGTCTCTCTCAGTTTCTGCATCTCAAAAATACCAGCCTTACAGGGCTGTTGAGAAGATTAAGTGAGATAATTTTTATAAAGAGCTTAATAGCATCTGACACAGGTAAATGCTTAGGTTGCTTTAATGATTATGTATAGTTCAATCTTATTTAGAATATTTTTATAATAATATGTAGTATAATGGAAAGAATGTATGTTGTACTGTCTAATGAACCCACATTTGAACCCTGGCTGTGCCCCTTAATAACCCCATAATCTTGGGCAAGTCACTTATGTGCTGAGCCCGAATTTTCTCCTCCATGAAACGGGGTCCTCCATAATGCTTACTTTGTCAGATGTTGTGAGGATTAGAGATGAGAGGCCAAGTGTCAAACTCTGTGTTTGGAGCAAAGTAGGTATTCAGTGAATGGTAACTATTGTCATTGCTAGGAAAGCTAATAAATATCAAAGAACCTCTTAAGGGCTTTTTATATTTTCCCTCTTTGTTTTTTACCTTTAGTTTCAATTCTTTTTTTTTTTTTTTTTGCGGTATGTGGGCCTCTCACTGTTGTGGCCTCTCCCGTTGCGGAGCACAGGCTCCAGACGCACAGGCTCCGGACGCATAGGCTCCGCGGCATGTGGGATCTTCCCGGACCGGGGCACGAACCCGTGTCCCCTGCATCGGCAGGTGGACTCTCAACCACTGCGCCACCAGGGAAGCCCTAGTTTCAGTTCTTTAAGAACCTGGGTACACATAGCCAAGACTATGCAATATAAGAAAAGCGAAAGAAGTTATATAAAATTGATCATAGTACTACATTCGGTAAACCAAAAGAATAAGAGTCTGAAGTGATGGACTGTATTAATAGAGAATGATGTGTACATAGGGCCTGGCCTTGGGGCCCCTGTCAGGGTCTGGTCTCTCAGGAAGAAGCAGCATGAAGGGCTATGGTTTCATTTCTCATAGTCGCCCCCTGTCACTCACTACACTGAGGAAGTGTATGTCATGGGCTTCCGATCCTGTGCTGGCTGACCAACTGGCCAGTCCTCTAGAACAGCTGCTGGAGGTGCCTGGTGCACTGGCACTGAGGGCAGGCCCGGCTGGCTGGCAAGCACTTGTGATGTTATGCTAATGAGTCCTTCTGTGGAGGCTGCCCTCCCAGGTGGGCTCTGTCCACACACGGTCCATCTTGCTTCATATTTGCATGGTATGGTGCTTGATGTATCCATTTGTCTGCCAGTCCTCCTGCCCTCCCTCCCTTCCATCCATCCATCCATCCATCCATCCATCCATCCATCCTCTAAGTGCTAGCTATAGCAGTGAAAAACAGATAAAATCCTTGCCTCAAAGATCTTACGTTTTAGAGGTTCAAAGCATATTTATTTATTTATTTACTTGTTTATTTATTTTAGGCTGCGTTGGGTCTTCGTTGCTGTGCGCGGGCTTTCTCTAGTTGCAGCGAGCAGGAACAGGGGCTACTCTTTGTTGCGGTGTGCGGGCTTCTCATTGCAGGGGCTTCTCATTACAGAGCCTTCTCGTTGCAGAGCATGGGCTCTAGGAGTGCAGGCTTCAGTAGTTGTGGCTCACGGGCTCTAGAGCGCAGGCTCAGTAGTTGTGGTGCACGGGCTTAGTTGCTCTGCGGCATTTAGGATCTTCCCGGACCAGGGCTCGAACCCGTGTCCCCTGCATTGGCAGGTAGATTCTTAACCACTGCGCCACCAGGGAAGCCCCTCAAAGCATTTTGAAATGTCAAATGTAGTATCTCATTTGCTTTTTACAATGAATATGTGAGTTTTGAATTTTTTAGTACTTTTATTTGATAGATGAGGAAGTGGAGATATTTTGAGATTAAATGGCCTACCCAGGATAATAGGACTATGAGTAGAACCCCTTAGTTTTCATTCATGGTTTAGTACCCTTTCTCCTATGACACTATGCTTTCTATTCTAAATATGTTTTCCTTTATCAGAGCACTTTTTCATATGTTTTCTTCTTGATATATCAATCACAGGTAGCCAAGGGAATTTGAGTTCAGTGGACAAGCTTTAACCTTTCAGCGTGTTCCTATTGCTCTTAGGGTGAGATTTGAATCCAAAGCGTCGTCTACAATGTCCTGAAGCATCTGGCTATGCCACCTTCCCAGCTTGTCTTGGGACACTTTCCCTCTTATAACCTGCCTTCTTTCCTCACCTCAGAAGCATTGTGTTCTTTCCAGCTTCAGGCCTTTGCATATTTTGTTCCCTCTGCTTGGAATGCTTCTCTCTGTTCCCCCTCCTGTCCCTCCATGCCCACCTTCATCGAGTTTCACTCAACTCATAGATCTCAGCTTTAACGCCACTTCTGCGGGGAGGCCTTCCTCATCCCCCAGCCAAAGGTCAGGTCCCTGTGCCATACATACTTTCTCACAGCATCCTGTGGTTTTTCTTCGTAACAAGCCTGTCACAATCCATGGATTTGTTTGCTGCCTTCCTCCCGTCTTGGAGTGGTTAGAAGATAAGCTCTATGAGGGCAGGAACTCTGGTTATCTTGTTTCTACTACTGTTTCCCCAGCTAGCATTGGGCCTTATATTAGATGCTCCAAAAATATGGAATGGAGAGTGCCTGGAGCAAATTTATGGTTTGTTCAATTTCACTTCCCTCTGGAATCTGATTCTAACAATGAAGGCGGTTTATGAAATGGTGTAGGTTACTCATGTTTCATTAATGTTTAAATAAGGAATGGGAAAGCAACTACTAAGATTTGGAAAGTTAGTAAAGTGGCAGCAAAAAGTGACAAAGGGGAGAAACAAAACTCCATACAGAGCCTGGGGGAAAAGAGAATAAGACAAGTTATTTGTTTTTGTGTCCCTTTCCCACTAAACTCTGAGCAATTTGAAGTCAAGCACCAGAACTTGTTTATGTTTTATATTCTGAAAGAAAGTACAGTGCCTGGCTCATAGTAGCTCTTGAATAAATGTTGAATGAATGAATGAATGAATGAATGATATACCTCTTACCTTTGAAGCTGCCTTCTTGTGTTCTTAATGCTGAAATTAGAAATAGGAATAGTATGATTTATAGAAAGAATACTGGATTTAGAACCAGATAGATATAGGTTTAAAACTGCATTGAGAATGGGAATAAGTATGCCTACCAAGTGGGCTTATTGGGAGGGTGGTGTATAAAGTGACTGGTACATGTAAGAGGTCCTCGAGAGATCTTAGCTCCCCTTTTCTGCCTCTCTCCCTTTGATCTAGTCCCAGCAAAACTTTTGAGGATTATGGTACCTAAATTGTTAAAATAAATAAAGAGAACTTCAAAGAAAATCATGCCACTGGAGCTATGACATGAATCAGTACGTGGCACTCACATTTATCAGAGCAAGCATGACACTAGATGCTTAAACAGCAATGCAGGATGTTGTGTAGGAATTGGAGAATAATGTTCTTGTTATTCTTGTCTGTGGTCAGCCTGTTACTAGAAAAAGAAACCAAAATGATTTCTAAGGTCCTTAGGTTCAAACCTTTCTGTTTTGACCTCCGTCATTTATGTTTTTCCCATCTTTACTTACAAACATCACCTAACCCCAGCTCTTCCTCAGATTCTTTCTTCTAATAGTTTTATTTTGTTCTCCACAGTAAATTCTCTCTTTTATTTCCATCAATGGCATTTCAGATACTTTTGATGGGTGGATGGAAGGTGTGTTAAATTTTGATAGATCCACCAATTTCCTTGAGTTCCACACTGATTTCTTTTAGGATGTGACTAGGTAGCCTGATTATTCTCCCGTACCCCAGCTCCCATCCCCATCTAATTATGATACAGAGGACAGAGAAGTGTGACCAGTTTTTCTTTTTCCTCTGAGGATAGAGGAAGAACAAATGGTTTCAGACTACAGCAGGACAGACTTTGGATCAACCAGCAGGATCTATATGAGCCTTGCACTAGGCTCATTTTGTTTAAAAGCTAGAAGTCATTTTACAGCCACATCAGGTTAGTTCTCATTTATAGCACCTGGTTTTTTTTCGTGCAAAATATACAAGGCTCTGGAGATACAAAAACAATTAGTTCCTCGAGGAGTTTGAGTCCAGTAGGGGAGACAGACGCATGAACAGACATGGTACTATCTGATAGAGGCAGTGCAGGTACGTGTACAAGTGACACAGGAGGCAGAGATGGACTCAGATGTGGGACAGGTGAGGGGTGGTGGCTGAAGAGTAGAGTTCACTGTGTGGACAGGGTTGGAGGGGCTGTTCTAACTAGAGGAAAAAGTGCGTGGAGAGACAGAGACATGTACTAGCGTGGCGGGTGCAGGGAACTCCAAGTAATTAGATATTGTTTGATTGTCAAGTACGAAGGCTGTTGTGAAGTCTGGCAATGCCAAGGTAGGTTATAGAATTTCTTTCTTTGAAGTCTTAAAGATCAAAATGAAGCATTTATGTCTGCTTAGGATGGTGTGGGTAGTATTTTTGCCAGAGGTAGAGGCATATACTGTATGTGTCAGAGAAAGGTCAATGACTATTTCTGTAAATGTTGAAGTTGTATTAAATAATGTAAGAGAAAGGACTCAAACTTGGCACTTTCTGGGATGTACAGTTTTCAAGTCACTTAACTAAGGCACTCTGTTTTGTGGAACTCCTCTCCCTCTTCATGAAACAAATGCATTCATAAAAAGCAGGAGAAATTCAGTGTCCCCCTTTCTCCATTGGAGGGGTGTTTGCTTTTGGAGCAGAGGTAGTTCCCAGGGAATCAGTGTAAGAGTCAGAAGAAAAATGGAGGGTGGCCTCTCCTGGGCCACTCTTGGCTGCCTGGGAGTGAAATGGAACCTCGGATATTGTGTACCTTTAAATCGTCCATGTTGCCTGTTTCACGGCCTCCCCAGGCCAAGGAACTGGCTAGTCAGTTTCTAGTTCTCAGAACTGGAGCAGGACTGCTGTGCTTGCAGTTGCATGCTTTTTATGGAACAGGGAATGTTGTTTAGGGAATTTAGGCAGCTGGAACCTGCCACATTAGCAATTTGGACTAAGGAAAAATTTCAGAGTGAGAAAATAAAGCTTATTATATAATTTCACTTGGGTATTTAGGAGGCTGAGAGGGGAGGTGAGAGTATTATGAAGGCAAGTAGGAGAGTTTCATAAACAGCTCCCTCCCTCTCTATTCCTTTTTACTGTAAGAGCTGGATTTAAATAGGGTGATCACGTGGCCCATTTTGAAAAGGGCAGTCATGTTCTTCTGCTGTTTCTTAGCTGTTTTGTCAGTTGGAGCAAAACAACAGCGCTGCTCACTTTTTGCAGGGTTAGAGGAAAAAGGAAGGGCTGGCAGAAGAATGGGGTGGGAAGCTAGAGGAGAGAGGAGAGGCCAAGAGTGTCAGACTGTGGGGACGAGGACCTGAAGGAGGCCCCTTTGGCCTCAGGGATGGGGCCTGGAACTCTGCCTTTTTGAAGCCTGTTGACGATCTCATCCTAATTTAGCCTTTTGTGGAATCTTCCATGAGATGTGGTTGCCAACTTCAGCCTTCCTAGAGAATAGAGCCTGCTGAATCTGTTATGAAGTCTACCCAGAAGAGTTGGCAAAGCAGGCCCCCTCCTTAGAACCAGGATAACACTGACAGGAGGTGAAAGTCCGCTCCTCCTTTAAGAAAACACAGTCAATGCCTCACACCTGTTTCACCCCCACTGCACAAAAGAAAAAAAAAAAAAACCACCGGCCCTCAGCATAAACTAAAACTGACGTCACTGTAACCTTTGGTTATTCTTTTTTTGTGCGTAAAGTGTCAACCTCTTGTTTTATCTTGTAAACAATGGAAATCTTATTTCTTTCCAGAAAATTACAAAAGGTAACAGGGACCAGATTCAAACAGAATAAAAATCATAAGTAACCCAGAGAGTCTGGCTGAAAAAAAGAAAAAAAGAAAAAAGAAACGTGTCCTCTCGGCCTTAAAACTTGTCTTAAAGGGAAATCATTTAGGTTCCTGGTGGCTTCTTTCTTCATCATACTAACTTCTGTTAGCAAAGTGTGATTTTGAAAGGATGCAGGGAGTTTGGGAAAAGAGAGCTTTATATATTTTTTGTTTTTCCCTTTCTTCTCCCAGCAAAATACAAAGGTATCTGACTGTAGAGATGCTTAAACTGAGCTATTCTGATTGACAATGGTCAGGACATGGAAGTGTGGTGCCCCGGGATGGGCAGCTGCCCGGATAAAGGACCTGGCTGGCTGTACTTTCCACCTCTCTCTCCTACACCCAAACGGGGAGATTTGAGCAGTGGTTAATGTAGCCTCTTCTCCTTTTAAAAAAATGTGTCCCCTGCTCATTTCCAACACAGATTTGAGGTTGTTACTCGCTTATCTTAACAGAACATGTGTCTTGAAAGTATTATTTAATATAGAATATAATGTTATTTAGATCTTATTAAATTATCCTGTTTTTAGGGTATGCCAATGGACTAAATTTGTCTGAACTACTGAGATTTAGATTATCTAACTTTTATTGGCATTGGAGGATTTCTGTAAAAAAACTATTGAGATTAAATATCAATATCATATAAATCTTTCTAGGAAAATATAATCGAAAGCATCAAGGCTCCTACAGTTGGTGGTTTCTGTTATCTTGGTTCACAGAGCTATGACAATGTCATTGAATTTCAAGAATTCAAAAAGATAAAAATAAAACTCATAGTTTTGAAATGGAGAAAGAGAAAGATCCTGGAAGTTGTCTTCTGTTTTTAAAATAGTCATTCTCACCTTAAAAGTACAAAAACTATTTTTCATTTATTAAGAAAAAACCCTGCCAGCTTATACTCCTGAATTAATGCAAAGACCAGTATTTTATAAATAAACACTACTAATAATTGAGGAGGCTACTGTTTACAACTCTGCTTTTGATTTATTGCAAATATGCCTTCAATTTTCTTCCTCATTACCAACCACCTTCTTTAATTACAATAGGACTTTCATACAATATTTGTATTGTTTATTTTGAAGCATCTAACTTTAAAAGAAGTTTACTGATTTTTATAGCAAAAAATACAAATGTTTTTATTTTAGGATACAGACCATAAACTAAAACGTTACTGGGGGAGTTTGGCCAAAGATACAAAAATATATGGGAGGAAAAGTATACTTGCCTAATACTGTGCACATTTTTACAACAGAGCAAATGACATCTGGATTTAGAGTTTTAATTAGTAGTAACCTCATTTGTTTAGTAATGACTTTTAAAATAGAAAAAGAAAAATCTGCCGAAGCAGACCAGGCACTTACTAGATATTGAACTTGGATGAGCTGAAGTTAGTGAAGCAGGGTAATTAGACTAACTTTATCAACATCTAAATATTTCTCCTTTTCTTTAACATTTCAATTAAGTGTGAAGAAGTCCCAGAAATGAGATACCCATTAGCCAAATGAAAGGAATTCTGAGGATTATAATCTAGCCACACTTTTCTATGGCATGAATACTGCTTTCTTCTTTCTTTTTTTTTTTTTTTTTTTTTTAGTAATTTGGAGGGGATTAATGCTGTGGTTTACCACAGGTTTTGCTTTTAATAAAAAAAAAGAAAAACTTTTAAAAGAAGCTATCTGAATCAATTCATTTTTGTCGTGTAGTCAGTCATTTTTGTTTGTTATTGTGATTAAAAATAAGTGGGCTATATTTCTGTGAAAACCACATTCTTAATGTCATTACCTACCTAGAAAATATAGGAGTCATACTTGATCATTCCTAATCATTTTGAAATTCTCTGGTCATTTTTTTTTAGGGCCAGCATTGACTAATAATAATTGTGTGGCTCGTTAATATTCTTGTCATAGTAGTTTAGTTATTTTTGTATAACTATAGTTTTTTCAAACTAGTTGGAAATGATTCTACTTGTGATTATCAAAGTATGTACATTTGATAATTTTGTTGTATAAAATACTTAATACCTGTTCAAAGCTGTTTGAGTTTCGGTTTTAAAACAGCTCTGTAGTTTGGTGAGTCCTGCAAAGATTCCGGCTTTCTCCGTGGCCTGCCAGCCAAATAATTTTTGCAGCATTTTCCTTTGCTTTCTTATAAACATTTAAAAAATTTCCTTGCTTTTTCATAATTTCAATGATTACGTTAGAAAGCACCGAAGTTGCTATGAAATTGCCCTTTAGTTTTCATATATTAGGGAGGAATGATAGATTTTTGCATATCCCCTGTAAGTTGTTAAAACAAATACTGAGGGCTGCTGTTCTCATGTAGCTGTATACTTGCCCTATTACAGATGAAATGATTATGTCTGACTGTATTGCTTTAAAATGAGTTTTGTTGCTTTCATACTTAGGCAAAGATATTTAAATTTATTTTTGTTCAGTGTATCATGTAATATACTTCTCCCCCATCTTGTGCTCCCAAATTTGGGATAAGCATTGAATCCTTTTTGGACTGCAGGTTGCTGTCTGATTTAGTAGAAAGCATGATGCATGTAAAGCAGTGGCTAATGATTATGGAGTCCCACCTTAAAGGTTATCAAGAGAAAACGTTAAAATATCAAGGAAGGTGCTACTACAGTAAAAACCTATTTCCTCTGTAAAACCGTGGTATCTCATAGGAAGCCTTGGATCTTATTCTCAGCTACCAAAAATGTTTAAATATGAAAGTAAAGATGACATGAGAGGGTAGTACATTGTTCTTAAGGCCCACTGTTCTCAAGGTGCATGGTTATTAACCTTGGTTTGAATGTATAAATTATATAAGATTAATTTGCAGATAGGGTCGATGGAGGTTAGTGCATGGGGTTTTAGAATGAGGAAGCTGATAAAGTATTACTCATCAGCCTTTCTGCTTCCGTTTTTGACGCTTTGGAAATGCTATTAGTTTTACTTTTCTGTGTTCTTAAAGCTGTGGTCAAAGTAAGTAGGCTTAGAGATAAAACTTACATTATTTTCTCCTTTGTAAAATAAGGGGGCTGGACCGTGCTCTTTCTAGACAGTTTCCAGAGATGGGAATCTCAGATTCTGAATTCTCACTACTCTTTCGGAGCCCTACCTTTCTACTCTGCACGCCCTGCTTTTTGTTATCTGATTTGCAAGTCAATGTTATGGAAAGTCTCTATTGTAATGCAAACAGCCTCAGCTTCAGGTCCCAGCTGATTTCAACAACCCAAACACGCTATTCAAACCACCTCGGAAAGAAAAATCGTTTTAAAAGATGGCAAACTTTGCTTTCATGTTCACCCAAAACGAAGTTCTCGAGCAGCATCTGGCTTTGCAGAGTAATCCAATCTATTTTAACGCAAAGATTTTCCAAGAAGGCAGGAAACAGTCAAGGGGAAGGCTTTCAGGCATCTGCTGTTTCGTTTCCAGATCCCTTGTGTTAATTTAATGCTTCTAGGGAACCAGGCTCTTTCTTTTTTCTCAGAATCCCTTCTCTAGGAACTGGTGAGTGCGGTGGCGCTGTGCGAATAGCAGATAAAGCAGAGAGCTTGGCTGGGGCGCTCCGCGGTCCTTTGCAGCCTGGTCATCCCTCCACCCCGGGGGCGCCCTGGGTGTGATCTGCGGGTGACTCGGCAGTTTCCCTTCGTTCCTTGCATCTTACGCAAAGGCGGCGCCCGGAGTGACAGAGGTATACTTGAAAGACGTGTTTACTTGCATTTGTCCAATTTGGCCTTAGTGAAAGGTAGCTAGGAAGCGACTGGCTCTTCCTCGCTCTACCAAAACCAGGGAAACTCAGCCAATCTCCAGGAAACAAACCAAACCAAACACAAACCTGAGTGAAGTGTGAATCTTGCATTTAAACGCTTGGATTTGTGTTCGGGAAGAGAATCCCGGGAAAACTGGCGTTCCTTTCAACAGCCTGCTGCCCGTCCTCGGTAAATTAGCAATCACAGGTTGCCGGGAAATTTCTTGTCCTTGTGTGATGAGCAGGTCCGGCAGATTTTGTTTTGAAGGGTCAGACTGTGCTACTGGAGTCAGGTGTTTGTGCGGCGCCAGAATATTAACGCCTTGTGTTCCGGGGCCCTTATCTTCCGGGCAGGGACTCTTTCCCATTCTCGTCTCCCACTTCAGAACCAGAAGGGTGCATCCGAACTTCGCCTTTGAAAAGGAATTCTGCAGAATCAAAAACAAAAAAAGCCTGCCCTTTAAAATAGTTTCGTTTTTGGATATTCGTATCTGTCTAGAAACGTAGAATGCTAGTAATTCATGTTGCTGTGAGAATTGCCCTGGTACCTAATGTTAAAAGTTTAATGAGTTCACATGTAACTTACCTAGTACTCTGATAATGCCAGTATTCTTACAGCAGCCAATCTAACTGTGTTACTAAGTTGTTGGAATCACAGAATTTGAGTTGGAGTAGAGTGTAGAGGTCATTTAGGCCAATTTTTAAATGGAATTGTAAGAATCTCTTTTAGAACATTTCTGACCGCTTTTTGAGGCGGTCCATTCTGTTGCTGGAGAGCTGTAATTATTAAAATGTTATTCCTTTTATTAAATTGAATTCTCTCCTTGGTTCTTGTTCTCCTTTAAATAATAAAAGCCTAAAACACCTTTTCTTCATATATTTTAGTGAGTGTGGTATATACTTGAAGATCATGATAAGATGAGAGATTAGCTTCATAGTCATGATAACCACATTTTGGGCTCCAAATTCTTGCTTTGTGCCTTATGAATCTTCTTTTGAACTGCTTAGAAACAATGGCAGAACTTCCCATTTCAAGGTAGTACTTGAGATTAAGCAATAAAATGATATATTGGCAACATAGTTTTCATTTTAAAAATCCCTTTGATTTCATACTTATATCCTAATTTTCTGTTATGGTCGTTTTGGGTTTACTTTTAGTTTTCTATGGAATGTTCTGTGCTTTAGCCGAAATCATTAAATAAAGATAAATAAGTTTACTAGGCTCAGAAATGTGCATCTTTTGGCTCTTTTTTGCTTTACCTCTGTATTAGTTTTCTATTGCTGCTATAACAAATCACCACAAAGTTAGTAGCTTACAACAAAACCCATTTGTTATCTCACCTTCCTATGGGTCTGAACTTTGGGCACAGTATGGCTCTTCTGGGTTCTCTGTTCATGTCCTCACGAGGCCCCATGTCAAGATACCAGCAGGCCTGGACTCTTACCTGTAGGTCCTAGGGGAGAATTCAGTTCCATGTGGTTGTAGGACTGATGTCCCGTTTCCTTGCTAGCTCTTAGCCAGTGGTCTTCCTCAGCTCCACATTCCTTAACTCATGCTCCCCCACCCCCCATCTTCAGTGTCAATAATAGTGTGTGGAATCCTTTTGCTTTGAATATCTCTGCCTTCTCTTTCTGTTTCCTTCTTATGCTTTTAAAGGACTCATGCAATTCCATTGGGCCCACCTGGATAAAGTCAAATGATTAGTAACCTTAATTACCCAACAAATTCTCTTCACAGCAGTACCTAACTTAGTGCTTGATTTATGACTAGGGGGATGGGAATCTTGGGGGCACATCTTTAGAATTCTGCTTACCATATCCTTCTAGGTACAGATTTCCTGGGATGGTTATAGTCATAATCCAACATTTTAAAGAGATTTTAAGCATCTTAATTCTCAAAATTTTGCAAAGTGAAATTAGAACTGAAAAAGTCAGGTAGCATTAAAATATTACTTACAAAGAATTTTTAGAGGTTTAATAAAACAATAAACCCTTTTTTAAAAAAATTCAAACTTCTGTGTTGCAAAACCTTTCCCAATCTTCTTGTTTTGTTTTGTTTTGGGCATTGTAATAAGATAACATCAGATAGAAGTCAGTTTGTAGTACCAATACTATATATACTACTAATAACTGCATTTAAGAAAGATTGGTTTTCCTCTGCAGTCTCATTTCAGCCTGGGAGAGTTTTTGATATATTCAAATAGAATTCTACTAGAATCCAATTTTGGATAAGAAACCAGGTCCCCTGACCTAGCTGCCACTTACTCATACCTAAAATGTGCTTGAATATGCAACTTCCTAATTGTAGGGCACATGTAAACCCCCTCCTCACTTTTTGTAGAGCTGCATAGTTCTTACAGCTTGGGGTCAGGGGAGTGCAGGTTTACATTATGCATCCTAATTTACTATTTATGAATACTGATTACCATTCGTTATTTAAATTCTAATTTTTCCCTTCAGAGGTTTTAACTGTTCAGAAGTACGGATTATACATGGGGAAATTCTAGTGCTTTGGAGCTACTGAAAAGAAAATAAAAGGATGATCATCAGTTGCAGCAGTAAAACAGAAAATGTTTGGCTCTTGGGGAGTTTTGTGAATACTCTTTAGGACTTTGTCACCTTCTTCCAGCAACTCCAGCAAGTAGGGGGCCTGGTGCAAGAAGTGGCGATCTGCCAGTTTCAGGCTCAGACGTGGTGCTGTGAGACATAACTGATGGTCTGGAGATACAGGGCAGAGAGATAGGCAGCATGTATGCTGAGACTTGAAACTCGTGCCTCCTTAGCCCTCGGGGTGAGGTGATGATCACATCACAACCACACATCTCGGGTGACTATATATTTGAAACACGCAATTTAGCTAAGGTGCTTCTTTTGCTTTCCCTAATTTATGATTATTTTCATGTAATGAATGATGGTCATGGGCATTCTGATATAGAGGGTTTTAATTATGACTCAGGATCTGTGCAATTAATCAAGCAAAATGATTTAGAGTTCTGTTATTACTGAAGTCTTTTCAGCTGGAATTAAGTGGATCCACACCAGTGCATTATTAACCATACAGTTACTTATTTGTTTATTTATCTGGACTCCACCTTATTATAAAAAGATTTTGAGGAAATTTACACATACATACATACCCACCACCACCACCACATAAAATAAGTAGATGAAGAAATTAGGCAAAAAGAAAATAAAATTAGGAGAAAAATAACAAGGCTGCTTTGGGTAGGCTTAATGCAAAGAAAATATAGTATAAAATTCTATACAGGTGCTAGAACTAGGCTATAAATTTGGCTCTGATTTTTTTCTAGCAGCCAAAACAAAATGGCAGCAAAGTAATCAGCTATAGGATTCATCACATTCATAAAATTATTACAAGAAGATTGGAATTTTCCTTTGAACTCATCTTGTGTTGAAAGGGACATTTTATGCTTTCCTTCTGCTAGAAAGGTTAACTTTGAATTGCAATTAAACTTATAAAAACATAATTTTGGCAGAAATAAGAATGAACAGAATGGCAGAATGGGAGCAGTTAGCAGGATTTCTAGTATTCCCTCTCTTTTTCTTGGTTCATGTTCTAATGTTCCAATACTCTCCTCAGTGCACAGAGAGGTCCAAGAAGATTAGCCGTTCTTTTTGGAAGCTGAAGACTTCCCTGAAGATTCTGTGAGAATGGGAAGCAGAATCTGATTTTTTTTTTTTTTTCAGAATGGAAACCTTTTATCATGAAGAATTTTTTCTTTATTGTATACTTTTATATAGTTTCCAACCCATGAATTAGTGGTGTTCCAAAAGTTCATTTTTAAGTTGCTTGTTTGAAATTAAGAATATATTTTCCCAAAGAAATGATGTTGTCTGCGACCTAATTTCAGACTTGCAATGAACCCAAGGTTCAAGGAGGTTAAATCTGAATAAATACAGGTCTTCAATTCTGTATTCAAAACCTTTGAGGCCAGATTTGCTGACTTTGAGTTTTGTTTTGTTTTGTTTTTTGAGAAGGATAATATTGTGCATATACCAGTTATTACATCGCACTGCACTGTGGTCTGGAGCAGGATCCTATAATCAAACACATTAATACTTCTGCAGTGAAACTGATGAATATTCACACTCAGTGGGATAAATAAAAACTATAAATAGCCTCATGTCAGTTCAGGTCGGGTTTTGTCGCCAAATGAGTTCAGGCCAAATGAGTTCAGGTCAGGTCAGGTTTTGCTGCCAAATGAGTTATGAAAAAACTTCTGGTTTTCAGAGCGTTTTGGATTTCAGATTAGTGTATCTCTATTATACATTTTTTTAAATAAAAAAGCCACTGGTATTATAAACTCTAACCACAATGTAATGTTCTTTTATGGAAAAATGTGTTGAATTCCAATTAGGGAAGCCAGAAAGCCATCACTATATTGCAGCCGTACAGCAAGAATGAAGTGTTTCCATTAGGCAGGACCCAGAGCAGAAATGCCCTCCTATGTAACCCAGGAGAGGGCTCTTGTCAGGCAGCTGCTAGTGAAGGTTCAAGGTCAAGGGCAGGGGACTGGTAAGAAGTATGAGAGAGAGGAAGTGGGAGAACAAGGTGGGACTTCCCCTTCTATTACTCATTTCTCTCCCCCCCACCCCTTAACTCTTCCTTTCCTGTTAATGCAGGGAGCCCGACAGTGATGTCAGGCGTGGCATTTCCCTCCCCTCCACTCCTACCCTTTCCCCAAAACTGCCTATAAAGACACCAGATAGTGTCAGAAATGATAAAGCTTCTAAAGGTAGTTAAACTTAGGTGTAGATCTTGCCCCTGCCACCCTCTAGCTGTGTGACCTTAGGTGGTTTGCTCAACTTGTGAAAGAAAAAAAAGAAAAAATCCGATCTGCTTCCTAGGGTGGTGGAGAAGACATTAGGTTCTGAAGTCAGCGTGCTGTTATGTGCAAGTGCCTCACACAGAATGGAGCTCAATAAACGGTGGCATCCTTCAGCATTGTGGTCCCCTCACATATCTTCTGGTAATTCTTTCCTCCCCCCCCTGAACATTGGCTGAGAAGCAGGGAGCCAGGACCCAGTGGAGATGCAGTGTATGTGTGAGCAGGAGGGGAGAAGCTTCTCAGGTGGTGAGTGTGGCGGTTGTGATGGAGAGGTGCTCTGCCAAGGCACGAGGGCCCCAAAGTGTAGGCATTTGCATCTGGCTCGACCAAGGCATCCAGCCCCTCTTTAGGGTCTGATCTAGGCTTGGTAAACCCTCAGACTTGGAAGTTTCTGGAAGAAAAAACCATCTGCAGGCTCTTGTGGGAGTTAGGCTGGAACCAGTTATCTTTGGAGCTTACCTGAAAGCTGTTTGCAGCCATGAGGGTTGATATTGCCCCATGGGCCAGGCTCAACAGGAGTAGAAATAAGACTTCTAAGAAGCCATTAGAAATTTCACAGCTATTCTAGGGCTTTCAAACGGGCGCTGCTTGGTGGCACTCTAGCTCTTCATATTGATTACATGCATTCTTTCAGTGATATTACGTGCTTAGTTAATGCCAGGCACTGTTCTGGGTATATAATGGTTAATGACATAGGCAAGATCCCCGCTGTCATGGAAACAGATGAGGGTACTATGTTAGCAAAGAGTAAGACGTGAGTGGGTGGGTGGGTGAGTTGGGGTGGTTAGGGAAGGTCTGTTTGAGGTGGTGACGTTGAAGCTGAGACCTGAAGGATGGGTTGGAGGTAGCCATGCCAGGAGCATCCTCGATAGAGGGCCAGCAAGTTCAAAGGTCCTAAGATGGGGAGGAGCTTGGTGTGTCCTAGGACCTTTCAGAAGCCGGGTTGGAGCTTCATGAGCAAAGGGGCAAGGATCCGGGGTAGAGGGAAAGGCAGGCTGGGCTAGACCTTGCTGAACCTTGTATGCTCTGGACAGGAATATGAATTTCATTCAGAGAACAGGAAACCCCTGAAGGTTTTTAAGCAGGGGAGGAACATGGTTTGCATAAGTTCACTTGGCCTCTCAAGTGGATGTCATGCGATATTAAAAACTAGGCTAGGCTCCTTTGGGAATATTCCAGTGTTTCCCTTGTTTTTAACTCAAATGTGAAAACTTTGAAGTCACTTGTTTCTCTTAGTTTTTAGGTTTTCTCTTCAAATCCAATTAACTGTCATAAATTTAGCTTTTTGGTGAAAGAATGCATGAGCAGTCACCTCTGTAATATTGAGCAATTCTCCTGTTACCTGTTTTTTGTTTCCTACTATGGCCTTTGTCTGTTTATCTTCCAACACACCCATCCTTTGCTGCCAGCACTGATATGCTTTCTCTTTTAATCCTTTCTCTTTTCATCCCTTGGTTTTTCAGTTGTGATAGACTTTTTGTGTTTGTCCATTTCTTGCATGACTGTTGAGGCATTCTCTCTTGGCTATACTGATTTCCTTTAAAGAACTCTATTCAATATAACAAACCTAACACAGCTTCTTGTACATAGTAGGTACTCAGTAAAGTTTTGTTATGTGAATGAATAAACAGCAAGATCTGCTGGGCTTTTGTGATGAACCTGAAGATGAGTAGGTCATGTTTATGCCCTTAAGCAGGCCACTTCAGGATCTAAAGTCAGTGTTTGTCATAGGACCCTAATAAAGGGACGTAAGTACAGCGTGGAAAGGAACTTTGGAGGATGAATTGGACACTGAACCTCAGATCCAGCCTCTGTTCTGGCTTTTTATTTAGGTGGATTTTTCAGGGAGAGAAGTATAGTTGTTATTATTATGGACAACTGAATCAGGATTTTATGGACATTAAGAAAAATGTTCTGAAACTTGGTAATAAGATGTTAAGACGGAGATACAGCCTTTCAGAGTCATTGTCTAGTAAGACCTAAGAGTCATCTGATTCTCTAGAGAATGTAACTTTGTTTTACTTACTATTTGCTATTAATTAGTCCCCAAACTCTGTTAAAGTTAGAACTTATAGAAAATTGTTATGATGCAAATGACTTCTTGCAAGTAGAGAAGATAACCCCAAAGGTTATATTTTATTGCCCTATAGAATATTAACTAGTGTTCTATGTAACTTAGCAGTCTTGTTCCAGTATTCTTTTTTTTAATTTAATATATCAATTTCTTTGCCACCTTGCTATTTTCCTCATTATGAGTTACATAAGTCTTTGACATATGTATATTGCATACATATACATATGTATATTTGTATGTGTATATATACTCACTGTATATTTACATGTGAATTATATTTCTAACCTTTTAAAAACTGTATTTTGACATTCATATTCAGTAAAGTCCTTAGACATGAATGTGCAAGTCACTATCCAAATTTCCTCATTTTATGTATGCTACCATGTAATTTCTGAGTGGAAACATCATGGATGTCACAATAAAGGGCCTTATAGTATGAGATAGAGGTAAAAATTTTACCTACAGAAAGCCTGTACTTTTAGAGGGCATCTGTCCCTGTACAAGTTCAATATAAACAATCTTAAGGAATTTTAGGGCAGTCTCAGGGAAAGGTCTTATTGAACTGATCTGGGAATTAGTTTGTATTTACCATGCTCTTTCTTGTATGGTGGCAAAAATAAATAAGTAAACTTGAGAGACACTCCACAAATACAAATCTTGCTTTTTTTTTTTTTTTTTGCTTTAAAAAAAAGCATGAACATCATTATAGGAAAAAGTAGATTCTGAAATTTTTTTAAAAATTATTTAATTAATTAATTTATTTTTGGCTGTGTTGGGTCTTCATTGCTGTGCGTGGGCTTTCTCTAGTTGCAGCGAGTGGGAGCTACTCATTGTTGTGGTGCGCGGGCTTCTCATTGTGGTGGCTTCTCTTGTTACAGACCACGGGCTCTAGGCATGCGGTCTTCAGTAGTTGTGGCATGTGGGCTCAGTAGTTGTGGCTCATGGGCGCTAGAATGCAGGCTCAGTAGCTGTGGTGCACGGGCTTAGTTGTTCTGCGACATGTGGGATCTTCCCAGACCAGGGCTTGAACGCGTGTCCCCTGCATTGGCAGGCGGATTCTTAACCACTGTGCCACCAGGGAAGCCCGACTCTGAATTACTTACCATAAAGAATCACTAGGGCTTCCCTGGTGTCGCAGTGGTTGAGGGTCCGCCTGCCGATGCAGGGGACACGGACTCGTGCCCCGGTCCGGGAGGATCCCACATGCCGCGGAGCGGCTGGGCCCGTGAGCCATGGCCGCTGAGCCTGCGCGTCCGGAGCCTGTGCTCCGCAACGGGAGAGGCCACGGCAGTGAGAGGCCCTCGTACCGCAAAAAAAAAAAAAAAAAAAAAAAAAAAAAAAAAAAAAAAAAAAAAAAAGAATCACTAGACCAATAACGTAGTTAGTCCCGAAGTACAGATCACAAAAATCTCATCAATCGCATTTGAAAGTTCAGCCCTGGATGGTGTCTATTTCCTCAAAGATACTTCACCTGCAGTGAGGGCAGCCTGTCACCAGCTGATGCCATGTTTATAGCCTCTTGGTCTAAACTGGAAGTTCAGTTAAAGTCACTATTAACTGAACCTACATTAATATGTATTCTGCCCCATTAGAAGCTGTTAAGAAAGGGAAGATTAATACTGTATTTGAACAGATGACACATTAAGAGAAGAACTAAGGAAATAAAACATTCATTTATTACCTTTTGGTAACTTATTATTTTTCCATCACTGCTTAAAGGAATCCTAGTAGTGCCCTCAGTCAGGGTTTTAGTATAATGCTTCACACACTTGACTCAGTCTTTATCTTGGCTCCTCTCAGGATAGCTCTGGAGTTTGAATCTCCTTTTCAGAGCTTCGTTCTCAACTTCAGCAGTTTATTTATGCTGTAGTCACTTAAGGGTGTTTATATACCTGCTTTGATAGGGACCACCCTGTTTTATGCTTCTTTTCTCAACATGATTCTCAGTAGGGCTGCTTTTACTCTCAGAAGTATCCATGTTTTTCATGATAAATTATATGGCCACACTTCTTTGCCCTGGCTAGATGTGGTTAAAGGCTGTTTTTTTTTTTTTTTTTTTTTTTTTTTTTTTTTTTTTGTATGCGGGCCTCTCACTGTTGTGGCCTCTCCCATTGCGGAGCACAGGCTCTGGACGTGCAGGCTCAGCGGCCATGGCTCACGGGACCAGCCGCTCTGCGGCATGTGGGATCTTCCCGGACCGGGGCACGAACCCACGTCCCCTGCATCGGCAGGCGGACTCTCAACCGCTGCGCCACCAGGGAAGCCCGTTAAAGACTTTTTAGCCCCAATCTTGTCTGCCTTCTTTTGTCTCTCTGCCCTTTTTTTCCTTCTCTACATGTGGCAGGGGCCAAAAAAACGTAAGAGTAACAGCCAGATGAATGTGTTTCCTCAATCCTTTCTACTATCATTTCCCCCCTTTTATAAAGAACAGCCTCATTTATTTATTCATATGTCATACTAGCTTGTATTTATTGAGCTCTTGCTGTGCTCCTGACACTGCTCTTTACTAGGATTAATTCAGTTCTCACAACAATCGTATGAAATACATACTATTCTTGTCCCCACTTTACAAGACTGGGTAGATGAATAACGTGTCTTGGGTCACACAGTATGGAGCATACCTTTGAACCCGGTTAGTCTGACTTCAGAGTCCATGCTACTGACTACCAGTATATAAGAATTGTTTATTCAAGTGTATGCAGTTGCTGGTCTTAGTATGAATTGATAGTTAACATCTAATGGTTCATTTCAGCTAGCAACTTAACAATATAAAGTTTTACATTAGTAATCTATTGCTGCATAACAAATCACCCCTGAATCTAGCAGCTTAAAACAATGAGCATATATTATCTCATACAGTTTCTTTTGGTCAGGGATTTGGAAGTTCCTTAGCTGAATAGCTCTGGCTTGGTGTCTCTGATGACATCTCAAGATGTCAGCTGGGACCAAGAGTCATTCTTGCATGGCACTGCTGCTTCCAAGGTGGTGCACTCATGTGGTATAAGTGCCTAGCATTATGCTTTTTGATTGTGATGTAAGCACCTGGCTTTAAGCTTTAGATTGCTGAGGCATCCATTTCAAAGACATCCATCTTGAATAAATATATTGCCAGCTATATAGCCCTGCTGCTATTAGCAAAACAATGAGATGAGGAACTGGCTGCCTCTACCCATGAAGTTCCCCTTTTATCTGGGTAACCTAGATAACTGACCACCTGAGTGACCCTGCTTCTCCTTTCCCATGCCCTAATGCTTTACATTTGCCAATAAAGAGTGAACCCGTGAAACCCTAGGCACCCCACCCTCAGACCCTAATAAAGGCAGAGCCCCAGGTCTTTACTTCCTTCCTCTCCCTCTACCCATGACCTCGCTGTGTTGCCCTTGGACATGCCGTGTGTCCTCCAGGACTTGTGAGTGATAAATCTTGTTTTTCAAAGTTCCCTCATGAATTGCTGAAGTACATCTTGAGATCATAATAAACACCACAAGGGCTGGTCCAGCCACAACACTGGCTTCAATCAGGAAGATATCCGTGGGGCCTCATCACAAGTCATACAGACCTAGGTGATGCTGTAGGTATTCCTAGCCATAGCATCACTATCGATAGGCTGAGGCTGACACAGCTCACATGGTGTTGGTTGTTGGCAGGTCTCACTTCCTTCCCATTTGGGCTTCTACCTCAGCTGCTTGAGTGTCCTCACAGTATGGAGGCCAGCTTCCCCCAGAGCGAACAAGCCTGGAGAGCAAGGTGGAAACCAAAATATCTTTAAAAACTTAGTCTAGGGGCTTCCCTGGTGGCGCAGTGGTTGAGAGTCCACCTGCCGATGCAGGGGACATGGGTTCGTGTCCCGGTCCAGGAAGGTCACACATGCTGCGGAGCGGCTGGGCCCGTGAGCCATGGCTGCTGAGCCTGCACGTCCGGAGCCTGTGCTCCACAGCGGGAGAGGCCACAATGGTGAGAGGCCTGTGTACTGCAAACAAACAAACAAAAAAACCTTAGTCTAGGAAGTCACATTTCCCTGTCATTTTTGTGATATCCTATTGGTTCCCTGGGTCAGAGAGGTGGGTGGGACAGCTACACAGGGTGAATACTAGGAGGAAAGAATCACTGGGTCATTTTGCAGGCTGGATCTTACAAAAGGGCTAATGTATTTTAAAGCAAACAATTTTTAAAATTATTTTTCATATTCTTTTCCATTACGGTTTATTACAGGGTATTGAATATAGTTCCCTGTGCTATACAATAAGACCTTGTTGTTTATCCATCCTATATATATTAGTTTGCATCTGCTAGTCCCATACTCCCAATCCGACCCTCCCCCACCCCCCTCCTCCTTGGCAACCACAAGTCTGTTCTCTATATCTGTGAGTTTGTTTCTGTTTCATAGATAAGTTCATTTGTGTCATGTTTTAGATTCCACATATAAGTGATATGGTATTTGTCTTTCTCTTTCTGACTTATTCATTTAGTATGATAATCTCTAGTTCCATCCATGTAGCTGCAAATGGCATTTCTCATTCTTTTTTATGGCTGAGTAGTATTCCATTGTATATGTATACACTACATTTTCTTTATCCATTCATCTGTAGATGAACATTTCGGTTGTTTCCATGTCTTGGCTATTGTAAATAGTGCTGCTGTGAACATAGGGGTGCATGTATGGTACATGTATCTTTTCAAATTATAGTTTTATCTGGATATATGCCCAGGAGTAGGATTGCTGGATCATGTGGCAACTCTATTTTTAGTTTTTTGAGGAATCTCCATACTGTTTTCCATAGTGGCTGCACCAATTTACATACCCACCAACAGTATGGGAGGGTTCACTTTTCTCCACACCCTCTCCAACATTTGTTATTTGTAGGCTTTTTAATGCTGGCTATTCTGACCAGTGTGAGGTTGTACCTCATTGTAGTTTTGATTTGCATTTCTCTAATAATTAATGGTGTTGAGCATATTTTCATGTGCCTATTGGACATCTGTATGTCTTCTTTGGAGAAATGTCTGTTTAGGTCTTCTGCCCATTTTTTTGATATTTTTTTTGTTTGTTATTGAGTTGTATGAGCTGTTTTTATTTATTTTTTTGTTAAAATTTATTTATTTTTATTTATTTATTTTTGGCTGTGTTGGGTCTTTGTTGCTGTGCGGGCTTTCTCTAGTTGTGGTGAGCGGGGGCTACTCTTCTTTGCAGTGCTCAGTAGTTGTGGCTTGTGGGCTCTAGAGCGCAGCTCGGTAGTTGTGGCGCACAGGCTTAGTTGCTCCGCGGCATGTGGGATCTTCCCACACCAGGGCTGGAACCCGTGTCCCCTGCACTGGCTGGTGGATTCTTAACCACTGCGCCGCCAGGGAAGCCCTGAGCTGTTTTTATATTTTGGAAATTAAGCTCTTGTTGGTCGCATTGTTTGCAAATATTTTCTCCCAGTCCATAGGTTTGTCTTTTCGTTTTGTCTGTGGTTTCCTTTGTTGTGCAAAAGCTTATAAGTTTGATTAGGTCCCATTTGTTTATTTTTGCTTTTATTTCTATTGCCTTGGCAGACTGACCTAAGAAAACATTGGTACGATTTCTGTCAGAGAACGTTTTGCCTATGTTCTCTTCTAGGAGTTATATGGTGTCGTGTCTTATGTTTAAGTCTTTAAGCCGTTTTGAGTTTATTTTTGTGTGGTGTAAGGGTGTGTTCTAACTTCATTGATTTACATGCAGCTGTCCAGCTTCCCCAGCACCACTTGCTGAAGAGACTGTCTTTTCTCCATTGTGTATTCTTGCCTCCTTTGTCAAAGATTAATTGACCATAGGTGTGTGGGTTTATTTCTGGGCTCTCTATTCTGTTCCATTGATCCATATGTCTGTTTTTGTGCCAGTACCATGCTGTTTTTTGTTTTGTTTTTTTTTTTTTGCGTTACGCGGGCCTCTCACTGCCGTGGCCTCTCCCGTTGCGGAGCACAGGCTCCGGACGCACAGGCCCAGCGGCCATGGCTCACGGGCCCAGCCGCTCCGCGGCATGTGGGATCTTCCTGGACCGGGGCACGAACCCGTGTCCCCTGCATCGGCAGGCAGACTCTCAACCACTGCGCCACCAGGGAAGCCCCATGCTGTTTTGATTACTGTAGCTTTGTGGAATTGTCTGAAGTCTGGGAGGGTTATGCCTCCTGCTTTGTTCTTTTTCCTCAGGATTGCTTTGGCAATTTGGGTCTTTTGTGGTTCCATGTAAATTTCAGGATTGTTTGTTCTAGTTTTGTGAAAAATGTCATGGGTAATTTTATAGGGATTGCATTAAATCTACAGATTGCTTTGGGTACTATGGCCATTTTAACAATATTAATTCTTCCGGTCCAAGAGAGTGGAATAGCTTTCTATTTCTTTGAATCATCTTCAGTTTCCTTTATTAATGTTTTATAGTTCTCAGCATTTAAGTCTTTCACTTCCCTGGTCAGGTTTATTCCTCAGTATTTTATTTTTTTTGGCACAACTGTAAAAGGAATTTTATTTTAACTTTCCCTTTCTGATATTTCATTGTTAGTATAAGGTAATGCAACTGATTTCTAAAGCAAACAATTTTTAAGGCTTAACATTTTTTTTTTTTTTTTTTTTTTTTTTGCGGTATGCGGGCCTCTCACTGTTGTGGCCTCTCCCGTTGTGGAGCACAGGCTCCGGACGCGCAGGCCCAGTGGCCATGGCTCACGGGCCCAGCCGCTCCGCGGCACATGGGATCCTCCCAGACCGGGGCACGAACCCGTATCCCCTGCATCGGCAGGCGGACTCTCAACCACTGCGCCACCAGGGAGGCCCAAGGCTTAACATTTTAAAACCTAAAACATAGATTCTTTTACCCGCAAATTAACAGTAACTTTTTTTTTAAGTATACCCATATCTAGTTGTTTTTCTCAGTTTTCCACTGATACTAGAATATTTTTGTATTCGTATAAAAACTGCAGTTACTATTAATCCTGTGGTAAAGACTGAACTCAGAAGTTCTGTCCAAAAATGTGTGGTGACAAAGGAGCAGCTCCTGAAAACCTGATAACAATAAACAGAGTGCACATAGGCACCTAACTGTGAAGAAAGTAGTGAAGAAACAGAAGATAATATAGTTTTTTGCCTTCAGAGGTTTGAGGTGAAGTGGCAGGCAAGTAACTGCCAGCAGTGTGCTCGAGGGAGCCTTGAAAGCATTTTTATTTGCCAAGGGTGGGCCATGAATGTTTTCCTGGATACTTGTTCCCTCTGAACTCCAGTGGAGGGTAAAGTAGAGTCTTTTGCTGAAGGTTTCCGGGTAGGATTCCAAAGTACAGTTAGCATTAAAGATTGGGGATGGTGACCATCTAGCTTACTCATAATGTGGAGACCCTTTGGGTCACTTATAAGGCCTTTCTGTTTAGGACTGCTAAGGATGTCAGCCATGTTAATATTAAAGGCAGGGAATTTAGGTTGTGATAGTGATCACTGAGGAATTTTGGTAGCTCATTTTGTCAAGTACTGAGACCGCATCCCCTGTTAGGTCTTCAGGAGAAATAGACTGGTCAAATTAACACTGTTTAGGCTATGAGAGCCTGAGACCCCTGTGAATTAGTGGGTTAGCAGACATGAGGCACTTGGACACATACTTTTACTAAGGGCTGTAGCTTTTACTTATTTTGGGTAAGATATACTCCAACCGGTTAGGATGAAGGCTATATCTGATGGTAATATGGATAAAGCTCCTGAGTGTTACCTTATCCCTCACAAAGGAGTGGTGGGCTTATGAGGCCACATGTCAGAGGAGTCCTGCATCTCCCCTATGCAGGCTTTTATCTCCTGATTTGGAAGGTCCTTCACCTGTGTCCTAGCTTTATTTTGTACCCTACAGAACAATGCAGGCTTAGGGCAGAGCTGGTGTAAGTTGCTTATTCCAGGGCTTTTCTTGTTCACTGCCATATCCTCAGCGTCCAGAACAGGGCCTGATAGGTAAGAGATGCTCAAGAAATATTTTTTGAATGAAGAAGGGTACAATCTTCCCAAGTAGTGGGTAGCCATTATGTACAGGATAAAAGAGGGAGGAGCAATCCAAAGAGGAAATGGGTCCAGTGGGAAAAAGCTAATGAGATATGCTATGCAGGCATAAAACCATAACCTCTTAGCTTGTTAGGTATCAGGGAATTTCCAAGTAGTGAGGACACATAGCCTCCCTGCCTTCATCTGTAATAGTATGCCTCCTTTCTCCTCCTGGCTTACCTGCAGGTGGGAAGCCTTGAGCGCCCTCTTGAGGCTGAACACGCCACTGACAAATAATTAACTTAACCAGAAGATTAATTTCTTTAAAAGTGAGTCATTATATTTGCTCACTTTATTACCATTGTCTTGGAGGAATCCATTTTTCATCTAAGGGGTGAATGAACTGTAACCTTTTAAGCACAATCACTTAAAACTATTCCAGCCATTTTGTTGGAAACTTTACTAAAACATTGTATATTTCCCCATCTTCTTAATAAAGTGTTTGGAATATCATCTAATGTTTTCCTATTATTTCAGGATCGTTTTGGAAATACCATGCTGTAAATACAGTGATACACTTAGGGTTTACTCCAGATGGGGTTTTTCCATTACACTGAAGACCATATATTGTTGTTTTTTGAATTCTCTTGTTCATTTTTCATAGTTTTGCTACCTCCTTCTCTCTGGTAGGCTATTAGTGTTCACTTCCTGATGCCACTCATATGCCTGCCCCAAGAGCTCCCGGTCCCCAAGAGTATATTCTCTCTGGTTATGTGTAGGAAAGTAGATGACTGAGTTTATGAGGTTTGTCTAAAACACAAGGGAACTTTAGTGGATGGACTTTGTGGTATCTATGAGTCTCCTTTCCAGTTTCTCCCATCTCTGGTTCTTCTCAGGAGTGTTCTGGAAAGTTAGGCTCATCAGACGTGTGGCTTCTGGATAAGTGAGGTGTTGATGACTCTTGTAGTTATTCTGTTCCAAATTTTGAAAGTAGTAGGATATCAGTACTAAAAATACGCTATTTTGGGGGGCCACTTTTCTTAGCCCCATTCTCATCAGAGCTTGAGAAGGAGGAAACAACAATAGGATGTTGTTTATCCAGTCTCTCTGTTTCTGGGTAAGAAGGAGGAAGAAGTGAAGGGAAAATGTGCAGGGTTCTGTCATGTTCTAGTAGATAGTTTTGAAAGATTCCTCTAGGTTTGGAGTGGAAAAATGGATTGTAGAGGATTAAGGAGGGAGCATGGAGGCTGGTCAAGAGGCCATGGAGGTTGTCCGTGTGAGAGATGATGATGACTTGGACAGGCGTGGAAGTGGTGCATGTAGTGAAGGATGGCTGGACTCAGAGTATGTAATTGAGGTAGAGCCTGTAGGGTCAGGTGTTGGCCCTGAGCAGATAATATGGTACGTTGCTCTTATTTTTAGAGTTTAGTAATGAGTATTCACATCCTACATTTGTTTTTGCTAAGGAATTAAGTGTATCAGTTAATACTCATTGCTCATAATATTACCAGGGTTGGATTTTCTCCGGAAGTAACATTACCACATACAGTATAGAATGAAAAACAGTCCCTATCTTGTGGGCAAGCGTTCCAAATGTTTGAGGTTAGAATCTAGAATCTGGTGCTGAAGATGTATCAGAACATATGTTTAGCAATAAAGAAGATTTTTCCTTCTCTCAATTCTTATTATATAATTTATCAAACAAAGATAATTTGGGGGCTTGTTTAGAAACTCCACCATTTTTAAGGAAATAAATATAAATCTCCAAATAAATAACTAAATATTCCTCATAGGATAGTAAGAAATATAACTTACAATTTAACTCATTTCTTTTAGTTAAATTTTTTGTTTCTTTATAGTTCATGGCAGCATTGAATGAAATAAGGGTTTTAGATGCAGTGGAAGGCTTTACATGTGGCATTACTCAAATTCTTTGATTTATTGTTAGTTTGATTTACATGAAAATATTATCATTAATTTTAGATTTGGTAGATTTTAACCTGATATCACTTTATGTGGATTTATATTCAAAGGCTTTATTAAAATCCTGGGGGTACACATTTTAAGTACAAGTGTCCAATCTTATTATATTATTTTATTATAAGAACGAAAAGTATGGAACCTTGAGGCTAGGACTGTTCACGCTTCACTCTTATGAAATCAAGTTCTCATAATCATTTTGCGGCCCTTATTTGTTGTGCTTTTGTAGTACCTGTTTCTTCTTAGCTATCCTTACAGGTTGCTAGGAATTCAAGGGCCAAGAAACAGTCTACTAAGAATTTGCAATACCAAAGCACTTAATTTTGTGTGAGTATAGAGTGTTTATTCCTTTTTAAGTTTTGAGGACCAGCAAAATGGAGAAGTGTATTGTGTTATACACATGTTATATTGTAAATAATTTTACTTTTATTGCACATGATGTAACCAGAATGGAAAAAAACACAGAAAAAAAATAATTGTTGATATAATCTTGCCGGGGGAGGGTGATGGGGAGTATGACACAAGAAGAGAAAAAAAATCTGTTACCAATTACAGTAAAATTATTAGAGTTAAAAAGAGCTGCACAGATGAGTGAGTAATAATCAAACTTTCACGTAGCTTTCCTGAAAATTTGTAATCTTCTTCCATCTTTCTTTGCTTAGGTACGCGATAAAGGAAAAAAAATCCTCTTGGGATTTTTGGATGAAAAACTAATTCCGTTATTTTGCTCTCTGTAGCTCTTTGTCTTTAATTTTAGTCCCCAGAGAATACCATTTGGCTATTTTGAAATCATTTCTGTTTCCAACTGAGCTTGCCCTTGGCCTGCTGAGAGCCTTTCCCCGTCTCATTCTGCCTTTTCCTCTACCCCACTGCTCCCCGTGCTCCCACCTCTTTTCCTAGAGCCAAGGAAGGAACTTGTTAACCACCACTTTCTCTTTTATGAACCAACTGAAAAATCCCTTCTGTACAATATATTCCCGGGCAGCTTACCTCAGTCTGATCCCAGAAAAACACACAACAGGAAACACAGGAAAACACACAGCTCAACTCAACCCAGATAGACAGAATTAGCCAAAGGAAAATGCCAGAACAACAGAGACTGTTCATTTAATTTCCAGGAATGGAGATTATTGGTAGTCTGTTCTTTTCAAAATAAACTTTGATCCGGAGCTGGTCACCTTGTTAGTTACTCCCGTCTGATGCTGAGGAGTGCCAGCTACCCTTGCTGGGTTTTTAAGGTCAGTCTGTTAATTGTAGACATAACGGGCTAACCCATCCACTAGAGAAGTGGAGAATACTAGTCACTTGTCAAATCTGGGCCCCAAGGTAAAAGCAGCATAAGGGTGTGGGGGGTTATTCAGTTGAAGTGGAAAGGAGATGGAAAAGAGGCTAGGGAAAAGCACAGAAATGTGGCCCCAAAATTACAGCTAGGAGAAGACTGTTATCTTACCAATCTGTGTGTTATTCATCAATTATAAAGGAATCTTCTCTAATGTTCATGTTCACTGTAGACTGTCCTTTCTTATATCTTTCTTACAATTTCCCGATTTCCTGCCCTTTTCCCCTCTCCTTTGTTTTCTCTCTTCCTTCTTTCCTCTCTCCTGATCCTCCCTCTTGTTGTTGTTCTTTTTGAGCTTAACCTGGTGCTGTGGCGAAAACAAAGATGATTAAGAACAAATCTAGCTTGGCTGATGGCAAGTCCACATACAAATAACTGTAATACAAGGCACCCCATGAGAATACTGCTAGAGAGATAGAAAACAAAATTCCATGAGGATTCTGAGGAAAAGGACTTTATCTGCTTGTGGGGAGATGTGACTTTTTGCACTCATTTGTTCATTCATTCATTCACTACCCCCCCCGCCACGCCCCATATGCCAGGCATTCTGCCAGGAACTGAGGGGACAGTGTAACAACAGGGGCAATTTGTAGGTATGGTCACTGCCTCCCAGGAGTTTATATGCTAATAGAGAGACTGGAAGCAAGCAAACGAATATCAGATAGTTACAGGTTGTGAAAAGGGTTTTGAGGGAAACAGTTATTCTTTTTTTTAAAATAACTTTATTTATTTATTTTTGGCTGCGTTGGGTTTTCGTTGCTGCACGCGGGCTTTCTCTCGTTGTGGGGAGCGGGAGCGACTCTTCGTTGTGGTGCGCGGGCTTCTCATTGCGGTGGCTTCTCTTTTTGCGGAGCACGGGCTCTAGGCGCGTGGGCTTCAGTAGTTGTGGCGTGCAGGCTCAGTAGTTGTAGCTCGCAGGCTCTAAAGCGCAGGCTCAGTAGTTGTGGCCCACGGGCTTAGTTGCTCCGCGGCATGTGGGATCTTCCCGGACCAGGGCTCGAACCCATGTCCCCTGCACTGGCAGGCGGATTCTTAACCACTGTGCCACCAGGAAAGTCCCGGAAACAGTTATTCTTTGCAGTGCAGAGAGTAAAGTGGAAGCTGCCTTCCTTGTGTGGTCTGTGAAGGCTCCTTGAGGAGGGATATTGCAGGAGACATCCCAGGGTTAAGAGGAAGCCAGTCCTGGGGAGAGCTAGGAGAAGAGTGGCCTGGTCAGAGGGACGGTAAGTGCCAAGGCCCTGAGGAGCAGAGTGGGTGGTGGCTCTGTAGAACTGACAGGAGGTCGGGATGGCTGGAGGAACAAGGTAGGAGTGGCCAAGACGAGATCCAAAAGGGCAGCGGCCTGGAGCTGCGAGGAGCTGGGCTTGAGTTCTAGGTGGAGTGGGAAGTCATTGCTGGGGTTTTATTTTTAAAAGTCCAATCTGTATGATGTATGGAGAACACATTTTAGGGGGCCAGAGTGGAAGCATGGAAATCACACACACACAAATCTCTCCTATAGAAAAACAAAAGGAGTATTAGGAAGTTATGGGATTAGGAGTTGTGTTATGAACATGGTGATATTTTATCTATAGGCTTTTAAGACTGGTTGGAATTTTGACAAGCAGAGATTTGGAGTGAAGGGAATTTCTGGAGCAAGAGACAGAATGATCCAGGTATGGGGGGTGAGAGGCATGAGGTGATTTGGCAGAAGGCCAACTTACTTTGTATGACTGCAGGGGAGTGTGTATGTCAGGGGAGGAAAGTGTACCTTTCTGCCTGATAATATGAGGTCTTGAATGCAAAGCCACATTTTTAGGAGTTTGGCTAACATAAATAGAAGGTTAATTGTTCATTTTATTTAGGCATGTATTATTTGCTATGGGAAGTCTTCCCAGTTCTTGGTTTTGTATTGTAGAAAAATTAGCCAGATTTGCAGTTCTGTTGTCTGTTTTTGGAAAATAAGATGTCTGAGGTGTTAGACGTCATACAATCTGCCTTACCCCATCGTCACTGGCATTTAATATCTCACTGACATGTATGTAGTCACAGCCTGGATATATAATGGGGCTCCTCAGTGGGAGCTTAACATTTAAAGGTTCATGTCTTTGTTGTTTCCCTTTGTTCATTCATTCATTCGACAAGCATCCACTGAGCACCAGACTGTTGCACGTACTGTTTATCCTGGGTGCATGTGAGAGGCTCCCTACCCTCCATGTGCCTTGCTGTTTTTGACAACTTTCTTTAGTGATGATTTAGAATACTGTGCACAGTGGCAGGCAGCTTTCATCCAGGTTGAGAAGGTCTCCCTGAGGTAGTGACATTTGAACTGAAGCCTAATTGATGATCAAGGGGAAGATTATTGGTTCAAACAGGTGGGCTTGCATGCCAGGGCTATAAGGTGGGCATGAGCTTGGGGCATGTGAGCAGGACAGAGGCCGCTGTGGATGGGGTCCAGTGGCCAGATGGGACTGGATGGCGGGCCAGCAGCGCTCTAGCCCTGGCTGCACACAGCAGTCCTCTAGCTGGCCTAGGCCACACCCCAGACCACATATATCACAAGTTCTGGTGGGACCCAGGCATCAGCATTTTTACAGAGCTCCCCAGGTGACTCTAATGTGAGCTTGGATTTATTCTGATTGTACTGGGAAGCTTTTGGAGGGGAATGATATAATCGGATTGTCCTTCTTTCAAAGACCACTTTGTAGTATGGACAGTACCAAGTGTGTAGTGTGTAGTGTGCCAGGGAAGCAGAAGGAGAAAGGTAAAGGGTGTCATCAGGGAGACTAGTCACAGGGTTCTAGCAGTGCTGTAAGCAAGAGGTGATGGTGGCTGAAATGAAGGTGGCAGTGGTGGCGACTATGAGAAGTGGTTCCTTCCAGGAACGGGGGAGTGAGGCTGAGAGAGAAATCAAGGATGACTCCTAGTTTTGGGGACAGGGCAGTGGGCCATTAGTTGAGTGAGGGGCAACCGAAGGAAAGGCAGGTTTGGCGATGCAGGGCGAGGGCAGAGGGATCAGTTGGCCTGGCTTGTCATCTCCTTCCCAGTGTCTCCTGGCAAACTCCTACTGCTCCTGTGGGACACAGCTCATCTTGACTTTCTGCAGCTCTTTCCGTTCACTTCTCTATTGTAGTACTATTAGGTTGTAGTGCTTGGTCTGGACTCTGCCATAGTTTCAGC
This sequence comes from Hyperoodon ampullatus, assembly GCF_949752795.1. NCBI lineage: Eukaryota > Metazoa > Chordata > Mammalia > Artiodactyla > Ziphiidae > Hyperoodon > Hyperoodon ampullatus. The sequence continues at coordinate 18,519,863 of NC_136924.1, forward strand.
AAAAATCCCTATGTGACCAAATTGGTCTTAGGAGCACGAGTTTCATTTTTATGCCAAATAGGAACATAGAGAAAATTCTCAGTAATTTCCCCAACTTTAATTCTCTGTTTCTCAGTATGCTTTGGGCCCTGATGGATTTCTTGCTAATTTTCAGAAAAATTCTGCCCATGCTTTATTTTATTTTTAATTTTTTTAATTTTTTGGTTTATTTTTGGCTGCATTGGGTCTTCATTGCTGGGCGTGGACTTGCTGTAGTTGAGGCGAGCGGGGGCTGCTCTTCGTTGCGGTGTGCAGGCTTCTCATTGCAGTGGCTTCTCTTGTTGCGGAGCACGGGCTCTAGGCGCGTGGGCTTCAGTAGCTGTGGTGCACTGGTTTAGTTGCTCTGCAGCATGTGGGGTCTTCCCGGACCAGGGATCGAGCCCGTGTCCCCTGCATTGGCAGGTGGATTCTTAACCACTGCGCCACCAGGGAAGTCCCTCTGCCCATGCTTTAAAATAAAGGAGGGGCAGGTGAATACTGTGAATTCAGAAAGCTGCGGTGTCTTCTTGGAGGATGAGCTTTGCTTTCCTGCCATCTTCTGTGCTTTGTTTCTTCTCAACATTAAAGGAAATACTACCCCAGGGCAATAAAAACCTGAAACTAAGATCCAGCTCAGCAGAAAGTAAAAGACCAATAAACTGAAAATAAATTTGAAAAGGTTAAAGATTGGAAACCTTTTTTTAAGCTCAAGAAAGGATTCATTGTCTTAAAGTGATAGTTTGCTTCTTATGGGTTTCATCATGATATCTTCTGAATAAAGATAACCTGCAGGTGGTGTGATCAGTTGCGACTGCTACTCTCTGAGGTATGTCAGGCAGTGATTAATCAATAAATATTTATTGCCACCATTTCTGGGATGAGGCTGAGAGCAGTAAAGAATCAGGAGGCTTGCTCCTTGCCTTTTAGGATTTGCAGTGTGCTGGAAAAATATGCCTGGCTTTCTTGAACCAGTTCACAACTACATTCGATGTGATTGGGAGCTAAATTATGGAGATGAGAGCAGTGGACATTCAGAGCAAGGGGAGGTCAGCCAGGAAGAGCCATGAGGTCAGTGAAGTCCTTATGGGCCATAGGACTTGGCTCTCAAGTGTTTGGTTGAGACAAGGTGGAAGTTGAGCTGGACCTTAAATGATATATAGACCTTTATCTAATGCTCTGTGTTAATAATGAACATTTTACTTATTTTGAATTGCTAACGTGCACAAGTTACAAATGCTGAAGGTCTCCTTTCTACTCCTGTCCCCAGTCCCTCAGTCCCCCTAACCCAGAGGCAGTGCTGTGACTCATTTCTTACGGTCCCTCCTGGATAGAATGTAATACTTTTACACCTATATAGGGTTTATTATTTGAATTGATGAAATATTTTCATTTTTAAAATGTATCCCTTCCTAAGCGCTAAAATGTAGTAAAGAATGTGAAAGCTAAAAAACACCCAAACCAAACCAAAAGAAATCCAACAAACTTCTTTCCTGTTGGGAGGCCACAGCTGTGCTGGTCTGGTTTATTGGTGGTGGGCAGCACCTGACTGAGATTTGCTTTCCCTGAGAAGTTTGCTTCCACACCAATTGGAATATTGGTAACTGAAAGGTAAGCAACTGTGAACCCTCCACAGCTTGGAGAACGATAATTATTGTCTTGAATAGAACTTCACCACTCTTTTCTCTGATCTCCGTGTCAACTCCGCAAGGTGGTCTTTTCCCTCTTTTCAGATGAGGAAGCTGAGATTCAGGCCACAAGGGAAATAGGAGGTGCTGTCAAGGTTTGCGCCAACTTCTAAACCCGACCTTTCTGTGCGCTTATCAGGCTGCCTCTCTAGATGGGAAGGTCTTAGTGCTGTATTTCTGGAATCACTGCTGCCATGTTTTTTACCTATGGCTTTAAGTTCTGAGACATTGGTGTGAACTTGTGGTGACCTAAGAGAAAAAAGTGAGCAGACACCTTCTTCCTCTCTATTAAAAAAAAAAAAATCTGCTAACAGGAAAAGAGCAAATTCACAGCTCAGTTACAGGGGCTGTAAGTCAAGGCATGTATTTTTTTTTTTAATGTGGATAAACTGCCTCTCTCATCTTGAGTTTTTGAACCTGAAATGATGAGAGTCTCCTGAATAACAAATATATACTTCTAATGAGCATTTTGGATTCAAGTTTAGAAATTCTTTTTGTTATTTCTTTTTGTCCAGCCTCTCCTTTGAAAAAGATTGTTTTGAAGGCATAAAATACAACAAAATTGGGTAGACAATCGTCTTCTTGCTTTTTTGCACAGGCCGCATTTTTATTCGTGTGCATATGTGTAACTGTGGTCCCAGGCTGTACTCCCAACGCCCAGACCCTGTGGCAGAGAGGACTCCACGCCCCTCCTGCAGCATCTCAGCAGTGACACATGGTGAATTACAACTGGAGGCTGGGGAGAGAGCTCCCATCTAGCACATATTTGACAGGCCATTTTTGTTTGTCTGGGGGAGGCTGAGTAGGTCTGGTTAAAAAACATGGACTCTGGGTTGGAATCCTGGATCGTCCACTTTCTAGTCATGGAACCTTGGGCAAGTTATACCCTTAAAAGTGAGGAACAGAATAGAATGTCTACCTCAAAGCTTTGAATGAATTAAATGAGTATAAAGGACCTAGAACAGTGTTTAGCCCAAAGTAAACATACTTTTGGCTATTGTTATTATTTTTCTTAGTCCCACCCTATTTTCTAGTTTCTCTTCCTGCTTTCTTCATGCCTAGAATATGAATGCAGCGTCTGGGGCTTCCATCTGGGCCCTTGAGGGAGAGGCCAAAAGAAGAGCAATTCACTGGCTCTGAAACCATCGAGAAGTTCACCAGTGTCTACTGCTCTTACTTGTGACCTACTTGTTAAATGAGAGAAATAAACCCTATTTCTTTAGGTTGCTCTGTCATTCCCACAGCCCAGAAGCAGAGAGAAAGTATGACTTGCCCAGGGAATTGTAAGGAGCTCAGCACAGTCAGGGGCCAGCTCATGTTGAGAGATGACACTGGAGCCATGGGCATGGCTCAGATTGTGAAGAGTTTAGTTGGATTTAGGACTTTTTTCCTGGTGAGCTATTTTAATCAGGGGGTCAGACATGACCAGATTTTTGGCTTAAAAAAGATCACTCTGGCTGCTCTGTGAACAGTGAATTGGAAGTGATAAGATTGGGGTCAGGGAGATCTCTTTGAAGGCTACATATAACCCCAGTGAGTGTCGATCGTGGGGATGGAGGCAAGTGAGAGAATTCTGGAAATGTTTAGGGATAGAAGAGAATAGGGATTAATGTGGGGAAGAGAGAGGAGGAGGACTCAAGAGTAACTTGGGAGTTTCTGGTTTGTGTAACTGGATGGTGGTGTTCTTAGCTGACAAAGGCCATGCAGAGGAGGTGGTTCTTAGTCTTTCTTTTCTTGATGGGGTTTCATAAAGTCATCCAGAGTTTCATATCATACTTCATTTCATACATATTTCTTCATGCTCTTTTTGGCCAACCCCCCCCTTTTTTTCTTTCTTTTTACTTTTTCATGGGAGGAGGGTTTACGAGTCTCAGTTACGCAGGAAATTCACCTCCCTGCTAGGAAGGTGTCTGTGGTATCCTTAGAACAGTTTTCTTCCTAATTGCAGAATTCTCTGTGGTATTTAGTTATTATTATTATTATTATTTGTCTACAGGGAGTGGAACAGAGATGATTATAGTATGTAAAAAATGTTATCTCTCCTAATAATTTTTTTGATGCAGCTTTATGTGCCAGGAAATTATCTTTATGGAATTCAGCTTTCTATGAATGTGGTAAAGAGGGTAATGCCTCATCTTAGTGAAAGGCATCCATCCAATTTTGAATTATTTGGGAAAGAAATCTCTATGGAGACATGAACTTAAGGGATAATCAATTTCTCTAATTCAGAAATTCAGAAATTGAGATATGGCTGAATGGATATTTTAAACCTTGAGCATGGTCATAAATTAGAAATGTAAGATGTAGACTAGGTCCAATCCAGAAAGCAAAAAAGGCTCAATATTTTTGAAATTATTAATGATTAGACTGTGAGCTTGTTATGCTTGAAGATAAACATCATTTTAGCACAAATTGCCTGCTGCTCAGGGAGTAAAGGGCTTTTTGAAGTCATTCAGAGAGAGGGTAAGAGGGGATTACTGGTTTCCTTTTTTGTTTTTAAGGAAGGTTTGTTTAATAATAATCATAAAAATAATGATGCCTTCTATTTGTATAGTGCTTAGTAGTTTACACTGCTCTTTAAAATGCATGATCCATTTAGCCCTGTGTGAAGTATGCAGGGCAAATATGTTTAACTCCACTTCAGAGACGAGGAAACTAAGATCCAAGGAGTTTACCTCAGGTCATCTGATTCCTGGAGCAGTACTTTTTCCAGTAAACACCAATTTCCCTGTGCCTTACAATGGTCTCCACAGTGCAGCTGTGTGGCAGGGAAGCGGGGGAGCCTCTTTAGGGAGGGTGAGGGAGTGAACGGTCTCCTGGGTGTGCTCTCCCAGGATTATGTTAGCTCCAGTCACATGTGTGAGTGGAAACAAAAAAGATGTTGGACTAAGCATGATCAGCTATTTCTCTTTTTTTTTCCAGTACATTTTAGTTCTTTGTCTCTTATCTTCCTCTAGCATTCTTTAGGAAAAACATTCATTAATTAGTGCCACAGGTTTGTAAAAAATGTGAAAAATACATTGAGAATGTTTTAATTATCAACTTCTTTTCTGTGAATTAGTAAAAGATTGCTGTGTATGATCTTAGCGGAGTATCTTGGTTCAGATTGAGGAACTCCAACCAGTAATCCTTGGGGGCATAGTTTGAGAAACGCTAACAAACATTTTGAAAGTGATTGAAATGGACGTCCTTAAAAAGGTAGTTTATTGCCTTCTGAGGAACAGTTGTATAGATTTTTCAATTATTCATATTTGAAAGAATAGCATTATACAGGCAGCCTTATTATTTAAAAGGGAATCCATGTTTTGAGTGCCAGTCCTGGATGGTTCTTTTTTTTAAAAATATTTATTTATTTACTTCTTTGGCTGCATCAGGTCTTAGTTGCGGCACGTGGGATCTTTTGTTGCGGTGCGTGGGCTTCTCTCTAGTTGTGGCACGCGGGCTCTAGAGCGCACAGGCTTAGTTGCCCCTGCAGCATGTGGGATCTTAGTGCCCCAAGCAAGGATCGAACCCGTGTCCCCGCATTGGAAGGCAGATTGTTAATCACTGGACCACCAGGGAAGTCCCCAGGAAACCTTATTTTTGAGATAGAGCTGGTAATTATCTTGTGGAAAACTCCAAATGCCTGCCTGTTCCACTTATCATCCATCTTCTGACAGCTTAAACTAGTTTCTGCTTATTTTTGAGACTTTTACCTCAAGCCTTGCTTAGTGAATCTTAAGGTTCTGTGGTCAAGTTTAGTAGATAGACCATTCCACGTTCCGTCTTCTCCTTCCCTCTCCCTCTCTTACGATGTCTGTCACTATACATGATTTAGCCAAAAATGTGTGGTCTTTTAGTGATGGGGAGATAGTAAGGGAATACTCAAAGTAATTAAAGATACTGCTTTTTCTGATTAAAACGAAAGCCAGAAGGCTCTCATTTGTCACCTGTAACAGTATACTTTTTTTTTTTTCTGCAGTTGCCCACTGGGCTGTATCATCTGATTTGAATGATCAGCTGCCTCTGGCTGCTCTGGGACTTTTCTCTGGCTGATGTCTTGCAGTCCCTTTATTGAATTGTCATAGCTTCTAATGCTTCTTTCTAGTATTCATTCTCCCTCTGGTCAAGGTTAAAACTAACTCCAAGGTGCAGCTAGGCCTGGGGAAAGTGGTGTGTCTCACTCTCTGATATTCCTCCTTCACAGAAGATGGTTAGTTTAAGAGTAAATGGCCCCAGCTATCTTTTGCTGGGTGGGAGAGAGTCAGACCTTGTAGAATATAAGCTGTATAAGGGCAATGAACTTGTTCTATCCATCCCTTTCTTCCCAGTGCCCAGAACAGGGCCTGGAACATTGTAAAGAAAGATTGGTGATGAAAGGAATGAAACTTTCCTGTCAGACTCTCTGGAGACAGCTGGCTCAGGGTAGAGGTCAGGACTCATGGTTGCAAGTGACAGATATAGAATGGGCTTGGAACAGTTCCATGATTCTTTCCTTCTCACTTGTACCCAACCAGAGACAAAGCCCTTGTCCTTTCTGTCTAGGCCCAGGGAGAAAGCCTATTGCCTGTGCTTCCCAAAATATTAAATCTCACATTCACAAAGAATCTGGTTTCTTCAGGTTTATCTATATGTTCCAAGCCCCAGCCCATATGCAAAAGGTCTCCACAAAAGTATTTATTATTCATATCCTTTCTATTCCAGAGACTGGGTGAAATGTTAAACTGTTGGTTTCTACTCTTCACTTCTCTTAAGCCTTAACCGGAGCCCCTTCTTATATAAGAAGCCTTCCCTGATTAACCCCATCTCCCTTAGACCTCCTCATACCTCACTTTGTGTTTCCTCAGCATATTGCCAGTAGGTTGTGCTGTGCTGCCTTGCATTTATTTTGTTATTGTGTTTCCCCTGTTTTGTTTTTAAAAATAATGAATTTACTTTATTTCATAACATACACACAATAGTCCCAATGTAACAATACTCACACTACCACCAACAAAATGATTACTGAGAACAACTTAAGATTAAAAAATTCTTCAATTCTGTTTCCTTCCTTCCTTCCCTCTCTCCCCCCCACTTGCCACCCTCCCTTCCTCCCTCACCTCTTTCTTCCTGAGAACACCTAAGGTCACCTCTCTTAACAAATCAAATTTCAGTTATACAATATGGTATTATCAACTATAGCCACAATGTTACACGTTAAATCCTCAGACCTCACTCATCTTATAACTGAAAGTTTCTACCCTTTTACCAACCTCTCTCCTTTCCTCCTGTCCCCCAGCCCCTAGCAACCACCATTCTACTCCCTGTTTGTATGAGTTTGACTTTTTTTTTCAGATTTTAGATTTTTTTTTTTAGATTCTACATATAAATAATACTAGGCAGTATTTATCTTTCTCCCTCTGACTTATTTCATTTAGCATAATGCTCTTTAGGTTTATTCATATTGTTGCACATGGCAGGATTTCCTTCTTTTTTAAGGCTGGATAATATTCCATTATACATCTATATATCACATTTTATTTATCCATTCCTCTGTCAACAAACCCTTAGGTTGTTTCCATACCATCACTATTGTGAATAATGCTGCAATAAGCATGAGAGTACAGATATATCTTTTCAAGATAGTGATTTCATTCCCTTTAGATATATATATCCAGAAGTGAGATTACAGAATCACGTAGCATGTACATTTAAAATTTCTTGAGGAACCTCCATACTGTTTTCCATAGTGGCTGTACCAGTTTACATTCCCACCAGCAGTGTAGAAGTGTTCTTTTTTCTCTACATCCAGCATGTCTTCTCTCTTCTCTTTTAGATAATAGACATCCTAAGAGATGTGAGGTAATATCTCACGGTGGTTTTTTTGTTAAGATAATTAAAAATAATTTAATAAAATAATTTAATATCTAGGCCATGTTCAAGTCAGGATGAATAGTTATAATAGTAGCATTTTCAAAACAACTTTTCAGAGTACTAAACTGATTTCTAGTAGTGACAAAAAGATGAATTAATGACATTTTGGTGTGTCACCTTAATACTTTGGGGTGTTGTATATGCCATTCATACCACTGGATAATGATGAAAATAACATCAATAACAAGAAGGGATACTTATCCAACCCTCATTGAAGCCAGAAACATATGTCAGGCATTCCCTATGTATTTGCTCTCTTAATTCTTATAACTATCCTTTGAAGTGTTATAGATTTTAAAAAAACAAAGCTCAGAGAGCTTTAATATGTTTCTCAGGATCACACTGCTAGGAAGGGCAGAGGTGGCACTTAAGCCTGGTTCTCTGACTCCAAATCCCCCTCTCAACATGCTGCTTTCCTGTATTGTCACACTTAATCCCATTCTGATGGCTTCTACAAGTGGACCAAAGAGAAGAGAGGCATGCTGGCAAGGAAGTGTAGACAGGGATGTGTGTGTGTGGATTGGTTTGGGGAGGGAGTACTTCTAACCCCTGTGCTTATGTGCAAAGGAAGAAGGACGTTTCCAGTACTCTGGATCTGAACTCCCACCCAGCACTCAAAGCTTACACACAGGAGAGAGCAGTGCCATGACTAACAGCCTGCCACATCATGGGCCACTGAAACACCCTATCTGTGTCCCTGCTAGGGTCATCGGCACCCCCTTCTATCTGATGGAGTACTGCCCAGGCCTCATCTACAAAGACCCCTCTCTGCCAGGCTTGGAGCCCAGCCAGAGGCGGGCCATCTACACTGCCATGAACAGAGTCTTGTGCAAGATTAATAGTGTGGACCTCAAGGCCGCAGGCCTAGAAGACTATGGGAAACACAGTGAGCACGGGGCCGCTTGTCTTCTGTGCTGATGTTTCCTCACTGGTGCCTCTGCTTTCATGATTTCCATGGTGCCAAGGTTTTTTTTTTTTTTTTTTAGTGTATTAGTTTCTGCTTTATAACAAAGTGAATCAGTTAAACATATACATCTGTTCTCAAATCCCTTCCCTCTTGCATCTCCCTCCCTCCCACCCTCCCTATCCCACCCCACCAGGCAGTCACAAAGCACCGAGCTGATCTACCTGTGCTATGCGGCTGCTTCCCACTATCTATCTACCTTACGTTTGGTACTGTATATATGTCCATGCCTCTCTTTCGCTTTGTCACGGCTTACCCTTCCCCCTCCCCATATCCTCAAGTCCATTCTCAAGTAGGTCTGTGTCTTTATTCCTGTTTTACACCTAGGTTCTTCATGACATTTTTTTTTCTTAAATTCCATATATATGTGTTAGCATACGGTATTTGTCTTTCTCTTTCTGACTTACTTCACTCTGTATGACAGACTCTAGGTCTATCCACCTCATTACAAATAGCTCAATTTCGTTTCTTTTCATGGCTGAGTAATATTCCATTGTATATATGTGCCACATCTTCTTTATCCATTCATCCGATGATGGACACTTAGGTTGTTTCCATCTCCGGGCTATTGTAAATAGAGCTTCAATGAACATTTTGGTACGTGACTCTTTTTGAATTATGGTTTTCTCAGGGTATATGCCCAATAGTGGGATTGCTGGGTCATATAGTAGTTCTATTTGTTGTTTTTTTAAGGAACCTCCATACTGTTCTCCATAGTGGCTGTACCAATTCACATTCCCACCAGCAGTGCAAGAGTGTTCCCTTTTCTCCACACCCTCTCCAGCATTTATTGTTTCTAGATTTCTTGATGACGGCCATTCTGACTGGTGTGAGGTGATATCTCATTGTAGTTTTGATTTGCATTTCTCTAATGATTAATGATGTTGAGCATTCTTTCATGTTTTTGTTGGCAGTCTGTATATCTTCTTTGGAGAAATGTCTATTTAGGTCTTCTGCCCATTTTTGGATTGGGTGGTTTGTTTTTTTGCTATTGAGCTGCATGAGCTGCTTATAAATTTTGGAGATTAATCCTTTGTCAGTTGCTTCATTTGCAAATATTTTCTCCCATTCTGAGGGTTGTCTTTTGGTCTTGTTTATGGTTTCCTTTGCTGTGCAAAAGCTTTTGATTTGCATTTTGCTGATGATTAGTGATGTTGAGCACCTTTTTTTGTACCTGTTGGCCATTTGTATGTCTCATTTGGAAAATGTCTATTCCAGTGCTTTGCCCATTTTTTAATTGGGTTATTTAGTTTGTTTTGCTATTGAGTTGTATGAGTACCTTGTATATTTTGGATATTAATTCCTTATTGGTTATATGGTTTGCAAATATTTTCTCCCATTTGGTAAGTTGCCTTTTCATTTTGTTGATGGTTTCCTTTTCTGTTCAGAAGAAGCTTTTTAGTTTGGTGTAGTCCCACTTGTTTATTTTTGCTTTTGTTGCCTTTGCTTTTGGTGTCAAATCCAAAAAAAATATTGCCAATACTGGTGCCAAGGAGCTTACCATCCATGTTTTCTTCTAGGAGTTTCAGGTCTTATGTTGAAGTCTTTAATCCATTTTGAGTTGATTTTTGTGTATGGTATAAGGTAGGGGTCCAGTTTCATTGTTTTGCATGTGGTTGTCCAGGTTTCCCAGCATCACTTATTGAAGAGACTATCCTTTCTACATTGTATATTCTTGGCTCCTTTGTCAAAAATTAATTGACCATATATGCATTGGTTTATTTCTGAGCTCTCTATTCTGTTCCATTGATCTGTGTGTCTGGTTTTATGCCAATACCGTACTGTTTTGATGACCACAGCTTTGTAATGTAGTTTGAAATCAGAAAGTGTGATGCCTCCAGCTTTGTTCTTTCTCAAGATTGCTTTGGCTGTTTGGGGTTCTTTGTGATTCCATACAAATTTTAGGAATATTTTTTCTATTTCTGTGAAAACTGCCATTGGAATTTTGATAGGGATTTCATTGAGTCTGTAGACTGCTTTGAGTAGTATGGACATTTCAACAACACTAATTCTTTCATTCCATGAACACATATCTTTCCATTTATTTGTGTTGTCTTCAATTTCTTTTATCAAAGTATTACAGATTTCAGTATATAGATCTTTCACCTCCTTGGTTAAATTTATTCCTATATATTTTGTTCTTTTTGATGCTATTGTAAATGGGGTTGTTTTCTTAGTTTCTCTTCCCGATAGTTTGTTGTTAGTTTATAGAAATGTAACTGATTTTTGTATATTGATTTTTTATCCTGCAACTTTACTGAATTCATTTATTAGTTCTAAGAGTTTTTAGTGGAGTCTTTCAGGTTTTCTGTATATAATATCATGTCATCTGCAAACAGACACAATTTTACTTCTACTTTTCTGACTTGGATGCCTTTTATTTCTTTTTCTTTCCTAATTGCTTTGGCTTGGGCTTTTAGTACTATGTTGAATAATGTGGTGTGAGTGGGCATCCTTGCTTGTTCCTGATCTTAGAGGAAAAGCTTTCATGTTTTCACCACTGAGTATGATGTTAGCTGTAGGCTTGTCATATATAGCCTTTATTATGTTTAGGTACGTCCCTTCTATACCCAGTATGTTGAGAGTTTTTATCATGAAAGGATGGTGAATTTTGTTAAATAATTTTTCTGCATCTATTGAGATGATGATACATTTTTTTATTCTTCATTTTATAATGTGGTATATCACATTTATTGATTTGCATATATTGAATCATTTTTGCATCCCAGGAATAAATGCCGCTTGATTATGGTGTTTGATCCTTTTAATGTACTGTTGAATTCAGTTTGCTAATATTTTGTTGAGTTTTTTACATCTATGTTCATTAGGGATACTGGCCTGTAATTATCTTTTCTTGTGGTGTTTTTCTCTGGCTTTGGTATCAGGGTAATGCTTGCCTCATAAAATGGGTTTGGAAGTGTTCCCTCCTCTTCTAATTTTTGGAAGAGTTTGAGAAGTATTGGCATTAATTCTTTAAATGTTTGATAGAATTCACTAGTGAAAACATTTGGTCCTGGACTTTTCTTTGTTGGGAGATTTTTGATTACTGATTTAATCTCCTTACTAGTAATTGGTCTGTTCAATTTTTCTGTTTCTTCATGATTCAGTCTTGGTAGGTTGTATGTTTCTAGGAATTTATCCGTTTCTTCTAGGTAATCTAATTTGTTGGTGTATAATTGTTCGTAGTAGTTTCTTATGATCCTTAGTGTTTTTATGTTATCAGTTGCAATGTCTCCTCTTTCATTTCTGATTTAATTCTAATTTATTCCATGTTGAGTGCATAAATATCTACAGTTGTTATATCCTCTTGATGAATTGACCCTTTTATCATTATATGATGACCTTTGTCTCTTGTTACAATTTTTGGCTTAAAGTCTATTTTGTCTGATATAATTATAGCTACCTCTACCTTCTTTTGGTTTCCATTTTTTATGGAATATCTTTCCCCTTCACTTACAGTCTATGTGTATCCTTAAAGCTAAAGTGAGTCTCTTATATGCAGCATATGGTTGAGTCTTTTTTTTAATCCATTCAGCCACTCTGTGTCTTTTGATTGGATAATTTAATCCATTTAAATTTCAAGTAATGATTGATACATATAGACTTACTACTGCCATTTTGTTCATTGTTTTCTGGCTGTTTTGTAGTTCTTTTCTTCTTCTCTTGCTTTCTTTCTTTGTGATTTGATGATTTTCTGTAGTGGTGTGCTTAGATTCCTTTCTCTTTATTTTTTGTGTATTTACTATAGGCTTTTGCTTTGTGGTACCATGAGTTTTACATAAAAATTTTATATTTTTAACATTTTATTTTAAGCTGATAGCAACTTAACTTCAAATGCATACTAAAGCTCTACATTTTTACATTCCCCTCTGACCACATTTTGTGTTTTTCATGTCACACTTTACATCTTTTTATATTGTGTATCTGTTAACAAATTATTGTAGGTATAGTTACTTTTAATACTTTTGTCTTTTAACCTTTATACTAGAGTTAGAAGTTATTTATCCACCACCATTACAACATTAGAGTATTCTGAATTTAACTATATGTTTACCTTTACCAGTGAGTTTTATGCTTTCATATGTTTTTCTGTTAATAATTAACATCTTTTTATTTCAGCTTGAATAGCTCCCTTTAACATTTCTTGTAGTCTGGTGGTGATGAACTCCTTAAGCTTTTGTTTGTCTGAAAAACTCTTTATTTTTCCTTTAATTCTGAATGACAGCATTGCTGGGTAGAGTATTCTTGGTTGGCAGCTTTTTTCTTTTAGCACTTTGAATGTATTATTTACCTGCTCCCTTTGCACTGAGCCTCTGGGGAACAGCCTTGGTGAGTGCTCACATGCCCATTAAGAACTGCTTCTTTGTTTGCCCTAGTCTTGTGGTCTTGTGGACACAGTCCCATCGGCTTCCAGAGCTAGGTGTTTGGGAGCCTGTCCCTTGGTTTGGAGTCTTAAAAGTTGGGGCACTAGATATGTGGTTTAAACTCTTAGTTCCTCAGGGAGAATCTGGGAGTTGGAAGTTCCTTCCTGATTGAATGGCACTGTGCTTAGGGTGGGGTTTATGGTGAGAGTGTGTCTCAGCCTTTCCTACCCATTTCAATGTGGGTATTTTCTCATTCACATTAACAATGTGTAGTTGTCACTCAGTTTCTGGATTTTTCTTAGAGGGTATTTCTCAGTGTGTAGCTGTACATTCATTGTGTCTGTGGGAGGAGGGAAGTTTAGGATCTTCCTATGTTGCCATCTTGGTCTCTCCCTTCTGTTTTCATTTTTTAAGGTAACGTGTATTGAGGCTTACTACGTATGAGGCATTGTGCTTAGGGTTTAGATCCTGCATTGTCACATTAATTCTCATAGCAACTGTTTGTGGTAGGTGGTATTATTCCTATTTTACAGAAAAGAAACCTGAGTTTTAGAAAGGAGACATGCCCAAGAATGTACAGCTAGTAAATGACAGAGCTGGAGTTTCAGTTTTGATCTTTTTCATTTAAAAGACTTAATCACATTTCACATTCTCTTAGGGAGGACAGGGCTCACGTCATCTATTTCCCCCTATTTCTACCATTCTTCGAGAGTATTTTGTAAAGTGGTCTTATAGCCAACTTCTTAAGACTTGAAAAAATGTGTGAATACAAGTCCTCTGAAGAAATACACACAAGCATATTGAAATAAAAATTACCAGAAACCCCTCCAATCAAGATAAAACAGTATTAACATTTTGGAGCATATCATTCTATATTTCTTATGCAGAGAATTAAGTATATATATTAGAAGTGCACTTAAAGCTAAATGCATTCTGCTAACAAACAAATTTCTGTGTAGTATACCCAAAGCTGTGTGCTTTCTAAGAGCCATTTGTATTTTTTCTTAGCCCTGTTTATGCCCGTTGAACTTATAGCAATTTGTAATGTAATTAAATATTACATAAACCAGTGAAATATGAGTATAAAAATAGAGCTGTTTTCTCCACTAAAATTAGGTTGAATGCTTTAACAAAATTTGATCGATGAATCTCTAAAATAATTGCCCTGGAAATCAGAGTGGGTGAGACAACTAAACGATTCAAAGAGAGATATTAAAAGTCATGAAGGATTCCATATTCATATTGCTTCACAAGTGTAATTAATTTTTTTTCATGTTAACAAAACTAAAACTAAAAATAGAGAAGATAATGGATATGATTTATACAGGAAAGATGATGTGGAATTCTAGTAAAGCAGATACTCAAGTCCTTACTGTTTAGTGAAAAATAAAGTGTTTTAGGCTGCAGTGTTATTTTTTATGAATCCTCACTTTCACTAGCTTCTGAAATTAAGTAATTAACTTCTAGTCCTAGACGCATTAGATTAAAAATGCTTCTACTCTTTACGTCTCAAAAGGAGAATTGTATAATTTGCTAAGCTACTTTTTTCACTTAATACACACATCATGCACATATCTCCAAGGTAATAAATACAGATTAAAGTATTTTATGGCAATATAACATATGTTCAGAAAAGTGCATAAATTCTAAGTGTATAGCTCAATGAATGGTCACAAACCGAACACATCCATGTGACCCACACCCAGGTCAAGAAGCCACATTTTCAGTGTCCTGGGAGCCCCCCATGGCCTCTTCTTCCCCACCAGTGATAACTGCTATTTTGACTTCTAATGCAGTAGTATCTGTTTTTAAACTTTAGGTAAAAGAAATGAATGTAGGTTTTTTTTTTTTGATGTTCTTAACATTTGTTTGTGAGATTTGTACATGTGTTTAGCATGCATTATTTGGTTATTCATTGTCATTGCTGAATATTTTTTCATTGAAAGAACATGGCAAAATATTTACTCATTCTGTTGTTGATAGGCATTAGAGTTGTTTATAGTTTGGGGCTATTATGAAAATATTGCTATGAACTTTCTTGTACTTGAATTTTGGTATACATGAGCAGGCTTTAATTTTTTGTTTGTTTATATGGCTAGGAATGGAATTGGTGGGTCAGAGGATATGTTTCTGTTCAACTTCAGGAAATACTACTAAAGAGGTTGTACTGATTTATACCCCATCATCAGTGTGTATCAATTTCTGTTGCTCCACAGCTTTGACACCACTTGGTATTGTCAGTTTTATTGATTTTATCCAATCCGGTAGGTTTGTGGTAGTAGGTTTGTGATTTTAATTTGCATTTTCCTGATGACTATAATGAGGTTGAACACTTTTTCATGTATTTATTGGCCATTGGGGTATCTTTGGTTGGGGGCGGGGGTTTGAAGTGCTTGTTTAAGTCTCTTGCCCATTTTTCTATAGAATTGGAAGACTTTTTCTTATTTATACTTCATGTATCCTAGATATAAGTTCCTTTGTTAGTTATACGTATTAACAATATCTTCTCACACTCTGTGGCTTGCTTTTGTTACTCTTTTAATAGAGGTTAATGGGAGCTCCTAATTTTAATGTAATCCTGTTTACCAGCTTTTCCCTTTATTATTAGTGCTTTTTGAATCCTGTTTAAGAAATCGTTGCTTACACCCAACCCCAAGGTTGTGAAGATATCTTCCTGTATTATCTTCCATCAGTTTTATTGCTTCACCTTTTATAATTGCTCTGTAGTTCACATGGAATTAATTTATGTATATGGTGAGAAGTTAGGGTTAAGTTTCATTTTATCCCACATTTGTATCTAGTTGATCAAGCAGCATTTATCAAGAAGACCTTCCATTCCCCATTGCTTTGCATAAATCAAGTATCTGTATATGCACAGATTCAGTTCTGGTCTCTATTCCCTTGTATTTCTGTATTTCTCTTTTGCTTGTATTGATATATGCTTTGATTACTGTAGCTTAATAAACTGAAGACTCAGTCTTCTTTGTACCAATTCCTGATGATATTTTCTGACCCTTTTCCTTTCCAAATAAAGCTTAGAACCAGTTTTTCAGTTTCTACAGACATGCAGGGTTTTTGATCAAGATTGCTTTGGCTCCATGCATCAGTTGCTTTGACAATCAAATCTATAGGGGAATTGACATCTTTGCAGTAGTGAGCCTTTCAGTTCATGTGTGTGGAATATCTTCTATTTGGGTCTTCTTTAATTTGCCTGATGTTTTACATTTTAATTATTTGGCTTTAACGTAATTCTTTTCAATAGCTATAGAATTTTGTGGATAACATATCAAAATTTATTTAATCAATACCCTTACATTAGTACCTTTCTGTCTCCTTAGAATTAACTCCTGAATGTGGAATCTAGAAAAATGGTACAGATGAACCCGTTTGCAAGGCAGAAATAGAGACACAGACGTAGAGAACAAACATATGGACAGCAAGGGGGGAAAGGTGGGGGTGGGAATGAATTGGGAGATTGGGATTGACATACATACACTAATATGTATAAAATAGATAACTAATGAGGACCTGCTGTATAGCGCAGGGAACTCCACTTCACTGTATAGTAGAAACTAACACAGCATTGTAAAACAACTATACCCCAATTAAAAAAAAAAATTAACTCCTGAAACTGGCACTTTGGGGTCAGATAGCATGCACTCTTACCTTCCCCTGTGAACTGTGTCATTTTAAACTTTTCGCTCACAGTTATAAAGGATTCCACTCTTGCAACCTAGAGAGTTAGTGATTTTTTTTTTTTAGTATTTTTCAACTTGATAGGAAAAAATATGCATTGTTCTTTCAATTTGTACTTTCATTACTAGTGAGATTGAGCAAGTTTTCAGTTGGCCATTTGTAGTTTCTTTGTGAATAGCCTATTTATGGCTTTTACTTATTTTCTATCAGTGTTTTTATTTTTTTCTTATTCATTAGTAAGTGCTCTTTATATATCATAGATAAAAATCCTTTGTTAGGTATATTTTCAAAATATAAATCTGTACAATAAAGGAATCAACCAGTATACTTTTGCTATTAGAGTGGGCCTTTGCAACGGAGCAAAAAAGGAAGACCCTGTTTAGTCTATCTAAATTGTGATTATTCCTCAGATATTTGTGTCCTTTGCATACTTAGTAATATCACAATAATAATGTGCTTGGTAGCAGAGACTATCAGCAACTAGATAAAATAGAAGAAAGATAATATAATAGAGTGGGAAGATCATTAAAATTAGAGCTGGAAACCTGGGTTCTGGGGCTGGCCCCGCCATTCTTTATCTCTGTGATCTTGGTTAATCCACATAGTCTCTCTGAGCCTTAATTTCCTCATCTGTATAGTGGGCAAATGTATATCATATATCTCACAGGGTTAAGATGAGATCATGTGTGAAAAAAAGTATTGCAAACAGTAAAAGTTAAATAATACAAATTATAATGCTAATAAGTGTGGTATAAGTGTAGCAACCTGAATGTATGCTTTATTAAAATTATCATCTTTTGAGGTAACCTAATTAATAAAATATTCAGCCTAACATCATTCTGAGTCTGTGGTTTTGGGGTCTGTTCTAATTTGCAGGACTCCTTTAAAAAGAAATGACTTGTTATTCAAAAATTCAAGCTGATGTTCTTTGTGACAATGCAGAGTGTGTTTGTGGTGTATCGGCTTCTAGGGCACTGGGCTCTGTCTACAATATTGACAGCCTTTGTGAGGTCATTAGCCACCTTTCTGGTAAAAGCCATTTTGATCTGCGATGAGGGCATTGCATTAAATGGGCATTGATGTTGGAAATCTATATTTTGGTCCTTTCATTAAAATGCATTCTTCACAAAAGAGGCAATATGAATTTGCATTGCAAAGGATAGCTTATTTCTTTTTAAAACTCTTGAAACCAGGTAGTTTGATTATGTCTCTGCCACAGCCTTTCATCTTCCTCTGCAAAGGAACTCTGTCTCCTTTTGACGCCTCATATTGGAAGCCAGTCTTCTTCTTCTCAGAATTAATTAACATGCAAATACTTGTCTAGAGACATGGGAACACTGCTTTTTCGATTAGCACTTAAATGTCACTCTTAATGATGTCAGATTGACTCTTAAGGGCAAATTAAAATGGTATAGTCATCATCTGATTATTTCCTAGGGCATGTTATTGGTATTTCTGATTACTTGGTCTTAGTGGGAGCTTTAATCTTCTACTGTTCACAGGCTGAGTCAGATCCAAGTACCCTCTTATCCATGGTTTCACTTTCCACGGTTTCAGTTACCTGCGGTAAACTGTGGTCTGAAAATAGTAAATGGAAAATTCCAGAAATAAACAATTCATAAGTTTGAAATTGTATGCTGTTCTGAGTAGCGTGATAAAATCTTGCACTGTCCTGCTCTCTCGCACCCAAGATGTGAATCATCCCTTTGTCCAGCACATCCCACCTGTTAGTCACTTAGTAGGCATCTCAGTTATCAGATACACTGACTCAGTATCACAGTGCTTGTGTTCAGTTAACCCTTATTTTACTAGTAATGGCCCCAAAGCACAAGAGTAGTAATGCCAGCAATTCAGATATGTGAAAGAAAAGCCGTAAAGTGCTTTCTTTAAGTGAAAGTTGAAAATTTTTGACTTAATAAGGAAAGAAAAAAAATTGTATGCTGAGGTTGCTAAGATCTACAGTAGGAATGAGTCTTCTATCTGTGAAATTGTGAGGAAGGGAAAAGAAATTTGTGCTACTTTTGTAGCACCTCAAATTGCAAAAGTTATGGCCACAGTGTGTGACAAGTGCTTGGTGATAAGATGGAAAAGGCATTAAATTTGTGGGTGGAAGACATGAACAGAAAATGTCTTCTGATTGATAGCAACGTATTATGCCAGAAAGCATTGAGTCTACACGAAGTCTTCAGCAAGGGATCCCCTGAAGTGAGTGACACTAAGCTGTTTACTGGAAGTAAAGATGGTTACACAGATTCATGAATAGGTATGGACTGAAAAATATAAAGATTACTGGAGAGACTGAGCCTGTCCATGAGAAGCTGCTGCCATATTTCCAGCAGAGTTTAGGAAGTTGATTAAGGAGAGAGATCACATTCAGATAACTTTTATTACAGTATATTGTTATAATTGCTCTATTACTAGTTATTGTTGTTAATCTCTTACTGTGCCTAATTTATAACTCCATCATAGGTATGTATGTATAGGAAAAAACATAGTATATGCGTTCAGTACTATCCATGGTTTCAGGCATCCACTGGGGGTCTTGGAACATAGGCTCTGCAGATAAGGGGGGACCACTGTCCTTGATTGCCGCAAAGCTGGGTTCTGGCCTTTCTTTGATTATGGCTTCTAGAAAGGCCTACTTGCCATACCTTGCATTGCTTCTCAGCAACAAGTTTATGCAGTAGCAGCATCTGCAGGAGCTGTTAGCAACAAGTCAAGGTACCCAGGGAGGAGGTGCAGAGGGACTTGGGTAGTGACCGTGTGGTAAAGAATAAAGAAGAGGGACTTTGGAGTTAGAGATTCATAGGTTCAAATCTCGCCTGTGCCACTTTGAAGCTGTGTGACCTTGAACAAATTACTTCTCTGAGACAGTTTCCTCATCAGTGAAATATAAATAGGAATAACTACCACTCAGGCTGTTGGGAGGGTTAAAGGTGATAATGTATATCAGGTATTACACAGTCAGAGTAAGCTATCTACTCTAACAAAGAAGCCCCAAATTCCATTGGTTTAATTAATTAATTTTTAACATCTTTATTGGAGTATAATTGCTCTACAATGGTGTGTTAGTATATACATATATCCCCATATCTCCTCCTTCTTGCGTCTCTCTCCCACCCTCCCTATCCCACCCCTCTAGGTGGTCACAAAGCACTGAGCTGATCTCCCTGGGCTATGTGGCTGCTTCCTACTACCTATCGATTTTACATTTGGTAGTGTATATATAAGTCCATGCCACTCTCTCACTTCGTCCCAGCTTACCTTTCCCGCTCCCTGTGTCCTCAAGTCCATTTTCTACATCTGTGTCTTTATTCCTGTCCTGCCCCTAGGTTCTTCAGAACATCTTTTCTTTTCTTTTTTTTTTTTTTTTTTTTTAGATTCTATATATATGTGTTAGCATACGTTATTTGTTTTTCTCTTTCTGACTTACTTCACTCTGTATGACAGACACTAGGTCCATCCACCTCACTACAAATAACTCAATTTCGTTTCCTTTTATGGCTGAGTAATATTCCATTGTATATATGTGCCACATCTTCTTTATCCATTCAGCTGTCGATGGACACTTAGGTTGCTTCCATGTCCTGGCTATTGTAAATAGAGCTGCAATAAACACTGTGGTACATGACTTTTTGAATTATGGTTTTCTCAGGGTATATGCCCAGTAGTGGGATTGCTGGGTCGTATGGTAGTTCTGATTTTAGTTTTTTAAGGAACCTCCATACTGTTCTCCATAGTGGCTGTATCAGTTTACATTCCCACCAATAGTGCCAGAGGGTTCCCTTTTCTCCACACCCTCTCTAGAATTTATTGTTTGTAGATTTTTTGATGATGGCCATTCTGACTGGTGTGAGGTGATACATCATTTTAGTTTAGATTTTCATTTCTCTAATGATTAGTGATGTTGAGCATCCTTTCATGACTTTGTTGGCAATCTGTTATGTCTTCTTTGGAGAAAAGTCTATTTAGATCTTCTGCCCACTTTTGGATTAGGTTGTTTGTTTTTTTGATATTCAGCCGCATGAGCTGCTTGTAAATTTTGGAGATTAATCCTTTGTCAGTTGCTTCGTTTGCAAGTATATTCTCCCATTCTGAGGGTTGTCTTTCGTCTTGTTTATGGTTTCCTTTGCTATGCAAAAGCTTTTACGTTTCATTAGGTCCTATTTGTTTATTTTTGTTTTTATTTCCTTTTCTCTAGGAGGTGGGTCAAAAAGGATCTTGCTGTAATTTATGTCATAGTGTGTTCTGCCTATATTTTCCTCTAAGAGTTTTATAGTGTCTGCCCTTACATTTAGGTCTTTAATCCATTTTGAGCTTATTTTTGTGTATGGTGTTAGGGAGTGTTCTAATTTCATTCTTTTACATGTAGCTGTCCTTTTTTCACAGCAGCACTTATAGAAGAGGCTGTCTTCTCTCCATTGTATATTCTTGCCTCCTTTATCAAAAATAAGGTGACCATATGTGCGTGGGTTTATCTCTGGGCTTTCTTTCCTGTTCCATTGATCTGTATTTCTGTTTTTGTGCCAGTACCATACTGTCTTGATTACTGTAGCTTTGTAGTATAGTCTGAAGTCCAGGAGCCTGATTCCTCCAGCTTTGTTTTTCTCTCTCAAGATTGCTTTGGCTATTCGGGGTCTTTTGTGTTTCCATTCAAATTGTGCAATTTTTTTGTTCTAGTTCTGTGAAAACTACCATTG
The DNA here is from genome assembly GCF_949752795.1 of Hyperoodon ampullatus. Taxonomy (NCBI): domain Eukaryota; kingdom Metazoa; phylum Chordata; class Mammalia; order Artiodactyla; family Ziphiidae; genus Hyperoodon; species Hyperoodon ampullatus. The sequence goes on from NC_136924.1 coordinate 18,541,182, forward strand.
GTAGTTTGATAGGGATTGCATTGAATCTCTAGATTGCTTTGGGTAGTATTGTCATTTTCACAATGTTGATTCTTCCAATCCAAGGACATGGTATGTCTCTCCATCTGTTTGTATCATCTTTAATTTCTTTCATCAGTGTCTTATAGTTTTCTGCATTCAGGTCTTTTGTCTCCTTAGGTAGGTTTATTCCTAGGTATTTTGTTCTCTTTGTTGCAATGGTAAATGGGAGTGTTTCCTTAATTTTTCTTTCAGATTTTTCATCATTAGTGTATAGGAATGCAAGAGATTTCTGTGCATTAATTTTGTATCCTGCTACTCTACCAAATTCATTGATTAGCTCTAATAGTTTTCTGGTGGCATCTTTAGGATTTCCTATGTATAGTATCATGACATTTGCAAACAGTGACAGCTTTACTTCTTCTTTTCGGATTTGGATTCCTTTTATTTCTTTTTCTTCTCTAATTGCCATCGCTTAAACTTCCCAAACTATGTTGAATAACAGGGATGAAAGTGGGCTACCTTGTCTTGTTCCTGATCTTAGAGGAAATGCTTTCAGTTTTTCACCACTGAGAACGATGTTGGCTGTGGGTTTGTCATATATGGCCTTTATTATGTTGAGGTAAGTTCCCTCTATGCCTACTTTCTGGAGGGTTTTTATCATAAATGGGTGTTGAATTTTGTCAAAAGCTTTTTGCATCTATTGAGATGATCATATGGTTTTTCTCCTTCAATTTGCTAATATGATGTATCGCATTGATTGATTTGCATCTGTTGAAGAATCCTTGCACTCCTGGGATAAACCCCACTTGATCATGGTGTATGATCCTTTTAATGTGCTGTTGGATACTGTTTGCTAGTATTTCATTGAGGATATTTGCATCTATGTTCATCAGTTCTATTGGCCTGTAGTTTTCTTTCTTTGTGACATCTTTGTCTGGTTTTGGTATCAGGGTGATGGTGGCCTCGTAGAATGAGTTTGGGAGTGTTCCTCCCTCTGCTATATTTTGGAAGAGTTTGAGAAGGATAGGTGTTAGCGCTTCTCTAAATATTTGATAGAATTCGCCTGTGAAGCCATCTGGTCCTGGGCTTTTGTTTGTTGGAAGATTTTTAATCACAGTTTCAATTTCAGTGCTTGTGATTGGTCTGTTTATATTTTCTATTTCTTCCTTGTTCAGTCTTGGAAGGTTGTGCTTTTCTAAGAATTTGTCCATTTCTTCCAGGTTGTCCATTTTATTGGCATAGAGTTTCTTGTAATAATCTCTCATGATCCTTTGTATTTCTGCAGTATCAGTTGTTACTTCTCCTTTTTCATTTCTAATTCCGTTGTTTTGAGTCTTCTCCCTTTTTTTCTTGATGAGTCTGGCTAATGGTTTATCAATTTTGTTTATCTTCTCAAAGAACCAGCTTTTAGTTTTATTGATCTTTGCTATCATTTTCTTCATTTCTTTTTCATTTATTTCTGATCTGATCTTTATGATTTCTTCTGCTAACTTTGGGGTTTTTTTGTTCTTCTTTCTCTAATTGCCTTAGGTGTAAGATCAGGTTGTGTATTTGAGATGTTTCTTGTTTATTCAGGTAGGATTGTATTGCTCTTAACTTTCCTCTTAGAACTGCTTTTGCTGCATCCCATGGCTTTGGGTTGTTGTGTTTTCATTGTCATTTGTTTCTAGGTATGTTTTGATTTCCTTTTTGATTTCTTCAGTGATCTCTTGGTTATTTAGTAGTGTATTGTTTAGCCTCCATGTGTTTGTATGTTTTACAGATTTCTTCCTGTAATTGATATCTAGTCTCACAGTGTTGTGGTTAGAAAAGATACTTGATATGATTTCAATTATCTTAAATATACCAAGGCTTGCTTTGTGACCCAAGATGTGAACTATCCTGGAGAATGTTCCATGAGCACTTGAGAAGAAAGTGTATTCTGTTTTTTTGGATGGAATATCCTATAAATATCAATTAAGTCCATCTTGTTTAATGTGTCATTTAAAGCTGTGTTTCCTTATTTATTTTCATTTTGGATGATCTGTCCATTGGTGAAAGTGGGGTGTTAAAGTCCTTTTCTGTTGTGTTACTGTCGATTTCCCTTTTTATGGTTATTAGCATTTGCCTTATGTATTGAGGTGCTCCTATGCTGGGTGCATATATATTTACAATTGTTATATCTTCTTCTTGGATTGATCCCTTGATTATTATGTAGTGTCTTTCTTTGTCTCTTGTAATAGTCTTTATTTTAAAGTCTATTTTGTCTGATATGAGAATTGCTACTCCAGCTTTCTTTTGATTTCCATTGGCATGGAATATCTTTTTCCATCCCCTTACTTTCAGTCCATATGTGTCTCTGAGTCTGAAGTGGGTCTCTTGTAGACAGCATATATATGGGTCTTGTTTTTGTATCCATTCAGCCAGTCTATGTCTTTTGGTTGGAGCATTTAATCCATTTACATTTAAGGTAATTATCGATGTGTGTGTTCCTATTACCATTTTCTTAATTGTTTGGGGTTTGTTATTGTAGGTCTTTTCCTTCTCTTGTGTTTCCTGCCTAGAGAAGTTCCTATCGCATTTGTTATAAAGCTGGTTTGGTGTGCTGAATTCTCTTAGCTTTTGCTTGTCTGTTAAGGTTTTAATTTCCCCGTCGAATCTGAATGAGATCCTTGCTGGGTAGAGTAATTTGGTCGTAGGTTTTTCCCTTTCATCACTTTAAATATGTCCTGCCACTCCCTTCTGGCTTGCAGAGTTTCTGCTGAATGAGCAGCTGTTAACCTTATGGGGATTCCCTTGTATGTTATTTGTTGCTTTTTTCTGCTGCTTTTAATATTTTTTCTTTGTATTTAATTTTTCATAGTTTGATTAGTATGTGTCTTGGCATGTTTCTCCTTGGATTTATCCTGTATGGGACTCTCTGCACTCCCTGGACTTGATTGACTATTTCCTTTCCCATGTTAGGGAAGTTTTCAACTATAATCTCTTCAAATATTTTCTCAGACCCTTTCTTTTCCTCTTCTTCTTCTGGGATCCCTATAATTCGAATGTTGGTGCATTTAATGTTTTCCCAGAGGTCTCTGAGACTGTCCTTAATTCTCTTCATTTTTTCTTTATTCTGCTCTGTGGTAGTTATTTCCACTATTTTATCTTCCAGGTCACTTATCCATTCTTCTGCCTCAGTTATTCTGCTATTGATTTCTTCTAGAGAATTTTAAATTTCATTTATTGTGTTGTTCATCACTGTTTGTTTGCTCTTTAGTTCTTCTAGGTCCTTGTTAAACGCTTCTTATATTTTCTCCATTCTATTTCCAAGATTTTGGATCATCTTTACTATCATTACTCTGAATTCTTTTTCAGGTAGACTGCCTATTTCCTCTTCATTTGTTTGGTCTGGTGGGTTTTTACCTTGCTCCTTCATCTGCTGCATATTTCTCTGTCTTCTCATTTTGTTTAACTTACTGTGTTTTGTTTCTCCTTTTGCAGGCTCTAGGTTAGTAGTTCCCGTTGTTTTTGGTGTCTGCCCCCAGTGAGTGAGGTTGGTTCAGTGGCTTGTATAGGCTTCCTTGTGGAGGGGTCTGGTGCCTGTGTTCTGGTGAGTGGGGCTGGATCTTGTCCTTCAAGGGCCATATCTGGTGGTGTGTTTTGTGGTGTCTGCGAACTTAGTATGATTTTAGGCAGCCTCTCTGCTATTGGTGGGATTGTGTTCCTGTCTTGGTAGTTGTTTGGCGTTGGACGTCCAGTACTGGAGTTTGCTGGCCGTTGGATTGAGTTGGGTCTTAGTGTTGAGACAGAGATCTCTGGGAGAGCTCTCGCCGATGATACTACGTGGGGCCAGGAATTTCTCTGGTGGACCAGTGCCCTGAACTCGGCTCTCCCACCTCTGAGGCTCAGGCCTGACACCCAGCCGCAGCACCAAGACCCTGTCAGCCACACGGCCCAGAAGGAAAGGGAGGAAAAAAGAAAGAAAAAAAATAAATTAAAATAAAAAGATGTTTACAAGTTATTAAAATAAAAAATAATAATAGGGCTTTCCTGGTGGCGCAGTGGTTGGGAGTCTGCCTGCTGATGCAGGGGACACAGGTTCGTGCCCCGGTCCGGGAAGATCCCACATGCTGCGGAGCGGCTGGGCCCATGAGCCATGGCCGCTGAGCCTGCGCGTCCGGAGCCTGTGCTCCGCAACGGGAGAGGCCACAACAGTGAGAGGCCCGTGTACCACACACACACACACACAAAAAAAAAAAAAATAATAATAATAATAAAAAAAGAAGTGAGCAACCAAACCAGTAAACGAATCCACCAATGATAAGAAGCACTAAACACTAAACTAAGATAAACATAAAAATCAGGAACAAATCAGTCATAAACAGCAAACCCCAAGACTACAGTTGCTCCCAAAGTCCACCACCACAATTTTGGGACGATTTGTTGTCTATTCAGGTATTCCACAGATTCAGGGTACATCGAGTTGATTGTGGGGATTCAATCCTGTGTTTCTGAGGCTGCATGGAGAAATTTCCCTTTCCATTCTTTGTTCACACAGCTCCTGGGGTTCAGTTTTGGTTTTAGCCCCACTTCTGCGTTTAGGTCACCCTCAGGCATCTGTTCCCCGCCCAGATAGGAGGGGGTTAAAGCAGTGGCTTATTAGGGTGCTCTTGCTCATTGTGGCCGGAGGGGGGGGGTACTGTGGTTATAATTGGAATGCAGGGTGAGCCCGCAGCAGCAGAGGGCTGCACAACATTGCAGGAGCCTGGGGCGTACTGTGTGTTCTCCAGGGAAGTTGTCCCTGGATCATGGGACCCTGGCAGTGGCGGGCTGCACAGGCTCCCAGGGTGGGAGGTGTGGGCTGTGGATAGTGAGGTCCGCACTGATAGCCGCGGCTCACACCCATCTCTGAAGCTCATGTAGGCGGTGCTCTGAATCCCCTCTCCTCGCGCACCCCGAAACAGTGGTCTCTTGCCTCTTAGGCAGGTGCAGACTTTTTCCCGGACTCCCTCCCGACTAGCTGTGCCGCACTAGCCCCCTTTAGGCTTTGTTCACGCAGCCAACCCCAGTCCTCTCCCTGGGATCTGACCTCCGAAGCCCAAGCCTCAGCTCTCAGCCCCCACCTGCCCCAGCGGGTGAGCAGACAAGCCTCTCGGGCTGGTGAGTGCTGGTCGGCACCGACCCTCTGTGCGGGAATCTCTCCGCTTTGCCCTCCGCACCCCTGTGGCTGTGCTCTCCTCCGTGGCTCTGCAGCTTCCCCCCTCCGCCACCCGCAGTCTCTGCCCGCGAAGGGGCTTCTAGTGTTTGGAAACCTTTCCTCCTTCACGGCTCCCTCCCACTGGTGCAGGTCCCGTCCCTATTCTTTTGTCTCTGTTTTTTCTTTTTTCTTTTGCCCTACCCAGGTACGTGGGGAGTTTCTTGCCTTTTGGGAGGTCTGAGGTCTTCTGCCAGCGTTCAGTAGGTGTTCTGTAGGAGTTGTTCCACGTGTAGCTGTATTTCTGGTGTATTCGTGGGGAGGAAGGTGATCTCCGCGTCTTACTCTTCCGCCATCTTGAAGGTCCCCACATTGGTTTAACTTAGGTTATTTCCTTCTGGGGGAGGGAGGGCTCTGCTCCGTACGGACATTCAGTGACCCAGACTTCTTTTATCCAGTGGTCGTGCCATTCCCCAAGGCCATGGAGCCCTTCAGTGGATTATCTGTCTCCGGTAGGCAGGTGAGGGAAGAGTGTGAGCCTATGGATTGCACAGGAGACTTTATGGGCCAGGCCAGAGACGGCGCACAGCACTGCCACTCGTCTCCCACTGGCCAGAATGCAATTCCATAGATCCATCTACTTTCAAGGGAGCCTGGGAAATGTGTGTCTTAGGAGGAAAATAAAATGGGTTTGTTTGGTGAACAGTTAGTCCTCTACTACTAGCATCCAGTAATATTCGTTGAGTAAATGAAAGAAAGAATAAATGGATTCTCTGTTCATTTTCTTCTCCATGGACTTTTAGAGTGTTAGAGCTGATAGGGGGCCTTAGAAGTGATTACGTTTTACCCTTTCTTTTTATAGATGGGGAGCCTGAGGGCCTCGGGAACTTAGTGACCTATACAGGATCTTCCAGATATTAGTAGCAGGACTAGAAACCCTGCATCTGTTTTCCCGAAAGCTGCTGTTTATTCTGTGTTTAATTATTTGAAACATCATTCTTTGTTTTCTGCCATAGGGTTGCCCTTGCACTTTGGCATGTGAAGATGAGAAGTTTTAAGATATGTTAGTCTGGTCATTGTAGGTAGACTTCAATTTTGTTTGGAAAGAGGAATTTGGTATTTTAGGATGGTGGGAAAGATACCCTCAGAGGCTGGCGACTCCACAGCTTTTTAGTATTTTGCACTAAGTGTGAGAATTAATCTTCATTCACCCACTCTCCACTCTCATGTTTAAGCAACCTTTCTTTAGCCCCCTTCTCTATGTGGTGAATTATACAAGGTGATGTGGATGCAGCAGTGATTAAGACAGAAACATTCACAGCCGAAGGAAGGTCTCAAGTATTTAAATACTACATAAAATGAGACTGCAGCGGAAGCAGTAAGGTAGAAGTGACCAGCTGCTGGGGTCGGAGGGAGAGGGAGTATGGGAAGCTTCATGGAGGAAGCAGGTCTTTGAACTGGATCTTAAAGAATCCAGTTTATTGGGAATTTGATCTGCTTTAAAATGTACACACTCGTGTATGTTTTAATATAATTGGTATAGATAATCTTGCCTGGTTGTGACTGTGCATTGAGAAAAATGGGGTAAGAAAACCAAACAGACAAAAAAAACAAAGCCATGATCAAGTTTCCTGTGTTAAATTAGCATTTAGCACTCACATTTTGTTGAGTTATTACCAGTAAATAATTACAGAAAATAACTCTTGAATACAGGTCAATCATTATCAGCAAATATTTTATTGTGAGCCAGCAAGTTCTTGACACTGTCATTTTAGATCCAATGGGCTTTGTGTAATTTTTGCTTAGGTACAGACCCTTAAAAGAATTTGTAGAGGCAAGGATAAGATGCAAGAGATACCAGAAAACTGTGAATCAGTATGAAGGGAAGGGGAACACAGGCACTACATATGACACATGAAGATGTACATAGGTTTAGATTAGGGGGCTTGATTTTCAGAGAAGCTTCTCTGAGAGGTACTATTTGGAACCCAGATTCATAGAGTTCTTGGAAATGCATGGGAGTTGGCATCTCAGGTATAGCTATTAAGTCATGTTGAAAGAGCATGGGCTATTTCATAGTCTGGCAAGGAGAATTCTCGGCAAGGAAAGATTGAATGAAAGTTTCACAGAAAGCGGCAGAGGCTGGCTGAGCACTCAGGCTTGTCTGACGTCTGCCCTTCTCCCACAGCTCCATCCTGCCTCTCTGAGAATGCAAGGAGCAGTCAGAATCCTATGATGCTGTCCAACTTACAGGTTAGAATCAGGGTTGCCCAGGATCAGCTAGGAAGCAGAAGGTGTTTGTTTTCAGCACCCTGGCTCCTCTGTGGTGTGTCTCTCTTCTCTTTGGCATATGTTTTCTCACATCCTCATATAACCTATTCACAGTGGAGTGTCAGGAAGACTCGTACTATTTTAAAATATACATTTTAAACTCTAAAGGCATTCTTATACAGTAACAATTCAAGTTGTACAAAAAGGATATAAAATGCAAAGTAACTGTCCCTCTTTTCCGAAAGCTTTAATCCTCATTTTTTAAAAAGTATCTTTGGGGGACTTCCCTGACGGTACAGTGGTTAAGACTCCGTGCTTCCAATGCAGGGGGTGTGGGTTCCATCCCTGGTTGGGGAACTAATATCCCACATGCTGTGGGACGTGGCCAAAGAAACCCCAACAACTTTAAAAAAGTATCTTTCTAGACATTTTATTTGGACATACTAGCACACACAGATACATCATTTTTTATTTAAGTGGACTCATTTAATATATGCATTTTCTGTAACCTTCTTTCTATAATTAACATGTGAATTAAAAGCTAATTAATAGCTTTTCCTACTACTACATAGTTCTATCTTTTGTGTGTGTGTGTGTGTGTGTGTGTGTGTGTGTGTGTGTGTGTGTGTGTGTGTGTGTTACGCGGGCCTCTCACTGTTGTGGCCTCTCTCGCTGCGGAGCACAGGTTCCGGACGCGCAGGCTCAGCGGCCATGGCTCACGGGCCCAGCCGCTCCGCAGCATGTGGGATCTTCCCGGACCGGGGCACGAACCCGTGTCCCCTGCATCGGCAGGCGGACTCCCAACCACTGTGCCACCAGGGAAGCCCTTATTTTTTAAATCAGCAGAATAGTCTCCGTACTGCTTCTACTTGATTCTTATTGAATAATATTTAAGTTTATTTTCTTAATCCTTTGCTATTTACTACACACTCTGCTGCAGAGAGCATCCTTGTAGCCATCTGCAGAATTGTAGAGGAGTTATTTGTAGGGTATTTGCAGTGGAGTTCCTAGGTTAAAAAAGTTAGATAGATATTGCTGATCTGTCCTCCAGAAAGGCTGTACTTATTTTCATTCTATCCACAGTGTATGCAAATTCTTTTTTTCTGAGTATTTTTCTTTTTAAAGAGGATCCTGGACTTAGGGCCGGAGAAGAAGAGGCAAAGAGGAGAGAGCCTGCTAAAAATAAGTGGTGGCCAAGAGAAATGAAAACATATGTTCACACAGAAACTTGGACATAGCAGCACTGTTCATAACAGCCAAAAAGTGGAAACAACCCAAATGTCCATCAGCTGTTGAATGGATTAACAAAACGTGGTATATACGTACAGTGGAATATTATTCAGCAACAAAAGGAGTGAAGTACTAATACATGCTATATAACATGAATGAGCCTTGAAGGCATTATGCTAGGTGAAAGAAACCAGTCACAAACACCACACGTATTTATCTGAAATGTCCAGAATAGGCAAATCCATAGAGATAGAAAGTGTAATAGTGGTTTTGCTTAGGCCTGGGGAGGTAGGTGGGAGGGGGATTTGGGAAGTGTCTGCTAATAGGTATAGGGTTTCTTTCGAGGGTGTTGAAAATGTTCTAAAATTAGATTGTGGTGATGGTTACACAAGTCTGTGAGTATGCTAAAAACCATTGAATTGTACACTTTAAATGAGTGAATTTTTGTGTGAATTATATATCAGTTAAGCTGTTGAAAAAAAAAAAGAGTGGTGGCAGAATGCATGGAATGGAATGGAAAGGATGAAGATGTGGCCATTAGCATGGGCCTGTGGGACAGACAGGAAGACACTGTTCTAGCCACGTGGCAGGGAATTTGGATGCGGAAGGCATTCCTCTGAGCAACACCGAGCTGAGTGTTCAGGTGGCTGATGATAGCCAGCTGCAGAGGTGGATGGTGGGTTTTCTTCCCCACCCCCCAGCAGAATGGGGACAAGAGGCAGTTAACACATGCCCTGGGCAGGGTGAGAATGGGGGTTAGGACACTGAATTACTAACTTCTTGTCCTCGTTCAGTCCTTCGAATACACAGAAGATACTGTTCTCCTGGAAGGCAGTAATAGTTTCCTTTGCTGACCTAGAAATGCCTGCTGTGCTCCAGCGTTTGGAAAAGGAAGGTCAGAGAGAAGAAGCTGAGCTCAGCTGCTGAGTCAAGGAGAAGAGGAGGAAGACCTAGGGTCACAAAGGACAATAAGGCCCTCGTTTGTGAATAAGAGCAAGTCATCAGTTTTAAATCAGCAATTAAGCTTTTTCTACACAGTGGAAGTGACTGTTCTTTTGGAATGTGTTCACTAGTAAATATCATGCTAAGAATGTTTAAAAGGAAGTTATGATTTTAAGTGGCCTATGAGTTGCACTGATTGATAAAATTTCACTCAAGGGAAAGAGGGTTAATTTTGCAGTAAACACTGAAAAGTAAAGGAAAATTAACACACCTTTCTATGAAAGCCCAGTTTTCTCTGTAATTGTGGCTTTTTGAACATGCTCTTTACTTCTCATTCCCTACTGTGACTCTGTAGCACAGATTAGAGCGAACTGTAACGTCCGAAACCTTCTTAATTACTTTTAGGTCCGAAGCTTTTGGCTTCAAAAAGAGCTGAAGTAGGTCTCCATGGTTCTGTTTTGAAGGTTGATCATCTTTAGGTGGCTACAACTGGTTTACCAGCAGTTTACTTTAGAAGCCCAGGACAGCACATGTGTGGATCAGTATAGATCCTAATGGCAAAATTATTTTGTGTCAGGTAGAAGTCTTTTGCTTTGTCACTGTATTTGATTCACTACCCTGACTGTGCTTTATTCTCCAGAAAATTCATATAAGTATATATGATGGATATTAGACTCTTGGTCTTGGTGCTTGATTAGGATGTAAACAGGCATCTCATCCACTTTTAAACCTTCCCAAGAGGTAACTTTTTCTCTGATTTTATTTGATTTTCTAAAGAACCTTTAGCATTGAGAGAAAATTTGGTTGATGATTCAGAGTGTAGGGGAGGGGAAGGGAGCGATTCTGGCACATGTGCACAAGTTGAATAACAGCTGGTGGATATTTTTATATTTATTGCTCTTCTTAGTCCAAGGCCTGTAGTTAACTAGGGGGTAACTAAGCTCAGCTACACTTATCAGACTTAGAGATTTTAGTTTGAATATGTCATTATTTAGGCCTTTGGGAAAACTTAGTGTTTAGCTGATGGTAGAAATGCAAACCTTCTCTCATGGAATTCCCTCTCATTCAATAAGCAAAGAAGAAACTTTTAACAGGTCAAACTGAGATAATTAAAATTGCTCTTTATTTCTTCTGGCTATTAACCAAATCCTAACCACTACACATAGCTACACAGGGTTTTTGTGTGGTTTTGGCTTGTTTTACTTTTTGGTTCGTTTCTCTTAAATATATTTTAAGGGTAATCAGTTATGGCCTGTATTAGAATTCCTTCTTGTGTTCTTTTTTTTATTTTTATTTTTTATTTTTTATTAGTTTCTGCTTTATAACAAAGTGAATCAGTCATACATATACATCTGTTCCCCCATCCCTTCCCTCTTGCGTCTCCCTCCCTCCCACCCTCCCCATCCCACCCCTCCAGGCGGTCACAAAGCACTGAGCTGATCTCCCTGTGCTATGCGGCTGCTTCCCACTATCTATCTACCTTACGTTTGGTACTGTATATATGTCCATGCCTCTCTTTCGCTTTGTCACGGCTTACCCTTCCCCCTCCCCATATCCTCAAGTCCATTCTCAAGTAGGTCTGTGTCTTTATTCCTGTTTTACCCCTAGGTTCTTCATGACATTTTTTTTTCTTATATTCCATAATATACGTGTTAGCATACGGTATTTGTCTTTCTCTTTCTGACTTACTTCACTCTGTATGACAGACTCTAGGTCTATCCACCTCATTACAAATAGCTCAGTTTCATTTCTTTTTATGGCTGAGTAATATTCCATTGTATATATGTGCCACATCTTCTTTATCCATTCATCCGATGATGGACACTTAGGTTGTTTCCATCTCCAGGCTATTGTGAATAGAGCTGCAATGAACATTTTGGTACATGTCTCTTTTTGAATTATGGTTTTCTCAGGGTATATGCCTAGTAGTGAGATTGCTTTGTCATATGGTAGTTCTATTTTTAGTTTTTTAAGGAACCTCCATACCGTTCTCCATAGTGGCTGTACCAATTCACATTCCCACCAGCAGTGCAAGAGTGTTCCCTTTTCTCCACACCCTCTCCAGCATTTATTGTTTCTAGATTTCTTGGTGATGGCCATTCTGACTGGTGTGAGGTGGTATCTCATTGTAGTTTTGATTTGCATTTCTCTAATGAGTAAAGATGTTGAGCATTCTTTCATGTGTTGTTGGCAGTCTGTATATCTTCTTTGGAGAAATGTCTATTTAGGTCTTCTGCCCATTTTTGGATTGGGTTGTTTGTTTTTTTGCTGTTGAGCTGCATGAGCTGCTTATACATTTTGGAGATTAATCCTTTGTCAGTTGCTTCATTTGCAAATATTTTCTCCCATTCTGAGGGTTGTCTTTTGGTCTTGTTTATGTCTATGTTTCCTTTGCTGTGCAAAAGCTTTGAAGTTTCATTAGGTCCCATTTGTTTATCTTTGTTTTTATTTCCATTTCTCTAGGAGGTGGGTCCAAAAGGATCTTGCTGTGATTTATGTCATAGAGTGTTCTGCCTATGTTTTCCTCTAAGAGTTTGATAGTTTCTGGCCTTACATTTAGGTCTTTAATCCATTTTGAGCTTATTTTTGTGTATGGCGTTAGGGAATGATCTAATCTCATACTTTTACATGTCCCTGTCCAGTTTTCCCAGCACCACTTATTGAAGAGGCTGTCCTTTCTCCACTGTACATTCCTGCCTCCTTTATCAAAGATAAGGTGACCATATATGTGTGGGTTTATCTCTGGGCTTTCTATCCTGTTCCATTGATCTATCTTTCTGTTTTTGTGCCAGTACCATACTGTCTTGATTACTGTAGCTTTGTAGTATAGTCTGAAGTCAGGGAGCCTGATTCCTCCAGCTCCGTTTTTTATTCTCAAGATTGCTTTGGCTATTCGGGGTCTTTTGTGTTTCCAAACAAATTTTGCAATTTTTTGTTCTAGTTCTGTGAAAAATGCCAGTGGTAGTTTGATAGGGATTGCATTGAATCTGTAGATTGCTTTGGGTAGTAGAGTCAGTTTCACAATATTGATTTTTCCAATCCAGGAGCATGGTATATCTCTCCATCTATTTGTATCATCTTTAATTTCTTTCATCAGTGTCTTATAATTTTCTGCATACAGGTCTTTTGTCTCCTTAGGTAGGTTTATTCCTAGATATTTTATTCTTTTTGTTGCAATGGTAAATGGGAGTGTTTTCGTGATTTCACTTTCAGATTTTTCATCATTAGTGTACAGGAATGCCAGAGATTTCTGTGCATTAATTTTGTATCCTGCTACTTTGCCAAATTCATTGATTAGCTCTAGTAGTTTTCTGGTAGCATCTTTAGGATTCTCTGTGTATAGTATCATGTCATCTGCAAACAGTGACAGCTTTACTTCTTCTTTTCCAATTTGGATTCCTTTTATTTCCTTTTCTTCTCTGATTGCTGTGGCTAAAACTTCCAAAACTAAGTTGAATAAGAGTGGTGAGAGTGGGCAGCCTTGTCTTGTTCCTGATCTTAGTGGAAATGGTTTCAGTTTTTCACCATTGAGGACGATGTTGGCTGTGGGTTTGTCATATATGGCCTTAATTATGTTGAGGAAAGTTCCCTCTATGCCTACTTTCTGCAGGGTTTTTATCATAAATGGGTGTTGAATTTTGTCGAAAGCTTTCTCTGCATCTATTGAGATGATCATATGGTTTTTCTCCTTTAGTTTGTTAATATGGTGTATCATGTTGATTGATTTGCGTATATTGAAGAATCCTTGCATTCCTGGAATAAACCCCACTTGATCATGGTGTATGATCCTTTTAATGTGCTGTTGGATTCTGTTTGCTAGTATTTTGTTGAGGATTTTTGCATCTATGTTCATCAGTGATATTGGCCTGTAGTTTTCTTTTTTTGTGACATCTTTGTCTGGTTTTGGTATCAGGGTGATGGTGGCCTCGTAGAATGAGTTTGGGAGTGTTCCTCCCTTTGCTATATTTTGGAAGAGTTTGAGAAGGATAGGTGTTAGCTCTTCTCTAAATGTTTGATAGAATTCGCCTGTGAAGCCATCTGGTCCTGGGCTTTTGTTTGTTGGAAGATTTTTAATCACAGTTTCAATTTCAGTGCTTGTGATTGGTCTATTCATATTTTCTATTTCTTCCTGATTCAGTCTTGGTAGGTTGTGCATTTCTAAGAATTTGTCCATTTCTTCCAGGTTGTCCATTTTATTGGCATAGAGTTTCTTGTAGTAATCTCTCATGATCTTTTGTATTTCTGCAGTGTCAGTTGTTACTTCTCCTTTTTCATTTCTAATTCTATTGATTTGAATCTTCTCCCTTTTTTTCTTGATGAGTCTGGCTAATGGTTTATCAATTTTGTTTATCTTCTCAAAGAACCAGCTTTTAGTTTTATTGATCTTTGCTATCGTTTCCTTCATTTCTTTTTCATTTATTTCTGATCTGATCTTTATGATTTCTTTCATTCTGCTAACTTTGGGGGTTTTTTGTTCTTCTTTCTCTAATTGCTTTAGGTGCAGGGTCAGGTTGTTTACTCGAGATGTTTCCTGTTTCTTAAGGTGGGATTGTATTGCTATAAACTTCCCCCTTAGAACTGCTTTTGCTGCATCCCATAGGTTTTGGGTCATGTCTCCATTGTCATTTGTTTCTAGGTATTTTTTTATTTCCTCTTTGATTTCTTCAGTGATCACTTCGTTATTGAGTAGTGTATTGTTTAGCCTCCATGTGTTTGTATTTTTTACAGATCTTTTCCTGTAATTGATGTCTAGTCTCATAGCATTGTGGTCGGAAAAGATACTTGATACAATTTCAATTTTCTTAAATTTACCAAGGCTTGATTTGTGACCCAAGATATGATCTATCCTGGAGAATGTTCCATGAGCACTTGAGAAAAATGTGTATTCTGTTGTTTTTGGATGGAATGTCCTATAAATATCAATTAAGTCCATCTTGTTTAATGTATCATTTAAAGCTTGTGTTTCCTTATTTATTTTCATTTTGGATGATCTGTCCATTGGTGAAAGTGGGGTGTTAAAGTCCCCTACTATGAGTGTGTTACTGTCGATTTCCCCTTTTATGGCTGTTTGTATTTGCCTTATGTATTGAGGTGCTCCTATGTTGGGTGCATAAATATTTACAATTGTTATATCTTCTTCTTGGATCGATCCCTTTATCATTATGTACTGCCCTTCTTTGTCTCTTCTAATAGTCTTTATTTTAAAGTCTATTTTGTCTGATATAAGAATTGCTACTCCAGCTTTCTTTTGATTTCCATTTGCATGGAATATCTTTTTCAATCCCCTTAGTTTCAATCTGTATGTGTCTCTAGGTCTGAAGTGGGTCTCTTGTAGACAGCATATATATGGGTCTTGTTTTTGTATCCATTCAGCCAATCTGTGTCTTTTGGTGGGAGCATTTAGTCCATTTACATTTAAGGTAATTATTGATATGTATGTTCCTATTCCCATTTCCTTAATTGTTTTGGGTTCGTTATTGTAGGTCTTTTCCTTCTGTTGTGTTTCTTGCCTAGAGAAGTTCCTTTAGCATTTGTTGTAAAGCTGGTTTGTTGGTGCTGAACTCTCTCAGCTTTTGCTTGTCTGTAAAGGTTTTAATTTCTCCATCAAATCTGAATGAGATCCTTGCTGGGTAGAGTAGTCTTAGTTGCAGGTTTTTCTCCTTCATCACTTTATGTCCTGCCACTCCCTTCTGGCTTGTAGAGTTTCTGCTGAGAGATCAGCTGTTAACCTGATGGGGATTCCCTTGTGTGTTATTTGTTGTTTTTCCCTTGCTGCTTTTAATATGATTTCTTTGTGTTTAATTTTTGACAGTTTGATTAATATGTGTCTTGGTGTATTTCTCCTTGGATTTATTCTGTATGGGACTCTCTGTGCCTCCTGGACTTGATTAACTATTTCCTTTCCTATATTAGGGAAGTTTTCAACTATAATCTCTTCAAATATTTTCTCAGTCCCTTTCTTTTTCTCTTCTTCTTCTGGAACCCCTATAATTCGAATGTTGGTGCATTTAATGTTGTCCCAGAGGTCTCTGAGACTGTCCTCTATTCTTTTCATTCTTTTTTCTTTATTTTGCTCTGCATCAGTTATTTCCACTATTTTATCTTCCACCTCACTTATCCGTTCTTCTGCCTCAGTTATTCTGCTATTGATCCCATCTAGAGTATTTTTCATTTCATTTATTGTGTTTTTAATCGATGCTTGATTCATCTTTAGTTCTTCTAGGTCCTTGTTAACTGTTTCTTGCATTTTGTCTATTCTATTTCAAAGATTTTGGATCTTGGAAATAGAATCTTGGATCATCTTTACTATCATTATTCTGAATTCTTTTTCAGGTAGACTGCCTATTTCCTCTTCATTTGTTAGGTCTGGTGGGTTTTTATCTTGCTCCTTCTCCTGCTGTGTGTTTTTCTGTCTTCTCATTTTGCTTATCTTACTGTGTTTGGGGTCTCCTTTTTGCAGGCTGCAGGTTCATAGTTCCCGTTGTTTTTGGTGTCTGTCCCCAGTGGCTAAGGTTGGTTCAGTGGGTTGTGTAGGCTTCCTGGTGGAGGGGACTAGTGCCTGTGTTCTGGTGGATGAGGCTGGATCTTGTCTTTCTGGTGGACAGGTCCACGTCTGGTGGTGTATTTTGGGGTGTCTGTGGACTTTTTATGCTTTTAGGCAGCCTCTCTGCTAATGGGTGGCGTTGTGTTCCTGTCTTGCTAGTTGTTTGGCACAGGGTGTCCAGCACTGTAGCTTGCTGGTCGTTGAGTGAAGCTGGGTGCTGGTGTTGAGATGGAGATCTCTGGAAGATTTTCGCCGTTTGATATTATGTGGAGCTGGGAGGTGTCTTGTGGACCAGTGTCCTGAAGTTGGCTCTCCCACCTCAGAGGCACAGCACTGACTCCTGGCTCCTCAATTTGGGATGATTCATTGTCTATTCATGTATTCTACAGATGCAGGGTACATCAAGTTGATTGTGGAGCTTTAATCCGCTGCTTCTGAGGCTGCTGGGAGAGATTTCCCTTTCTCTTCTTTGTTCTCACAGCTCCCGGGGCTCAGCTTTGGATTTGGCCCCACCTCTCCGTGTAGGTCGCCGGAGGGCGTCTGTTCTTCGCTCAGACAGGACAGGGTTAAAGGAGCAGCCGCTTCGGGGACTCTGGCTCACTCAGGCGGGGGGGCAGGGAGGGGCACGGAGTGTGGGTGGAGCCTGCAGCGGCAGAGGTCGGCGTGACGTTGCACCAGCCCGAGGCGCGCTGTGCGTTTTCCCAGGGAAGCCGTCCCTGGATCCCGGGACCCCGGCAGTGACGGGCTGCACAGGCTCCCTGGAAGGGGGGCGTGGACAGTGATCTGCACTAGCATACAGGCCTCGCGGCGGCGGCAGCAGCCCCTGCATCCCACGCCTGTCTCTGGGGTCCGCGTTTTCAGCCGCGGCTCGCGCCCGTCTCTGGAGCTCCTCCAAGCAGCGCTCTTAATCCCCTCTCCTCGCGCAGCAGGAAACAAAGAGGGAAGAAAAAGTCTCTTGCCTCTTCAGCAGGTCCAAACTTTTTCCCAGACTCCCTCCCGGCTAGCTGTGGCGCATTAGCCCCTTCAGGCTGTGTTCACGCCGCCAACCCCAGTCCTCTCCCAGCGCTCCAACTGAAGCCCGAGCCTCAGCTCCCAGCGCCGACCGCCCCGGCGGGTGAGCAGACAAGCTTCTCGGGCTGGTGAGTGCTGGTTGACACCAATCCTCTGTGCGGGAATCTCTCCGTTTTGCCCTACCCAGGTACGTGGGGAGTTTCTTGCCTTTTGGGAGGTCTGAGGTCTTCTGCCAGCGTTCAGTAGGTGTTCTGTAGGAGTTGTTCCACGTGTAGCTGTATTTCTGGTGTATCTGTGGGGAGGAAGGTGATCTCCGCGTCTTACTCTTCCGCCATCTTCCCCAGAAGTCTCCTTCTTGTGTTCTTGAATTAGCATTCTGGAAGTAGCAGTGAATTCACAGGAGGACTCAAGAATGTAAGAGATCATATGTCGATTATATCTCAATTTTAAAAATTAATAATAAGACAAACTAGAACAAATACAGGAGCAAGGTGTTTCTACCACTTACTGAGTTGGAGGTATAAACTTTCATCCTTTGCCAACCCACTTAGAAATCGTGAGTGTGAGCTGTCATGACCACTTCAAAGCACAGCTTGTTCTCTTGGTGGCAGAGCCAAAACATTTTAATTATGCCTGAACAACTATTATAGGTTAGTGTACACAAGTGAGTGAGAGTCTTTACTTTGCTGGTTGATGATACTGCACATATTTAGATTGAGCTAAATATCAAAATTGCCCCAAGCCAAGATATACTCATTGATGAGGACTTTCTTTAACCTTCTCAGTGTCTGATAGATGTTTCATGGAAAGCAAAACCCTTTCTGTCATTTCCTTTTTTAAAACCACAGATTGAGGAAGCCATGAGATAGAAATACTACTCTGAACTTGGTTCTAACCAACGAGAAAAACTGTTTCTTGAAGTAGAATTGACTGAAATCTTGGGAGGGAAGTAACCATGATGGTATTGTTTTGTAACTGCAAAAGAAAGGAAAGTGAGGTGTAACCATATAGTAATGTTGACTTGAGGAAAGTATACATTTAGAGAAAGGATAGGTATTTTTCAATGTCCAGAGACCTGAAAAGTGAAAACAGTACAAAAAGAAAGGGGGAAAGAAAGAGAAAGAAAGAAAGAAAAAAAATTCTGACAGCAAAAGTTACAATTTGGGGGGATGAGGAAGAAAAAAGGATAGAACCATTTCAAGAACAAGGACTTTGTGATGGGCTTGGATATTAAGAGAACATGTACGGAAGATTGAAAGACAAGCACATGCTCAAGGACAAATGCAGAAAAGTGGTATAAAACCAGTAAGAAAATATCTGCAAAGCTCAAGTCCAGACTGAACTGAGGCTGGCGAGAATGCTAAAGACAACAGAAAAGGGCTCTTTAAAGCTATGTTCCAAACAAGAAGAACAAGTAAAGGCTAATCTCATTGCTTGGGGCAGATGGAATAATGTTAACAGATGAAAAGCAGACCTACTCAACTACTTGATTTCTCTCTTCCTCTATCAAAGAGAGTGATCTTCACACTGGAATGTGTAACATAAACATGGTTAAGAATAAATTGAAGCACGCAGGATCAGTGATGATAGTAATAGTTGCAATGATAATTTGTTGAGTTTCTACTCAGGACTGAGTATTAAGGTTTTTTTGTTTTTGTTTTCAAGAGCTTATGGCAGCTTTGCATGGTAGGTATTAGTGTCATCAACCCCATTTTACAGGTGAGAACATCGAGGCTCAGGAAGATTTAGTAACAAGCCTCAAGTTACATACCCAGTAAGAGATGGGCTAAAATTCAGATCCAGGCCTGACTCTTTGCCTGGACACCCTGATTCCCATGGCTTTCAGCCCCTAGCTGTTTTAAATAGGATTGTGTCTTTCAGCTTAAGTTATGTTCTAAGACACATAAACAAACAAAAATCCAGTAGATGTTATTGGAAAACCACAGTGGGTAATCACAGGGGAACAAGGAAAATGGACTATCAAAACGATGAAAAACAAAGACTGTCTTAATCTCTTTTTTAAAGGTTCTCCTTAGACTATCTAGAGCAAAGAGCTGGATGTTGATCCTCAGCACACTTGAGATTTTGTTCTGCAAGTGAACAGTTGTAAATGAAAGTAAGGATCCTTAGGAGGCAGCAGAGGTTCACAAAGCATCCCAAATGAGACTCTTCCCTCCTCCCTAATTATTTAACTGGTAACCCTATCATTTGACAGAGAGTCCCGTATGGCTTATAAACAAGTTGAATTAATCTAGGCTCAGTTGAGTAGATTCATATTTGTTTGAACTACTTTATACAGATTATTGACTTTAGACAAACAGGCTTTAGTGAAATTAAAATACCATATTTATGGCATTTCCCCTGTCTATCCATATAGCAGCTCTGTAAAAAAAGGAAGTGAAGTTTTTTTGGCCTGAATTGTTCTTGCTAAACCCCTGTGGTTTCTGGTATTTACTGCCTTCTAAGTGCTTATGAATTATCTATGTCAGCGTTCCTCAAGCTGTTTTCTCAAGAACTCTATAGATGTTAGAAAAGTTAATAGGTGTCATCTCATGAAAGCACAGTTTGGGAAATGCTGATCTGTGTAATAATTTGTTCTTAAACTTTGCCAGGGATAGACATCAAGTTCATTGATCTGTGATTTAGGGAATCAAACTCTTTAATCATTTTTAAAATTTGGGCTGGATTGTCTGCCTTCTCTTTGATTGCTCAGAGTATTGCACATCCTTATACCTGTCAGTTCATTCAGCATCCTAGAATATAATTTACCTTGGCTTGGTGACTTGAAGTCCTTTAAAGGAATTAGGCATATTCTTACTTTTGGGGGGCTTTAACCCTTATTTATGCTTTACCTTTTGAGGTTTGAGGAGGAATTAGATATGGCATGCGGAGTGTCTGATGGCTTAAAGTAGGAGCAGTAATTGAAGTTACAAATAAAGAGATTTCACATGAATATAATGAAGTGCTTTCTAATAATTTGGAGGGGTCAAGCAGAGATTATATTATATCTGGTAGAGATATGAAGAGGAAATTCATACATTTAATGGGGTGTTAGAGAAGATAACCTTCTCACACTAAGATTTCATGATTACAGACATGTTCGTTTCATTTATAGTCAAAAATAGGATAGCCCTTGGATACTGTCAAAATCTTAGAAATCAAAGACTATTTTGTTATGGTACCATTATTATCCAAGAAAAGTATGTGCAATCTCAAGTTCTGAAGAGTAACTGCTGCCTTGGTTATTCAAAGGGGATGGGTGGCTGGGCAGTGGATCTATTTTAGGGACCCTTCAGTTTATTACTGTGAAATGATTGGTTATCACCACTGCCTGCTCTTCCAATAGCACTGTTCTAAGTGGTTTTGTTTTTATTGATCGTCAAAGAAGAGAAATCAGATTCTGGTTAGGACCCTATTTGAATATAACATGACTGTGTTGAGATTAAAACTTTGCAGAAGTTTGAAATGAAATGGAATTAATTAATGGCATCGCCCTGTAGGTAGGTTGGAAGCAACACTTGTGAGATTTTTGCCAGGACAGAGAGTTGCAGTCAGTATTCACTTTTTCAAAACAAGTAGTGGTTCTTTGATAATAGCTCATTTCCCCCCTGCAGTAATGAATAAATTACCTAAAATAATGGGATTAACAGGATTGTATTTTGTTGTTGAAACAAAACATTGCCAGGAGTTATAGCTGGTATTCAGGACCAGTCTTTGGGTGAATTCCATGGCAACATCAGCATTTGAAGAATATAACAGAGAATAGGTTGATAATATTCAGTGCACACTTGGTGCTTAACAGTACGAAATGAACAAGGGACTGATAAAATACAACTGTTGTTGAATAAATTTGCAAGATGAGTAACGTTGGAGTAACCATCACTGGTCTTGCCTGATTATGACAATTGTGGGACATGGATTATGATGGTGTAGACAGTTATAACGTGTTTTATGGGATTTTGTAACTTTTACTGCCCTGTTCCAAAGCACTTCAGATTAGTGACCATACTGTGTTGTACAAATGTATTCATGTGTCTCTTTCCGAGTAGATTATAAGCTCCTTGAGGGCAATTATGCAGTGCGTCTTAGTCATGTTGCACTGTACTCTGATCCTGACTGCTGTACTAGGCTGATGATCACGAAGCTCCAGGGGGCCATTACATCATGATGGTCCACGCCCTCACATCTCCTCAGTTGTGCAGGCGTCTAGCCAAGCTCTGTGGCTGTAACCAATGCTTGCTGAATAAACAAAGGGAGGAACGAATGAACAGGCAAACTGCTTTTGCTATGTACTGGCAGACCCTTCTGGAATAGGACTGACCAGTACAGACATCGGTATCCTACTGTGCATGTGGCAAACAGGCTGTCTTTAGTGGCGCTTGTGACATTGCTGCAGTCGTGCCTCGCTTTCCTGCCAGTTTTGCAGCCCTTCCTGCCAATCTCCCCATCCTAAGATACAGCAGCTGCTGTAGTTTCCCTCCCTCCCTCCCTCCCTCCGTCCCTTCCTTCCTTCCTCCTCCCCTCCCTCCCTCCCTTCCTCCCCTCCCTCCCTCCCTCCGTCCCTTCCTTCCTTCCTCCCTCCCTCTCTCCCTCCCTCCTTCCCTTCCTTCTTTCCTTTCCTTCCTTGTATTTTTGGAATACCTCACACATGCCAAGCACTGTGCTAGTGCTTTTGCATATATTCTGTATTTAATCATATATAATGCTTTCAGTTTGAAAAATATCTTATTTTATTGGTCTGGAAACAAAGACCCAGAGCTACCCAGCACATGGTCACACAGAAATAAACAGAAAGTGCCAGGGTTCAACCCGAGTGTCTCTGGTTCCTGATTTCATGTTCCTTCTGTTACACCATGTAGCCTCCCTGGATTGAGCCTCATTGTTGCTCTTTTATTTCTCTCTGTCCTCCCTGTCCTCCCTCACATGCTGTTTCCTCACCCAAAACACAGACTGGGGTGAGTCCTTGAAATAACACTTTTCAAAGGATACTGAAATTATGCTTATTTTATATGATGTCACCAAATGTTCAGCGCTCTTTAGCCCTTTGGTTAGAACTAGGCCATTTCCCACTTTGTTTATCATGACTTAGTCTTTGTATTTCCTGTTTCTTCTCAGACAAGTCTGAACACTGTGGAAGAATTCATCTTTCTGCCAGGCCAACTGTGCCATTCTCCTCCAGTATATCCTACAGTAACTCTCCATCTTTTCTTGCAGAGAGGCAGCATTGAGGGCTGGTTCAGGTCATGGTCTCTGGAGTCAGAATGCCCGGGTGGGAACCCTGACTTTTGCTCCATGCTAGCTGTGTTACATGGGATAAGTTACCTCTGTACCTCAGTGTCCTCTCCTGAAGAATGGAGATGAGAATGATACTGCCATCAGAGAACTGTTGATTTAATCTACTTAGAGCCCTTAAAGCCAAAAGTCCATAATAAGACCTTCAATAAATGTTAAGGATAATTTTGAATAAAGGCCAAGAGCCTCACTCACTGTTTAAGACTCATCCATGAACTGCTTGGGTTTCCTTGATCTTTTGCTTCCCATTCATTCTTCCTTCTCCTCTGGCCTCCCATCTTCTGCCTGTTCCTCCAGTCTGTGTCAGCAAATCATCTGCCCACCCCCGAACCTGGACCTCATCTTCTGCTTCCATCTCACTCCCTGTGGGCTGGTCCCCCTTACAGAGCATCTAGAGCCTTCCAAAATCCCTTGTCTTTCATGAAATCTTTCTTACTAAGCGGGAGAGAGATGAGTAACTCCTCCACTTGTACGTTTTCTGAACATACACCTTCACCTCACCAAAACACAGTGGTATTGATGTACGTTTGTGAAAAGAAATAATTTGATTTCACTATTTGCTCTGTACCTAAATGTGTGTTTGGAAGATCAACATTCATTTAGAAAAGGGCACTCGTTTCTGTTTGTGCCTGTTCTGAGTCCACAGCTCATGGGGAATAGAAGCTCTGACTTCAGACGTCCCAGTCCAGTGTCACCTGGCCATCTGTGAATAGTAAATTCTTGATTCAGAGAAAAGGCAATTTGAATTTAATTATCCACAAAAAAACCTAACCCCTAACATGCGTTTTGAAAATGCATGTTTAATGCTTTACTCAGATCTAACAGTTGAAAGATCATCTAAAGCCTTCTCATCTTGCATTAGGGGTTTTAAATTTCTCTGAAGTCTCAATAAATATTGACTAAAGATATTTCCCCTAGAGTAGACATAGAAAACATCCATGCTTCTTCCCACCCATCCAGCACCCCGCTCCCTCCTGAAAACTTTCATATTTACCCCTGCATATCGTTGGCCCTACCTTGTACTTCAGGCCCTGTATTGGAGGATGACTTTCACAATCACATGGTAGGAACTGTTCTGGATCCTTAAGGAAAAAACTGCCACTGAATAGTGCATAGTCTTCTACTTTGGAGAGATGACAAAAATTACAGTGGTTTTGCCTGTCATTTAAAAAATAAACAGACTCTGAACCTGTCTGGATTTATTGGCTTTACAGAACCAGACTGAGAGTACACCATGCACCAAATTGTGGCAGAACAAATTCTTCTATAGGACATTGATGGTGGGTTGGGCTTTTCTTTTTTTTCTTTGTGTGTCTCATTACTGGCAATGATTTCTGAAGCATCAGGCATTTTCACCTTTGTATAAAATTAATCAAAGGCAGACTCTTAGTGGCCTGGAGCTATTTTTCCTCTCTATATTGGAACAAATCCTTGTCATGGCTGCCTTATGGTGTCCTAGATGGAGGTGGGTATTCCTGAAGAGCAGCATATAGTCTATAAAGAATGCCTTTTGGATGCCAACTGCTCAGGTTGTTTTACGTGAACCTTCAAAAATGAAACAGTGAAGGAATATAGGCATTTAGGGGCAAAAGGTGGGTCCTTATTTTTATCTTTAAGATGGAATGTGGGAGTAGGATATTTGTTAATGGAGAAGATGGGGATATTGCTTGAGCAGATGCCCTTCTTTTTGCTACATCTTAACACTTAAATTTACTTTAGTATCCAAACTGCTCTCTTATACATAGTTGAATTTTAACTTCCCAGCAATCCTGTGAAGTTGTAGGAAAGATATTTATTATCTCCAACATGCGAAGAATCATTTCTAAAGAAACCAGATTTGATCAAGTTGGCTCAGGTCTCGTGACTGAACCCAGATGGCAGTCTTCCAGTTCCCTGTGCAGTGCTTTCCCCACTAGATCAGGGAATCTCACACTTGACAATTCAGAAGGTCTGGGTTTGGGCTTAGAAATCAACATTTTTGTCACACACTCCAGGAGACTGATTGTGATGCAGATGTGTATTGGACCACACTTTAAAAAAACCTACTCTACACCATATTGTATTTTGGGTTTCAGCTTCTTTTTAATTGTGATGTACTAAAAATAGCACTTTTAAGATGGAACTTTCCAGTCTTCTCTTAAGAGAAGACTGAAAAGTTCATTTAAATGTTGTGGTAAAAATCAAAAATGATACAAGCACAAGTTTATTTATTATAACCTTGCTGGTAATAGCTGAAGACGGGAACCTTTCAGATGTCCATTAATAGAGGAATGATCGAATAACCAAATGGTACAATCATAAAGAGGAATAATATGAATCTAAGAAGGAATGAGGAAGACTTCTACTTTTTGCCATGAAGTTATCTTCAGGATCTATATTAAGTGATAAAAATAAAGCAAAAAAAAAGTGTTTATATAGTATGCTACTTGCAGGAAGGAAAATATAAATATATTTATGTATATGTGTGTGGATACTTTAGGGTAAATTCTTAATAGAGAATTACAGCTAATAAATACAGAAGGATGCTGGAAATAGAAAACCACTATTTCACAACATCTAATGAAATAATGGAGTGCGGCAACAATCATTAACAGATGCTAAAATCACGAGGTGAAATTGGAGCTTTCTAATGGAGAATCAGCCTGACAACACTTGAACCCACCGAGCAATCTCAACATCACTACAAGTGGAACAACTAAACACTTATACTCCTCCTGATGTGCTCTGATAGAAAAGAAACAACACCACGTGTGAATTATTGTTGCCCACACCCCTTCCCTACAGATTTGAACCAGAATCTCATCAAGCTTCCGTATCCAAGTACCCGTTTACAGGAAATATAGGAGACAGAGGAACATGTTAAACACCACCAGGAGAGTACACATCAGTCAAGTCCTAAATGTGGGATATTCTACAAAACAAATGACCCAATGTCTTCAGCAAATAAATGTTACGGGGCGGGGGGAAGGAGGGGGAACTGTTTGTTATAAGTGAAAAAGACTTAAGAGACCTATAAACAAATTCAGTGTATGAACCTCGTTTGGAATTTGATTTGAACAAACGAACTATAAAAATGCCTTTCTTTTTTAAACAACAGGAGAGAATGAGACATTTTCTGTTTATTGCATGTTATTAAGAAATGATTGATAATTTTATTGATTCTGATAGTGGTATTGTGAGTATTTTTTTAAAGCCCTTACCTATTAGAAACATTTGCTCTTGAATTGATGTGATGCCTGAGATTTTCTTTTAAAATACTCCATCAAAAGGAAAAAAAAAAACGTGTTTAGGCAAATAGAAGAAATCAGAATGGTAGAATGTAATCACTGTTGAATCTTGGTGATGTGTTCATGGGGGTTGTTTACAGTTTTCTCTCTACTTTGTTGTATATGGAAAATTTACATAGTAAAAAAGATGAAGTTGTGCTATTTTAGAGGCAGAATCCTGGCAAAAGGCCTGAATTGTAGCCTCTTTTTGTATAACTCAGGGACAGTCATAGCTACTCACTCCTTTTCCTCCTCCCTCCCTTCCTTTTTACATTTCTTCAGTTCCTCTGTTTCTTCAAAAATTATTTACTGAACCACATTTTGCAACAGGCACTATTCTGGTGCCACCAGCCTTATAAGATATAGAGACTCTTACTATTCTTACTTTACAGATGAGGAAACTGAAGCTTAGAGGGGTTAAGTTTCTTGCCCATAAGTCCACATCTGCCTGTCACCAAAATCTGAGCTCTTATGCATTTTGTGCTGCTTCCCAGGAGTAGTCCTTTCATTTCATAGTTTTTTAATTTTAATTTTGTTTATGGACAAATTTTTCTCAGTGAGTAAATAAGGATAAATCAAGTGGAGTAGCATCTATATATTACTTGCGTGTGAGAAAGATGTAAGATATCTTTCTTATCGTAATAATTACAAAGACCTAATCAAAGGCAAAGTGGCAATGAAAGAGAAATCCATAGCAACTTTCTTCATATTCATAAAAAAGTAAAACTCTGTGAATTGTAACTTTAAGCCACAAAATAAGGTTTATTTATGCTTGTTCTTCAATGTCATGTATTTGATCGTCTTCTTACTAGAAATGAAGGCCAGAGAAAAAATGACTGATTAATTTCTTTTGCATTTGTACAATACGTTTAGGACCGATGAAATAAAGAAATCCTTTCAAACTAACAAAGCAAACAAATAAAATCTTGAACTTCCCTCGGGCCACTGTTTGCTTTACTGCCTTGCAAAATTATTTTGGCATTTGTAAAACGCTGTTGTGCCCGTGGACATGTGCAGTCATGACACTGTCATCTGTCATGTGTGATGCTCTAGTTGTAAGATATAGCAGTCATCAGTCAGGGAACAAGAGCGAGAGCTTCCCTGAGTTCCTGCTGCCGGGCGTCTGTGAATCATACCCTCTGCTTTACAAGATTTAGTGTGACTTTCCAAAACACTGGCCTGTGCTGCTTCGTGGCTGGTCCCACATAATGATTTATGCCCTAGAGCTGTCTGACCAGAATCTTAGAAAATTAGACTGATGGGTCTGACATTGTTGTTTCCTTCGAGAATCAAGGCACTAAATTCAGTCAAGCTGAATGAAAAAATTTTACCCATATCCAGGGCGTGCTGGTGAGGTCATCAAAAATGGATGAATAATAAATACTGTTAGTATTTATTGAGTCTACTGGATGCCAGGAGCTCTGCTAAGCCCTTTAAATACCTAATTGCATTTAATCCTCTCAGTAATCCCATTTTAAAGCAGAAGTGGCTGAGGCACAGAGAGGTTAAGTGACTTGCCCAAGGTTACACAGTTAGTAAGTGGCAGAGCTGTTAGTAAGTGGCAGTCTCAGAGCACCAGCAGAAAGATGTGAACACCCAGTGATCCACACTGCCATGACTTGTCCCTCTGAATTTTCAGGGCACCTTAAAAACCTTTGTTGTGTGACAGAGCTCCATTTTACAGTTTTACAGATGTCTGGAGCCAAGCAGAAAGAGATGAAGAGACTGATAAAAGTACATGTGGCAAATCTTTGGTATTTGGTATTAGATACACAGAGTTGGTGTTAGAACACAGAGTCCCAGAGTGATTACTGTCTAGTAGGAAAGCCAGCTGGCCTGGCTACCTTGCAAGATGGTTAAAGGACATAAGCATGGATATTCATTCAAGACTATCAGAAATTAGTTCAGAAATGAAATGAAAACCAATGGCAAAGATACCATCCTGGTATAAATTTTAAAACCTGTCCTGATTATTGAAAGGGGTGTCTATTTCTTATCAACTTATTAGAAAAGCATGGAACCTGCCTGCTTTAAAATTCTAAAACCTCTTCACGCCCAACTCAGTATTCATTATTAATGTGGTGTACTTTTCTCAGAAGAATAATATTTTCACAAATGCTATTCCTGGCTTCAGTCACATATAGAAACATTGGAATGAGCACAACATGGTGTTTTGCTTTTTTTTTTTTTTTTTTAATGGGAACTGTATTTGATAATGCATATGCTACAAACACCTCTAAAAATAATTTGCAATTGGCAGGCTGTTTCTTTAGTGTCTTCTCCTAGTCTTGGAGAAGAAGTTTTAAAATTTAAATTTGATAAACTTGGTACCATTGGGAGTAAGGAGGAGAAACTTTGCCAGCTTATAGGATCAGAATATGCGTTAGTATTTATGTAATAATTGAGAGTGACTCAACATGATTTTTCCCTGGCTAACACCAGAAATAAAAATAAAAATTATGTCTCCTCCAGAGGGTGGTAGGCTTGAGTCAGCCACTGGTATGCATGACCTATGAGTCACCCACTGGTATCTTCCTCATCTTCCCAATCCCTGACCTGTGGGTTAGAAGTCAAGGATGCTTCTTTGGGGCATCCTTCATAGCTTCTTTTACCCTTTGGTATTTTTTTTTGAATTTTATTTTATATTTTTTATACAGTAGGTTCTTGTTAGTTATCTATTTTATACATATTATTGTATATATGTCAATCCCAATCCCCCAATTCATCCCACCACCAACCTCCCCCCCCACCCCGGGCTTTCCCCCCTTGATGTCCATATGTTAGTTCTCTACATCTGTGTCTCTATTTCTGTCTTGCAGA
Organism: Hyperoodon ampullatus; assembly: GCF_949752795.1. Classification (NCBI taxonomy): domain Eukaryota; kingdom Metazoa; phylum Chordata; class Mammalia; order Artiodactyla; family Ziphiidae; genus Hyperoodon; species Hyperoodon ampullatus. The sequence continues at coordinate 18,569,716 of NC_136924.1, forward strand.
CCAGTTCATCTGTACCATTTCTCTACATTCCACATATATGCGTCAATACACGATACTTGTTTTTCTCTTTCTGACTTACTTCACTCTGTATGACAGTCTCTAGGTCCATCCACATCTCTACAAATGACCCAATTTCGTTCCTTTTCATTCGCTTTTATGGCTGAGTAATATTCCGTTGTACATATGTACCACATCTTCTTTATCCATTCGTCTGTCGATGGGCATTTAGGTTACTTCCATGACCTGGCTATTGTAAATAGTGCTGCAGTGAACATTGGGGTACATGTGTCTTTTTGAATTATGGTTTTCTCTGGGTATATGCCCAGTAGTGGGATTGCTGGTTCATATGGTAATTCTATTTTTAGTTTTTTAAGGAACCTCCATACTGTTCTCCATAGTTGCTATATCAATTTACATTCCCACCAACAGTGCAAGAGGGTTCCCTTTTCTCCACACCCTCTCCAGCATTTGTTGTTTGTAGATTTTCTGATGATGGCCATTCTGACTGGTGTGAGGTGATACCTCATTGCAGTTTTGATTTGCATTTCTCTAATGATTACTGATGTTGAGCAGCTTTTCATGTGCCTCTTGGCCATCTGTATGTCTTCTCTGGAGAAGGTCTTCTGCCCATTTTTTTGCTTGGGTTGTTTGTTTTTTTAATATTGAGCTGCGTGAGCTGTTTATATAACTTGGAGATTAATCCTTTGTCCGTTGACTCATACGCAAATATTTTCTCCCATTCTGTGAGTTGTCTTTTCATCTTGTTTATAGTTTCCTTTGCTGTGTAAAAGCTTTTAAGTTTCATTAGGTCCCATTTGTTTATTTTTGATTTTATTGCCATTACTCTAGGATGTGGGTCAAAAAAGATCTTGCTTTGATTTATGTCAAAGACTGTTCTTCCTATGTTTTCCTCTAAGAGTTTTATAGTGTCCGGTCTTACATTTAGGTCTCTAATCCATTTTGAATTTATTTTTGCATATGGAGTTAGGGAGCGTTCTAATTTCATTCTTTTACATGTAGCTGTCCATTTTTCCCAGCACCACTTATTGAAGAGGCTGTCTTTTCTCCATTGTGTATTCTTGCCTCTTTTATCAAAAATAAGGTGACCATATGTGCATGGGTTTATCTCTGGGCTTTCTATCCTGTTCCATTTATCTATATTTCTGTTTTTATGCCAGTACCAAGCTGTCTTGATTACTGTAGCTTTGTAGTATAGTCTGAAGTCAGGGAGCCTGATTCCTCCAGCTCCCTTTTTTTCCCTCAAGATTGCTTTGGCTATTCGGGGTCTTTTGTGTCTCCATACAAATTTTAAGATTTTTTGTTCTAGTTCTGTAAAAAATGCCATTGATAGTTTGATAGGGATTGCATTGAATCTGTAGATTGCTTTGGGTAGTATAGTCATTTTCACAATATTGATTCTTCCAATTCAAGAACATGGAATATCACTCCATCTGTTTGTGTCATCTTTGATTTCTTTCATCAGTGTCTTATAGTTTTCTGAGTACAGGTCTTTTACCTCATTAGGTAGGTTTATTCCTAGGTACTTTATTCTTTTTGTTGCAGTGATGACTGGGAGTGTTTCCTTAATATCTCTTTCAGATTTTTCATCATTAGTGTATAGGAATGCAAGAGATTTCTGTGCATTAAGTTTATATCCTGCAACTTTACCACATTCATTGATTAGCTCTAGTAGTTTTCTGATGGCATCTTTAGGATTCTCTATGTATAGTATCATGTCATCTGCAAACTGCCAGTTTTACTTTTTCTTTCCAATTTGTATTCCTTTTATTTCTTTTTCTTCTCTGATTGCCATGGCTAAAACTTCCCAAACTATGTTGGATAATAGTGGTGAGAGTGGACATCCTTGTCTCGTTCCTGATCTTAGAGGAAATGTTTTCAGTTTTTCACCATTGAGAATGATGTTTACTGTGGGTTTGCCATATACGGCCTTTATTATGTTGAGGTAGTTTCCCTCTATGCCCACTTTCTGGAGAGTTATTATCATTAATGGGTATTGAATTTTGTCAAAAGCTTTTTCTGCATCTATTGAGATGATCATATGGTTTTTCTCCTTCAATTTGTTAATATGGTGTATCACATTGATTGATTTGCGTGTATTGAAGAATCCTTGCATCCCTGGGATAAATTCCACTTGATCATGGTGTATGATCCTTTTAATGTGTTGTTGGATTCTGTTTGCTAGTATTTTGTTGAGGAATTTTGCATCTGTATTCATCAGTGATATTGGTCTGTAATTTTCTTTTTTTGTAGTATACTTGTCTGGTTTTCATATCAGGGTGATGGTGGTCTCATAGAATGAGTTTGGGAGTGTTGCTTCCTCCACAATTCTTTGGAAGAGTTTGAGAAGGGTGGGTGTTAGCTCTTCTCTAAATGTTTGATAGAATTCACCTGTGAAGCCATCTGGTCCTGGACTTTTGTTTGTTGGAAGATTTTTTTTTTTTTTGCAGTACGCAGGCCTCTCACTGTTGTGGCCTCTCCAGTTGTGGAGCACAGGCTCCGGACGCGCAGGCTCAGCGACCATGGCTCACGGGCCTAGCCGCTCTGCGGCATGTGGGATCTTCCTGGACCAGGGCACGAGCCCGTGTCCCCTGCATCGGCAGGTGGACTCTCAACCACTGCACCACCAGGGAAGCCCCTGTTGGAAGATTTATAATCACAGTTTCACTTTCATTACTTGTGATTGGTCTGTTCATATTTTCTCTTTCTTCCTGGTTCAGTCTTGGAAGGTTATGCCTTTCTAATGCCTTTGTCCATTTCTTCCAGGTTGTCCATTTTATTGGCATAGAGTTGCTTGTAGTAGTCTCTTAGGATGCTTTGTATTTCTGTGGTGTCTGTTGTAACTTCTCCTTTTTCATTTCTAATTTTATTGATTTGAGTCCTCTCCCTCTTTTTCTTGATGAGTCTGGCTAATGGTTTATCAAGTTTGTTTATCTTCTCAAAGAGCCAGCTTTTAGTTTTATTGATCTTTGCTATTGTTTTCTTTGTTTCTATTTCATTTATTTCTGCTCTGATCTTTATGATTTCTTTCCTTCTGCTAACTTTGGGTTTTGTGTGTTCTTCTTTCTCTAGTTCCTTTAGGTGTAAGGTTTATTTGAGATTTTTCTTGTTTCTTGAGGTAGGCTTCTGTAGCTATAAACTTCCCTCTTAGAACTGCTTTTGCTGCATCCCATAGGTTTTGGATTGTCGTGTTTTCATTGTCTTTTATCTCTAGGTATTTTTTGATTTACTCTTTGATTTCTTCAGTGATCCCTTGTGTTTGTGTTTTTTACATTTTTTTCCGTGTAATTCATTTGTAATCTCATAGCGTTGTGGTCAGAAAAGATGCTTGATATGATTTCAGTTTTCTTAAATTTACAGAGACGTGATTTGTGGCGCAAGATGTGATCTATCCTGGAGAATGTTCTGTGCGCACTTGAAAAGAAAGGGTAATCTGCTGTTTTTGGATGGAATGTCCTATAAATATCAATTAAATCTATCTGGTCTGTTGTGTCATTTAAAGCTTCTGTTTCCTTATTTATTTTAATTTTGGATGATCTGTCCATTGGTGTAAGTGAGGTGTTAAAAGTCCCCCACTATAACTGTGTTACTGTTGATTTCCTCTTTTACAGCTGTTAGCAGTTGCCTTATGTATTGAGATGCTCCTATGTTGGGTGCATATATATTTATAATTGTTATATCTTCTTCTTGGATTGATCCCTTGATCATTATGTAGTGTCCTTCCTTGTCTCTTGTAACATTCTTTATTTTAAAGACTATTTTATCTGATATGAGTATTGCTACTCCAACTTTCTTTTGATTTCCATTTGCATGGAATATCTCTTTCCATCCCCTCACTTTCAGTCTGTATGTGTCCCTAGGTCTGAAGTGGGTCTCTTGTAGACAACATATATATGGGTCTTGTTTTTATATCCATTCAGCAAGCCTGTGTCTTTTGGTTGGAGCATTCAGTCCATTCACGTATAAGGTAATTTTTGATATGTATGTTCTTATGACCATTTTCTTAATTGTTTTGCGTTTGTTTTTGTAGGTCCTTTTCTTCTCCTGTGTTTCCCACTTAGAGAAGTTCCTTTAGCATTTGTTGTAGAGCTGGTTTGGTGGTGCTGAATTCTCTTAGCTTTTGCTTGTCTGTAAAGCTTTTGATTTCTCCATCAAATCTGAATGAGATCCTTGCTGGGTAGAGTAATCTTGGTTATAGGTTCTTCCCTTTCATCACTTTAAGTATATCATGCCACTCTGTTCTGGCTTGTAGAGTTTCTGCTGAGAAATCAGCTGTTAATCTTATGGGAGTTCCCTTGTATGTTATTTGTCATTTTTCTCTTGCTGCTTTCAATAATTTTTCTTTGTCTTTAATTTTTGCCAATTTGATTACTGTGTGTCTCGGCGTGTTTCTCCTTGAGTTTATCCTATATGGGACTCTGCGCTTCCTGGACTAGGGTGCCTATTTCTTTTCCCATGTTAGGGAAGTTTTCGACTATAATCTCTTCAAATATTTTCTCTGGTGCTTTCTCTCTCTCATCTCCTTCTGGGACCCCTATAATGCGAATGTTGTTGTGTTTAATGTTGTCCCAAAGGTCTCTTTGTCTGTCTTCATTTCTTTTCATTCTTTTTTCTTTATTCTGTTCTGCAGCAGTGAATTCCACCATTCTGTCTTCCAGGTCACTTATCCGTTCTTCTGCCTCAGTTATTCTGCTATTGATTCCTTGTAGTGTAGTTTTCATTTCAGTTATTGTATTGTTCATCTGTGTTTGTTTGTTCTTTAATTCTTCTAGGTCTTTGTTAAACATTTCTTGCATCTTCTCCACCTTTGCCTTCATTCTTTTTCCAAGGTCCTGGATCATATTCACTATCATTATTCTGAATTGTTTTTCTGGAAGGTTGCCTGTTTCCACTTCATTAAGTTGTTTTTGTGGGGTTTTATCTTGTTCCTTCATCTGGTACATAGCCCTCTGCCTTTTCATCTTGTCTGTCTTTCTGTGAATGTGGTTTTTGTTCCACAGGCTGCAGGATTGTAGTTCTCTTGCTTCTGCTGTCTGCCCTCTGCTGGATGAGGCTATCTAAGAGGCTTGTGCCAGGTTCCTGATGGGAGGGACTGGTGGTGGGTAGAGCTGGCTGTTGCTCTGGTGGGCAGAGCTCAGTAAAGCTTTAATCCGCTTGCCTGCTGATGGGTGCGGCTGCGTTCTCTCCCTGTTGGTTGTTTGGCCTGAGGCAACCCAACACTGGAGACTGTCTGGGCTCTTCAGTGGGCCTAATGGCAGACTCTGGGAGGGCTTATGCCAAGGAGTACTTCTCAGAACCTCTGCTGCCAGTTTCCTTGTCCTCATGGTGAGCCACAGCTACCCCCCGCCTCTGCAAGAGACCCTCCAACACTAGCAGGTAGGTCTGGTTCAGTCTCCCCTAGGGTCACTGCTCCTTCCCCTGGGTCCTGATGCGCACACTACTTTGTGTGTGCCCTCCAAGAGTGGAGTCTCTGTTTCCCCCAGTCCTGTCAAAGTCCTGCAGTCAAATCCCGCTAGCCTTCAAAGTCTGATTCTCTAGGAATTCCTCCTCCCATTGCTGGACCCCCAGGTTGGGAAGCCTGACGTGGGGCTCCCCAGTGGGTTGACTTCTGTGGTATAAGTATTCGCCAGTCTGTGAGTCACCCACCCAGCAGTTATGGGATTTGATTTTACTGTGATTGCGCCCCTCCTACAGTCTCATTGTGGTTTCTCCTTTCTCTTTGGGTGTGGGGTATCTTTCTGGTGAGTTCCAGTGTCTTCCTGTCGATGATTGTCCAGCAGCTAGTTGTGATTCTGGTGTTCTCGCAACAGGGGGTGAGAGCACATCCTTCTACTCTGCCATCTTGGTTCTGTAGTAGGCACATTCTAAATGTTCATTGTGTTACCTTTGCTATGGTGGTAGATATTCTATATATATATTTTTTCATTTTTATCTTGATGGCCAATTGCTCAAAATTTAGAAAAGAATGGTAAATACCAATGCTTTTTCATAGATTCTGAAATTTCTTTAACTTACATTTCAATTATTTAAAAATAAAGATTTCACCTCGAAGAGACAGCCATTCGGAGGGATGTTATCCATTTGCCAGTGGATAAAGGAGGCCGTTTAATCAAAGAGAACATTCGTTACTCTTGAAAACTGCCTTTGATGATGAAGAAACATAAGACCGCATTTCCTCCTTAGGAAAACGTCTGGTGGATAAAGGCCCTGTTGTTCCATAGTTTGATTATTCTTAAGGGAAATGTATTTTGAAAAGCATTTGCTACATGCCCTACTATGTGCCAGGCTCTGCCAGAGGAATAATATAAAGATTACTGAGACATAGTGGAATTATTATGTACAAGACCGTCCCGGCTTTTCAGATCAGTTTGTGCAGAATTGTGTATGAGTTCTCCTTGAGAGGCTACAGAGATCGTCCCATAATGCTGCTCTTGCTAAGGTGTCTTTGAAATCTCTCTTTGGTATTTGCCTTTGGAGCCATTTTGCTGAAGATTTTTTACACTGATGGTATTTATTTTTTGAATTTTATTTTATTTATTTTTTATACAGCAGGTTCTTATTAGTTATCTATTTTTTACATATTAGTGTCTGTATGTCAATCCCAGTCTCTCAATTCATCCCACCACCACCACCCCACCTGCCACTTTCCCACCTTGGTGTCCATATGTTTGTTCTCTACATCTGTGTCTCTATTTCTGGTATTTATTCTTGAAAGGTGGATTTGATTCAGGGGACTGGCCAAGAACTGTTCATCACTATGTCTGCCACATAGGTGGCGATCAAACTGGCTAGAATAATGTTTGGTTAAAAATAAGCCAGGACCGTGAGGACTGCAGAGCGTTGGCTAATTCATGCCCTTTCTAAAGGCTTTTGTTGTTAGGTGCTATGTGGGAATGCAAGCTAACTGTTTTCAATTTATCATATTTCTCCAGAGAAACTGAAATTCCCCATTTTGGGTGAAATCTCCCAATTTAAAATATGACAGTTGATTACCTTTTTTTTTACTTCTTATGGAAACAAAACCCTGATCTCTGTTCCAAAGTTTACTTATATTATTTAAGATAAGGACTAAAACCAAGGATGACAATTTAAGGTATAGTTGCACATTGCACAATGCATGTTTCCTCAAAAAAGAGCATGTAAATCACATATAATTAAATCAAGTTCTTAGTGCATTGGAGATACTTGTGATTTAAAGGAAGCCCATGATGAATCCTTTTGTCTTGTAAAGAATTATTCCCAGTTTTGTTTTGATAAATTATTATCGAAGGGATAGAACAAGACTGTAGAAAGAGTAAAGAGCAAAGGCAGTGGCGTCATACAAATATGTATCATATACTAGGTTTGCGACACACAAATTTTGTGGACAAAACCTTATATCATTTTTGTGCAAATTAAATCAGATAATGTATTTAATAGTTTTAGTGAAAATTAAATGATATGTTTAAGCAAAAAAAAAAAAAAAAAAAAAAAGCCAGGACCATAAGTAATATGACAGGTTTTCTTGTATGTCATGTAAACTGATTTTAGAGATGAAGGCATCTCCAAAAGAGGCATTCTGTAAGTTTTTTGCTCAAAACCAGTATCACTGGAATATATTTGTAGCTTCCCAACAGAGTGTTGCTTTGAAAGGAGTGGTGCTCATCTGTGCATATGTTATAATATGTGTCCTTAAAGAGCCTTGTACTTACCTCTTTGTAAACCCAGTTGTTTGTTTATTTTTTCCTTTCAAATGTATGGCCTTCTACCAAGCTCAGAGATATATTCCAAGAAAATGAAACAAGTTAGATCTACTCTAAGGAGACTTTAATGGGAAAAAATACATGTTTATACCAAGTTCTTTAAAGTTACCTGAACTGCAAACAGTTGCCTCATTATTGACTATGAGTATTTTACCATGATTTAGGGACAAATAAATTGCCCATCCATTGTTGAACATTAAAATTAAAGAGTCCTGTGGTGTGGCCTGTTGACCTCATTCAAGCATTCCACAAATACATACATCTTTTGAGGCCAACTGTATGCCAGGCATTATCAGGCACTTGTGATGATGATAATGATGATACAAACATGTTTCACCTCAAGGAAGCCCGATATGCAAGAATACAAACTTATGCAACAAGTAATTTGAGTGTATTTAATAGTAGTATTGTCAATTATCTCTTTCCTTAAAGGATAATTTGGAGTTCTATGAAGTGGCCAGTCTCTCTAGTGCATTTGAAATATGGTTCATCCTACCACCACTGGAATGTGTATACACTCTTGAGGAAACACAACTCTGCCATAGCACCTGGTTGCCATGTGTGTGGTCCCTGAGGTCCAAGGATCAGTCTCAGAGCCCATCTTTACCAAATGCGAAGTCTTTGTTAGACTGATGTTCTTGGCTCTAGAGGGAGGCTCTGAGGTTGTTGTCACATGTCATCACCTCTTAAGGATGCTATCTGGGGAAGTAGGCACAGCAGTGCCACTGGGATCAGAAGACACACTCTCTAGTCCCGGCTCTGCCCTCCTTAGTGGTCACTTGACCTAAGCCTCAATTTTCTCACCTTCTAAGGGAGACCTATAACATGGTTTTATTCACAGCATTGTTGTGGGGAATGTGAGAGATGGGGTACGTGAAAGCATTCTGGGAACTAGATGTTAGTCCTTGAAGTCTTCATTGTCCTGATAGTGAAGCCTTGGCTGCACTGAGGTGGGAGGAGCTGCCTTGCCCTTGGAGTCCTGTAGCACTTTGTTTCATGGCTCTTTGCTCTTAGCACTCTTCCTCCTATGGGTTATCTGTATATCTTATCTTCTGAGGTCAGGCCTTACAAGGTCAGAGATTGTAGTGCTGTTCCCCTTAACCCCAAGCATTCTGTCTTCCCACTTCCTGTGTTACTAACAAAATCTTTTTTTTTCCCTGAGCTGCCAAAGTTTTTCTCTGGGAGGCTAGGTCCATGTTTTTCTCCAGGCAGAGGCTGATAAGTGCCTGATGCAATCATTTACTTTCAGAATGTGGTTAGTTTAACTCCAGAGTGTTACCTTGGAAGCTGAAGCTTCCAGGGAAAGGTGGTCACCCCATCTTCCCTGAGCGGGCTGTGCGTGCCGCCTTGATACACCAGGCTCTGTGATAGCATGAAGGAACCAGAAGACAAAGCATTGAACTTCCAGTAGTTTATAATTTTAGAGGTAGAACATAGGGTAATTGATTGATTTAGAAGATACAGGGAATGACTAAGGAACACAGGCAAAACAATAATGTTAAATTTAGATTTTCATTTTTGATTAAAAAAATTTTTTAATTGTATAGCTTTAAAAATTGAAAGCAGAACAGTGGTTGCCCTGGATTGGGCGGGGGAACAGGGTGGGAGGGAATGATGACAAAGGGGCATACAGAGACTTTGGGGGATAACGGATATGTGTATTATCTTGGTTGTGGTAACTGTTTCACAGATATATACCTATATCAAATTGTAACAAAATGCATACCAAAATATATGCAGTTTATTGTATGTCAAGTATACTTCAGTAAGGTTGGTAAAAATTGTACAGTTTCATTATTCTGAAAGGAGGGAAATTTTGGAAAAGAGATTTTGCTGTAGAGAATAGTATTCTAGAAAGAAAAACCAAACACAGTCCAAGTTATTATATTTTGTTTCATTTTTTCCTTCTTTCACAAATTCTCTATTTTGGGCTAATTGGTGATTTCACAACATGTAAAAGTAGTCTGAACTCTTTAGAAGTTCTTTTAAATTTGTGATCTAGGTAGTAGACATGGTTTTAGAAAATAGTGTGCATATGTTTCTTCTGTAAATTGCACACAAGCCTCCTCCACCCCTCAGGGGAGCTTGTCACTTAATGGAATTTTGTGACAATTTTAGGAACTCCTAAACAGTGTGGCCAGGGCCCAGAGTCGCTGTTGTCAGCTCTGTTATTCAAGGTCACAAAGTTATAGCCCATTTGAAAAATACTTGTGGAATTCAGCTCAGGAAGAGCTTTGCTTCTCTGGATGGAAACAGTATGTATTCTCCTTTCTGATAACTGTAACAGATGCTACTCCTTTCTTCTTTCTGGCCCTCAAGAAACTCAGAGGTAAACTTACTTGAAGCTTAGTTCTAACAACCATAGTCTGCATACTTGTGTTCATATTTCCACTGGTCTTGAGTTTCTATTTTATTTATATTTCCCTGTCTTAAGACTGTATTTTTTTGAATATTGATACCTTTATATGTTCTTGACGGAAATCCCCTAAAATATTTTTGTAATTGGTCAGAGAACAAAATCTATGATTTAATCTGTTGATTTTTCTTTGGGCAAGGGATACTTGGGCTAGAAAAACCAAAGATTATAGTAAATTTGAAAAACCAATATGTTTCTTTAGGTTTAAACATGATCAGTCCTCAAATTTGCCCCTGACCTTAGGAATTAACTCTCTTGGTCCCAACTTTTAACTAGGTGTGAATTTCTTATGAACAGTAATCATATTTAAACCCTCCCCCCAAAAAAGAAAGGAGAGAAGCCACTTAATT